>NW_027466238.1:30000-332931 GCF_046127955.1 Nelusetta ayraudi
CCCCCCCACCTCCACCCCCCCCCCCCCCAAACTCACATTCATTGCCCGACAAGCCCAGTAGGACTGTGCGGGGTGGGCATAGGTGGGACCCCTGGGGAACCAGTCACTCACACCCCGGGCCCCCCCCACCTCCACCACCACCACCACCACCCCCCCCCCCCCCCCCACCCCCCCAAACTCACATTCATTGCCCGACAAGCCCAGTAGGACTGTGCGGGGTGGGCACAGGTGGGACCCCTGGGGAACCAGTCACTCACACCCCGCCACCCCCCACCTCCACACACCCCCACCCCACCCTAACTCAGATTCATTGCCCGACAAGCCCAGTAGGACTGTGCGGGGTGGGCAGAGAGGGCCCTGTGGGCATAGGTGGGACCCCTGGGGAACCAGTCACTCACCCCCCCCCCCCCCCCCCCCCCCCCAAACTCACATTCATTGCCCGACAAGCCCAGTAGGACTGTGCGGGGTGGGCAGAGAGGGCCCTGTGGGCATAGGTGGGACCCCTGGGGAACCAGTCACTCACACCCCGGCCCCCCCCACCTCCACCACCCCCCCCCCACCCCCAACTCACATTCATTGCCCGACAAGCCCAGTAGGACTGTGCGGGGTGGGCACAGGTGGGACCCCTGGGGAACCAGTCACTCACACCCCGGGCCCCCCCCACCTCCACCACCACCACCCCCAAACTCACATTCATTGCCCGACAAGCCCAGTAGGACTGTGCGGGGTGGGCAGAGAGGGCCCTGTGGGCATAGGTGGGACCCCTGGGGAACCAGTCACTCATGATGAGGTTGCTATTAGAAGAAATATTATTACTTTGAGGACAATCACTCCGCAGCTGGAGCCGTCTTTCTGGATGGGGTGTTTTAGAACTCCGCCTCTCCACCTTATATTGTCCCAATCACTTCTCCCATGGCAAGTCCTCCTCATTTTGAAGTACTGCCTGTGTCATAAACATTTTAAAGTTGTTCATGTTATGAATAGGTACAGATACAGTATTCACTCAACAAAATAATGACTTGCTCAAGACACAGAGAGTTGAGTGTCTGTGAAAGTTTGATAGAAGACTGTTTAAATTTCATGGTCAATATATTGCAACTTAGTTATTCAGGTGGCAACAACTTTGATCCAAATAAATCTTGATGTTGGTGATCACAAGTGGTAGAAAGTATTTTCCAGCGTTGTTTAATGAGGGATCCTGGACAACTATTCTCTGCCATAACGCCTCAAACATGTTGTTTGATGCTTGTGGGTTATTGTAATCCACTTTTACATAATTGCATTCACACTATGGTAACTTAGTAAAGAAAGCACATCCTGCAAAGACATAAGACTTTAAATTTCCTACAGTCATGCTTGAAGGGTATACAGTAATGAGGTACTTTCCGAAATTTATGTGCTGCTTCATCAGAGTCAGCAAGCTCTGTTGTGTTGTTAGCAGGATTGATCAGGTAAACACATCGATCGGCAGCATTGATGTACTGTAAGTAAAAACGAAATTGATATTAAATGTATGTAATGATGTAAAAGGTACTTATGACATTTCAAAGGAAAAGTGAAGTGAGTTCAGATGTATTAATCAATGACTTACCAAAAACTTCCAGTGAATATTGCAAACGTATAAAAATGACACAATTGCCTTGTAGTTTGAGAAGTTGACCTATAACAAAAAAATAAATAATTTGCTCAGTAACTTATAGTATGAATCTATATTAGCTACATCGTCTCACACACATGACCATAATCACACATAAACACAGTTAAACACACTCATCTAGTAGGGGCAGAGTATGTTTACATGTAAGATAAAGAGTTTTTCTCATAAGATTTTATTTTGATTGAACACACACACAAATTTCAAACTATTCCCAATCACGCTGTTGTACTACCTTAGAGAGACTGTGCCGTCTGACATCCTCCCTCTTTCCAAAGAGGATCACACCAGCTGTATAATGAATAAGAATGTACATGGTGTTTCCCAAATTCATAGTCATGGCAGCATGGTGAAGGAGGCCTTCAATGACCTTCATAGAAATTTTAAATACACAGAAGTTGAGATGTCAAACTTTTTGGAATTGTAAAAAATGTGATTCTTATAGACTACTGTTCATCTTCCCTATTATGTCGCCTCTAATAACACAAAAAGTAAATATAATTACAAAGAATTACATAATTTGGGTCTGTAATCCCCCCAAAAATTTAGAAGTAGCTAGATTAAAAGGGCAAAATCATTGCAGCTTTAACAGTTGTTATGCATTTCCTCTCCTACAAGCCACCGATGAGGCATCAGTGTCCAAAATTCACTGTGGTGAATAATGAAGTTATGGCCTTGAATTTGTGAGGGCACAACCGAAACCACAACGTCCGTGTCATTTTTCCTCCACAGCTGTGTCACCTGCCAATCATGAAAAACAGTTTTCTTAGGTGTGAAACATTCCTTTGTGTTTATTTAATAATAAAAAGTAATGTTAGAGCCCTTTCTGTGTGTATATGTGTGCCATTCTGCAACTGTGACAGTAGATGGCGCTTGTGTCAAGCCAGGCGAATCGATTTTACCGGACAGGTAATCAGGGTACAGGTGTGCCAGTTACCGGGAGAAGCAGAAGGTTTTTTGACTGCCGTTAGTGGCAACTTTTGAGCCCGTTTTCTTTTGATTTACACCTCGTATTAGTTCATAA
This sequence comes from Nelusetta ayraudi, assembly GCF_046127955.1. Taxonomy (NCBI): domain Eukaryota; kingdom Metazoa; phylum Chordata; class Actinopteri; order Tetraodontiformes; family Monacanthidae; genus Nelusetta; species Nelusetta ayraudi. The sequence goes on from NW_027466238.1 coordinate 32,679, forward strand.
GTAAGTGTGTGTGTGTGTGTGTGTGTGTGTGTGTGTGTGTGTGTCTAAACTATGTGGAAGGGGCAACGGCCAGTGGATTGAGTGTGCAATAAATATGTTAAAATGCACAGACGTGTGGACGTTTGGATTCTTTTTATGAAACTACTACAGACAACGTGTCAACTAGAGTTCACTGGAACAGCCCTTCATTGGCTTAGGGTTATTTGTTAAACTCGAGTCACTACAATTAAGAAGAAAAATATGATTATGTTGATCATACTTGTGATTTTGGATCCTCTGCTGTGGAGATGACAGCTGCAGGTGGAAGCTGTGGACTGCATTGTGGAGCCTATGGATAAAAATATTGTGATCATAATTCATACAGTCATCTTAAGAAATACTAATATTGCAACTAAATGCTTTTCATGATCTGACAAGAGTTCTTTTTTTATATAAAAGTTTTTCGCTCCAATTACCTTAGATGTGGAATCTTTTGTGGGTTTTTTTTGTTTCCCATCCAGTGTTCTCTATAATAAACAAGCGTATCTGATTATTCTGTTTCCACAGTTGAAATAGAAATCTCTCAAAAAAAACCTTACAAACTTACCTTTACTTTTATTTGTTTGAAGGGCTTTGTTAATTTTGAAACATATACCCCTCTTTTCTTTTGTGCTCGACTCTTCCAGCGCTCCACAACCACCCGGTGAGTCTAAAGTTCATCAACAAAACACTACTGTGAATAGACAAATTATTTGATAGTTGTAAAGACACAATATTGCTTTCTTCCATGTCATATTAAATCACATCTGCATGTGACTAGGAATGGAAAATGCTCTTGAATATGTACAAGTCTTACTGGGTTACTTAAAATTGTTGACTGTATCCCTCGGGGAATTGTGACCATTTTTAGGAAGGAGAATTTTGTCAACTATCCTACTGGGCTCATCAGTGTCCTCCTGACTCGAGACTTCCTCTGGGGAGTAAGTGCATTGTGCAGTGGTCACATTTTTCTAGAGAGATATAGATATTAAGTTAGTACTCACAGCACTTCAGACGGAATGCACACTGTCTATCCATGCTACTCAGTGAATGAGCTGTTACCTGTGGAGTAGTTGTCGTTGTGTTGTCTCCTGAAGGAGGAGGCTCATCAGTGTCCTCCTGACTCGAGACTTCCTCTTGTCCTGTGTGAGCCGACACATTTTTCTAAAGAGAGAGATTAAACTGTCAGTGCTCACAACACTGAACTGGGGGCATTTATTAATTATCTCACCGTCCTGGCTGAAGAGCTGTGCTGACTGCACTCAGCAGGTTCAGTTACTGAGCAGAATCAATATATACATCCAATGGAGATCCCAAAGCAACTTAAATCAAACACAATTGGATTTGGTTTTGTCTCGCAAGACAAGGCTTCATCAGTTCATGTACACATCTGACCAGGTTGGTAACTAGCCTGCTCAGATGTGTGGATTAACTGATGAAGCCTCTTGGGTTAAAGGTGAGACGTCTTTCTAGACAAAAAGCCAAGTCCAGTTGTTTTTCTATTAAATTGCTTTAGGGGCTCCATGACCTGGACAAATGAGAATTTGCACAGGCTTATTCATGACTCCATAATTTCCCATGTCTGAAAGTTAGGAGCCTAAAATATATTCATATTTTAATTTTTTTAATAAGTTTTCTTTGTTTTTGCAAATGTGATGAATATGAAACCATTACCTTTATGTGTCTGAGATACCCATTCTTGAGCCTCGTCTTGTTCGTCTTTGAATTGGCAATTCCAATTTCTCTGCAGACACCCCAAAATGCATCCTGATCCTTAAGGTGTTGAATATTTTTTCTTGAGGAATGAAGCTTATCTATAATAGCAACAATGTCCTGAATGCTTTTGTCTAGTTTTCTGGGCTGGAAACAAGAAGACAATATATAATTTCATCAATTCATAAAATGCCACAACATTTTTGGATGCAGTATAGTCTTACTGGCTATTCTCATTTAAGAGCGTACTTTAAAGGCGACTGGCCTTGATAAACAAAGTGTGTGGCCTCAACTACCAGTCAGGGGTGGGAGGCTCCGGCGTCACAATGGCCGGTTGAGACAACCCAGTGTCACTTGTGTATTCTCATGCCTGTATTTGTTTAGCCTCCGAACAGCTGATATATATACTAGCTGTGTCCAAGGAATTGTTTGTTGCACGTTGGGCCAGCCAGGGTGATTTGCAATAAACTCGTCTTTGCAAACAAGTAAGTCTCGTCATCTTTGTGGACATAAACGATGCGACTTGTAGCAAGCGCGTCGAAAAGGTGCCCATCACGCAAGCATCTCAGGGGCTTCAAGCAGTAGGCTTAGCCTCTACAAAAAGAATATGCAACTTTAAGCCTTAATATCTCCAAAATGATACAGTAGAAATGCATGAAAATGACTGAGGATGTTGTCATGGTGTTCCTCAGGTCAACTGTACCAAGCGTTGTCAGAACTTATGGAACAATTGTATTTTATTGTACAGTAAAGATGAGGTACGAGGTCGTTTTTGCCTGTTTGAAAAGCTAAAAAAAAAAAAAGCAACTTTGAGGCTTAATATCTCCAAAATGATACAGTAAATATGCTTGAAAATCATTGGGGATATAGTCAGGGTGTTCCTCATGTCAACTGTACCAACCATTGTCGGAACCTATGGAGCAATATGATGTTATTGTACAGTAGAAAATGATTATTGGCGCTTTTCTCTCCCTTAAAAAACAATAGCAACAAAAAATATTACCAGGGGGTTGCATACATAAAATTATTTTTACGGTTTGCACAATAGAAATAATTGTAGAAGGCATAGAAGGCAGCTTTTATGTTACTATTATTTTCAAATAGTTTTAATATACGGTTGGACATCATTCTCAAATGTAAGAAAAAGGGTTTTAATGTATTTTTTTTTATTTTTTTTTTTTTAAAGAGAGGGTAAAATCAGGTTCAATATAAGAGAAAATCAAATTATAGACATCTACTCAGCGAAGTTAAGTTAAAAGTAATTTAAAAGTAAATTTGTAGGCTACTATAAAACTCAGAATTTAGTTCAAAGCTCACAATCACTAAGTTCTAACAGAAAATGAATAAAATGGGACTTTACACAACCAAATAAACAGAGCACTTTCTGATTAGGCTGCAGTTGCAACATGCGTGCACGATCAAAACAAATGTCATACTTACTTTCACATTAGCACATGGTTACTATTCATTTAGGTCAACAGCAAAAATAAAGGCACCTGATCAAAGCCTTCAGTGACTGCAGTCACAAGAACTGTCCTACTGAAAAACCTCAAAGACCAAGGAAATAATAATAGATTTCTTGCAGATTCAAGCCCCCTCTTCAGCCAGAGTACCAGTGGGGAAGACCTCAAGGTGGTGCCAAGTCATAAATATCTAAGTGTACACTGTAATGGGAAATATGTATTCTTGGGTTATTCTTTATTATGTTGTATTCTGTGTCATATGATCACTAGTAGCACGTGTAATCTGTTTGTTTCATAGTATAACCTTCTCGAGACATTCTCCTCGTGGTCCACCAGAGGAGGCTGTAAATGTGTCAGCTTGTGCTGATTCTCTGCTTTGTTTTCCTCTTCTTCCCTTCCTTATCTCTTCCCCTCCCAGTCCAGTGTATAAGAGACCTTCTTCCTCCTTTCCTCCTCGCACTCGCACTCCCATTTTACTGTGTTTTGTGCCTCGGAGCTCCGATCCCCTTTTTATTGTGTGTTCATTAAATTACTTATTATCCCAGTATTCCTGCATCGGCATCTTCGCTCTTTTCCACAACAATTTGGCGTCACGAACAGGATAGCTGAAGACCCGTCAGTGAAACTCTGGGACGTCGAGGGCCCGGGACCAGGAACGGAGGAAACTCCTCGTTCCCCCTCTACCTCGAACCAAGCATTCAGAGATGAGAGGATCGGCGTCTAAGAGTGGATCTGATCGGCTTCACGTCTATCCAAGCGAACCTGGAAGGGAAGTGCTGATTCAGAGATCGGGTGAGAAGTAATTGTTCTTGTCTCAGACATATCAGTGACCAGTGGGTTGTTTTCCTTGTCGTCTACGAACGGTCCCGGGGCAGGACGGAGCGCATACGTTAACCGTGCCTGTCAGGTAGGTGTTGATTCTGAATCAACACTGAATTCCCACTCCACAAGTGAGCCGGACGCCTTTGGTGGGTAACTACCAGAGGGGTGAGTTTTTTCTCTACCTTTTTGCGCCTTAGTAAGAAAAAGGGGTGCACGGGGACGCCTGTGTAACTTTCCGACTTGAAATTTTGTGAAAACTTAGTGAAAAGTCAGGAGGGGTAAGTCTAGCTAGACATGGGGAAGAACCAGAGCAAAGTGGCTGCTGCTGTTCCCCAGCGGGGACCAATTGTGGACGACATGAGAAAAAAATATGGTCCAGATTGTCTTGACATGTTGGAAATTTGGGTTGAAAAGTATGATTTCCCAGCAGGGGGATCACTGAGTTTGGAGGAATTGAGAAACCTCCGGGATAAATTGAAGATAGCAGAGGGAGAGGTTACAAAAAACAAAAAACAAAGAAATATGCAATTCAGATCATCAAAGATCATGAAAGGTGTTTTTCATTTTGGAAAACTGAAGCAGAAGTCAGGGACAGGAAACAAGTGAAAAAACGTGTGAACAGCGCTGTGCGCTGGAGCACAGGGGTGACAAAGATAACGGCCGAGGGTGCACACACTCACACACACTCCCCGGAGGAGGGAGAAAAGGAGCCGCTCACACACGAGCATTCAAATGCACCAAATCGCCTGTATCCTTCTCTTACAGGCCCGAGGGACCCTCTCCTGGACCTGCCTGTCTTCCCTCCTCCCGCCTGCCCTCATCCAACGCTACCACCATACAACCCTGCGCACTCCAGCACCGGCGACTAGCGGAGACAGAGGCGAAAAGGGGGCGTGCCACATCTGCGGCCGAATGGGTCACTGGGCCAGAGAATGCCCTGACAAAGGAAGACACCGCAGGCAGAACCATGCCCACCGCAGCCAAGAGAGTGATCGCGAGGGCCGGAAAAGAGGATCCAACCCAGAGCAGCTGAGGAGAGGAGGTGGAGTGGGGGACACGGCATGGACCCGGCGAGACGGACCCCCGGCCTACAGCGTTTTCGCAGGGAAGTGATGCACACACACACATGCCACACGCTTCTTGCAATGAAGAAATGCTTGCTGTCCCCTCTAACTTCCCTTCCCCTCCTGACAAATACACTGATTCATATTCTGATGTGGATTATTCGGAAACGTATACTGATTTACATGTTGATGCTGATTTTTGTTCTGACAATGATTTAGGTTCGACTGATTGCTCTCAGCCTGACGGTGAGACATGCATTGACACTGACACAGAGTTCGAGGTTGATTTATGTGACCAAATTTTGAGCACCATTGACAGGTTTAGAGCGTCGTCACGTGCCGCCTCCTCCCACATACACGTTGTATAAAGAAGCTGCTTTTGAGAAACTGCCGCGGGTCACTTTTAGAATTATATGTAATATATGTTTATTCTGTCGGGGCAGCTGGAATGAAGAAGGGAGAGCCTCTCACCACTCCACTTACTTGTATTGACTACGGCGACGAGACATGCACATCACAAAAATAAATTAAACACAGCTTTGTATTGTCAGAAGTGTGTCAGATGAATTTATTGGGAAGAGATTTGCTTCTAGCCCTGGGCATGAATCTCATCTCCACCCCCGACGGGTTAATTGTTGCCAGGTCGTTATCTACCTCGACCTTGGCTCAAATTCCTAAGCCTCTCTTGCATGTCTATCAGTGGTTGCTTCCCCTCGAGGCCTCAGAAGAATTGATAGTGGCGGCTAACGATAAGGTGCCGGGTGATGCTCACTTCATGAAAGATCCTAATTTGCACTGCACAGCCAGTGTGACGAATGAAAGAAACAGTGTGTTTGAGAGTCAGTTTTTTTTTATTTATTTATTTATTTTTTCAAGCGTGAATGATGGCCTTTTTGTTTCTACGTTGTTTTGGGGCCCCCAACGATGCGTTGCCTCTGTTTCACTCACACCAGAGCAGAGTGCATTTCTTTTTTTTCTGTCCGTGGGTCTACCCCACACATTTCACTTTCCACGGGTCCAGGCGATGAGTGGAAGGACCTAGGTCCGTTTTTGATGAAATGCCTGTCGACCAAAGACTGGCACCGAAAGGAGTAGAAACATTTTTACTCCCCCACCCTGAATGTGCATAAGACTGATTTTCCACTGGAAACACCGGCTCTTCGCTGTCTGCACCTGACAGAGACACGTGACAGCGAGCGCCACAACACGAGTTTTGCATGTTTCACTGACACATCGCAGCTGCCCGAGGAACTGAGTGAGGTTCCCTCCTCACTGTGGGCTGCTCACAAATACGATGTGGGTCTGATCAAAGGTGCCGAACCGGTGAAGATCACACCCAAAAGTAATATTCGGCCCAACCAGCCGCAATATCCTCTGAAGCCAGAAGCTGTTGAAGGGATCACTCCTGTTTTTGATTCTCTTCTCGAAGCAGGTGTCATTGTCCCATGCCCCGACTCGCCAGTGCGCACGCCCATGTTCCCTGTAAAAAAAAGGCCAGAGTTCCTCCTCAACGTGATGACTGGAGGTTTGTTCAAGATTTGAGAGCAGTTAACGCTGCTGTCCACGCCAGGGCACCGAATGTGCCCCACCCACACACGACTGCATAGCAGAGCTAGACACAATTTTCTCCCCCCGACCTGACCTGACTGACGAACCCCTTGCTAATGCTGATTTTGTTTTCTACACAGATGGTTCAGCGTTCCGGGACGACAAAGGCGCCAACAGAGTTGGTTACGCAGTTGTCTCCGACTCAGAGGTCATCTGTTCTGACTGCCTTCCATGTCACCTCTCAGCACAAGGGGCAGAGCTGGTCGCGTTAACTGAAGCATGCAAATGTGCTGCGGGCAAGTCTGTCACAATCTACACAGACTCCCGTTATGCGTTTGGTGTCGTTCATGACTTCGAGGCACTGTGGAAATCCAGGGACTTCCTCAAGTCAGACGGGAAGCCGGTGTTTAAGTCATGTGCTTATTGCTGACCTCTTGCGAGCCATACTTTTGCCCTCCCAAATAGCAGTGTGTAAATGTTCTGCTCACACTAACCTTCGTGACCCTGTTTCCCAAGGCAACACCAGAGCTGACGCGGCAGCAAAGTCCGCTGCAAGGCAGCCTGCATCCTCGTCAGCCCCGATGATGACAGCCTCAATTGAAAAGGCTGATGCATCACTGGCTGAGATGCAGTCCCTCGCCACAGCGAAGGAGAAGGCCGCTTGGCGCTCCGCCGGCGCATGCTGGAACCACGTTACTGACATTTGGGTAGGACCAAACGGTAACCCGTGTCTGCCAAAACATTTATTTTCACATTTTGCTAAATTGACGCATGGGTTAGACCATGTGTCAAAAGGGGGGATGTTGGAATTAATAAAGTCCGCTGCAAGGCAGCCTGCATCCTCGTCAGCCCCGATGATGACAGCCTCAATTGAAAAGGCTGATGCATCACTGGCTGAGATGCAGTCCCTCGCCACAGCGAAGGAGAAGGCCGCTTGGCGCTCCGCCGGCGCATGCTGGAACCACGTTACTGACATTTGGGTAGGACCAAACGGTAACCCGTGTCTGCCAAAACATTTATTTTCACATTTTGCTAAATTGACGCATGGGTTAGACCATGTGTCAAAAGGGGGGATGTTGGAATTAATTAATCAATTTTGGTTTACTAGAGGGTTTTCAGTCGTAGCACAAAAGCATTGTGAAGCGTGTTTAATCTGCCTCTCACAAAATGCAGGACGACCAGTCAAGATGGCAGCAATAGCAGCACACCCGGCTCCAACCAGACCGTTTGAACATGTCATGATGGACTGACACCGTCAGGGAAAAAGTATTGTCTGGTCATGGTTGATATGTGGTCGAAATGGGTCGAAGCGTTTCCCAGCGCCACACAATCAGCCAACGACGTGGCCAAGGCCTTGCTGACTGAGATAATTCACAGATGGGGAATTCCAAACAAAATATCCAGTGACAATGGGACACATCACACAAACGAGGCGCTTAATTAAATCGGGAAAATGTTTGGCATTGACCTCAGGAAACATTGTGCTTATCACCCTGCCAGTGGTGGGGCGGTAGAGCGTGAGAACGGGACGTTAAAAAGCAAATTAGCCAAATGTTGTGCCTGCTGTGGCCAAAAGCTCTTCCCATTGTCCTGATGTACATGAGAATGAGAGGCCCTCCGGAGAAAGAGCTGGAGAGCAAGTTGCTGGCTGGGGCCGTTCCAAGTGCTCCTGGTGACGCAAACCGCCGTCAAGGTTGCCGAGAGGGCCACCTGGATCCACGCGAGCCGAGGCAAGCGAGTCGTCGCCGGGGAACGGACGAGGGCACTTCAGAGGGAGGAGGAGAGCCACGGGCCGGATCATCACCTGTTGCTGTAGGACGCCGAGGACGCCGGGAGCTGACGAGTGAAAGGTGAATCAAAACGTTTCACTCCAACGAAAGCAGCAAGATGGAACGTCCAGTGTCATGGCACCTTTTCCGCCGGCCAGGCTTTTGCGGCCTACGGGGCACGCTGGCCTGCCTGGCCCTCATCAGCTGGATCATCGTTTTCACAATCTGGTGCTTCGAACGCACGGAGAGTTTCCGAGGAGAAAGTGGCAACGCCACCATCACTGCCTCCGGCACTCCTGTTCCAGCACACCCTGCTGTTTCACCTGCCTTTTCACCTCGCACCACACCTTACAGTACACCTCACATGAACATCAGTGTTGGGCTGACCGACCCAAAAGATGGGCCACAACTGACATGCTCACTCATTCCCTGAAGACTCCTGCACACCCGTACGCAACCAATCTCTGGTGGCGTTACGCAAACTCTGCAGCACGAGCTCAAGGACATGTGAACTGTTTTGTTGGGGACGCGATGTGGGGAAGTAATGTTCCTGACGATTTCAAAGTGTTTCCAGAATCTGCCAAAGTTGCTCTTTCACTGTTCCCCTGGACAGGGGTGGGAAAACTTATTTTATTCGCCGATACACTTCACTACCGTTTATTGCAGTTGACAAACTTGACACTGAATGCTACCTCGTCCATTAGCCAGGAGCTAAATGCTATTCGTCTAATGGTCCTTCAGAATTGTATGGTGCTAGACCTACTCACTGCACCCCAGGGTGGTGTTTGTCACATTGTAGGCACGTCTTGCTGTACGTACATTCCAGATAATGCTGCAGATGGCGGAGCAATCTCCAAGGCTTTAGATAGCCTCAAGAAACTTTCTGCTGCCGAGATGTCTGACCAAGGCGCCCCAGACGGGGATTGGTGGTCATGGCTCTCTCTAGGTCAATGGAAAGTGTGGTTAATAAAGCTGCTCGCTCCCGTAATCGCTATTCTCATTGTCATTTTGGTTATCACCTGCTGTTTTGTTCCTCTGATCAAGCGTTGTGTCAACAAGGTGCTCACTTCTGATCTGACTGGCTGATAGACAGATGGAATATTGGCGCATTTCTGTCGCAAAATAAAAGAAGATGCAACTTTAAGCCTTAGTATCTCCAAAATGCTACAGTAAATATGCTTGATAATGACTGAGGATGTAGTCAGGGTGTTCGTCAAGTCAACCGTACATAGCGTTGTCAGAACTTATAGAGCAATATGATGTTATTGTACAGTAAAAATGCAATATTGGAGCTTTTCTTTCGCAAAACAAAAGAAGATGCAACTTTGAGGCTTAATATCTCCAAAATGATACAGTAAAAATGCATGAAAATGACCGAGGATGTAGTCAGGGTGTTCCTCAAGTCAACCATATCAACCACTGTCAGTACTTATGGAGCAATTGTATTTTATTGTTAAGTGAAAATGGGGTATGAGGTCGTTTTTGCCTGTTTGAAAAGCTAAAAAAAAAGCAACTTTGAGGCTTAATATTTCCAAAATTCTACAGTAAATATACTTGATAATGACTGAGGATGTAGTCAGGGTGTTCATCAGGTCAACTGTACCAAGCGTTGTCAGAACTTATGGAGCAATTGTGTTTTATTGTACAGTAAAAATGGAATATTGGAGCTTTTCTGTCGTAAAACGGAAAAAAACGCGCGCGCGCACACACACACACACACTCACACACACACACACACACACACACACACACACACACAGCGAAAGACAGAGAGAGAACATCAATATTTCCAGGACTAACTACAAAAGGAAAAACAAAAAATGAAGGGAGAGAGAGAGAGAGAGAGAGAGAGAGAGAGAGAGATTGCCCTTTTATTTTTAAAACCGGAAGTTAACTCGCCCACCATTGAACTAGCGCTGACTTTCTCAGTACGGCAACACGGGCGCAATGAAAATGTAGAAGCGGATGGCTTGACTGCGCGAAGTCGAACGGCGGCTCACTTGACCGCAGTAGTCAAGGGGTTGGAGTAATGGCGGCGCCTATGGGTCTGCAGATGGGTACTCTTGCAAAAAAGACAGCTGCCAGGCCCCGGAGCCCCCTGAGAGCTCAAGGCCCCCGGGCCGCGGCCCAGACGGTCCACCCCACTGAGAAAGAGTCGCGGACAGAAGAGAAGCGGTTTTAACCAGACAGAAAAACCCGGTGGAGTCTGTTTATCGACGTAGTTAGCATAATTCACATGCACTCGTTTCATCGCAGCTCATTGTGACCGTCTACTCTACTGCGTTTCGAGTAACGTGCTGGCTCTCCACTGCTCTTTTTCCACCACGTGCGTGTGTGAGGAGGGAGCTGCACACAGAGCGCTGACACAGAGACCAGGTGAAACACTCGAGGTAAGTGTCATTTATTAGTCTAACTCATATCCTTTTGTTCAGAGGAATAGAAAATGTAGGAAAGATGTTTTACATGCCTTGACACCTTTCCTCCATTTTCTATTTGTCTGAACAAAAGAATCATAAGAGTTCATCTATCAACAAAGACGGTATGAACGTTTTTATTAATTTATTAGTGTTTAACTGTGGACACTGTCATACAGCGATTCTGTAGACATCACCCACACCTAGTGTAGTTCACATTAGAAGTAGGATAATATTTGTTAAACCATAAAGTTTTTTTTTTTTAATTAAGCTTTTTTTTCCTGTGCTGATTGATAGATCCCAAGCAGCAGAAAATGACGTCTTGTCAGATATAAAGTTCCCTGAAGCTGTCCTTGATGCTGATGGTGTTCAGGGATGAATAATATCTCCAATTGATATATTGCACATTTTTTTCACCTATACTAACATTAATCATTCGTAGTGTAGCAGCTTCGTTTTTAATGACAGGGTGCCTGCTATGACATGTTGCTAAAATGTAACATTTGCATCATAAAACCTACAGGCTTCCCAAATACTGTAATAAATAAATTAATTACGTGCCCCGCCTCGGCAGCCGGAAATGAGCCCCTGCGCAGAGCTGCTTCAACAGAAGCCCAAGAACAGCCGACCGCTGGAGGAGACCATGAACCGGCAGGTTGATGGGTTGAAGCCCTGGAGGAGAAGGAGATGGCCAGGGCGTCCCGCGTCAGGGAGGAGATGTTTGCCAAGGGGCTCCCGGTGGCCCCCTACAACACCACACAGTTACTGATGGACGAGCACGACAGCGTAGAGCCGGACCTCAACACGGCCGTCCGTGGTCGGCAGCGGCCACATCGAGGTGCCCGGCAGCGAGGAGGACTGCTGCGGCGAGGACGACGACGACGGCACTGCCGGCGGCGGAGGCAGCAACGACATCGGCAGAGCCAGCAGCGCCCGGCAGAGAGCTTCTGCAGAGCGACTTTTGCGAGACCTAAGAGAGCCTGCAGAACATGACCAAGCAGGAGTAGCTGCAGCTGGAGAAGTGCATGCGCCGCCTGCAGGAGGAGAACAACCGGCTGCGGCGCGCCGTGGAGCCCGGCAGCGTGAGCGAGGAGAGCCCACTGGTCCGGCTGGGGGAGCTGGAGAAGGAGCTGGAGAGACTGAGGGCGCAGAACACGGAGCTCCTGCTGCTCAAGCAGGACCGGGAGCAGGTCGCCACCGACTGAGGGACACGGTCCGAGTCGAGTCAGATCGAGGTGAGGGGAGAGTAAAAAAATAAAATCCTTTCAAAAGGTGAAAAAAAGCAAATAAAAAATGGGACTGCTGCATTATTTTCGTTATGAAAGTCATGATTTTTTTGTCACTTTTTTTCGTCCTTTGCATTGCAGTGCAGTGCATACTTGACATTTATTTTCTATTTGGACTGTTGGATTCTCACATGCATTTTCGTCTTCATTTTTCCCAAAACTCCAGGCGGGCTTCGAACCCCAGACTCCCGGGTAATAGCCAGGCGCGCTTAACCATTTGGCCAAAGGGATGTTCCTTTGGCCAAAAAACAAACAAACAAACAAAAACAACAACTTGATTTTTCTTCTTTCCTCAATGTCCAGTCTCACTCGTCCTGTCACAAAAAGGAAAAAATAGTCTTGTAGCTCATGTTCACTTTTGAAGGAAAGACTTTTTGTTTGTCGAAGGAAAAGTCTTAACCTTTTTTCTTGTGTCTTTTTTATCCAGATATCAACATCAAAAAAAAAAAAAATCAAAGTAAGAAGAGGTCCTTCCAGGAAAACCTTCCAGTACACCTGGCTCGGGTGTGCTTGAAGAGGAGCAGTCGGGAGGAGAGAACAGCTGTAGCGAAGGAGGCCAAGAAAGCCTTTCGAGATTGGGCCAAACAAGCGAGGACCTGGGACTACAGACGACTCTGTGAGATAATCCCAGACAATGCCAGCCGCTGCAGCATGATGGAGGAATTGCTGCAGATGGGGTTTTACATCGTCAACCAGCCCCACGAGCGTGACGTGGTACGTGACCTTGTCGCTGAAGCTCTCAATTTGTGACACAACCATATCTTTTGAGAAGGTGTCTGTTTGAAAGGAAAGGCTGCATATAGAGGTTAGAGGTTTAACAATACATGAATGACATCTGTAAGTGTACACATATCGATAGAATTTACATCAGTGCATGTTTTGTTCTTAAACTTATTTACAACTTTGACTTTTTGTTTGCCAAAGTAGGGCCAACACACTAACAAAATAATTCTTAAAATTGTTCACAATAGTTTTAAAGTGATCAGCTTTTGAGCCACTGATATTCCAAAAATAATTTTGGAATTCAAATTCAGTTGTGTGCATTTATTTCTGATAATATGATTCATTACTTTCCAAGTTTTTTGTATCTTGTTTTACCATTTCGGAGTAGATTATTATTATTATTATTATTATTATTTATTTTTTTCCATTCCCGCTTCTTCCTGAGCTCAGGGTCACAGGGGTCTGCTTGCAGGGTGACACCCTGGACAAGTCGCCAGTTTGTCGCAGGGCCACATAGAGACAAGCAACCATTCACGCACACCTACGGACAATTTAGAGTGTTCAGTTGACCTCACAAGCATGTTTGTGGACTGTGACAGAAAGGTCACAGGCCCGGAATCGAACCCACGATCTTCTTCCTGTGAAGCGGCAGCGCTAACCACTGCGCCACCGTGTCGTCCATTGTCATTATGATTATTATTATTATGATTATTATGATTTTATGTCATTTTTTTTGTCTTTTTTTGTTTGTTTTGTCTCAGAATTGTGGTCAATTTATTTTTTGATTGTAACTTGTAACTTGTATTGACGTTCACTTTCATTGGTTCTTAATTGCGAGATAGTTCCAAATGAAGTCCCAAATAAACATGCTTGGTGTCTCTGGAAAGGTGAGAACACCTACTTTACATAGAGCTAAAGTTCATTGATATAAGACATTGTTTGAATTTAATATGAAGTCAAACATTTGGCCAATTGCAGACATATAAATCTTGACCTGTTGTAACCTTAGCCACCCGTAGCCACTAACCTTCATGCATAGTAGACAATATGCCGCTAGTTGTTGGACGCCGACCGCGGCTCTTTTTGCTGACGGTGGTGCTGCTGGCCCTCGTACTGCTGGTCGGCGTGCTGAGGTCTTAAGAGGCATCCAGCTACTAGATGGTTTAATTAGTCTTTCAATAACACTCTGGGTATTTTCTTCAGGAACCAGCACGTGGTCAAAACTGACACAGCAAATCTTAATATTCCTCCCCATTCATCACCTCTAGTTTCCGTCGATGTCCAGCAGGCACGGAATTTATACCCTTTCACAACCCCACCAGGCAGACTGGTGGTGCAATTCCGTCAATACCTCTAAGTATCTGCTTTGCAACCATACTCCCCCTGGTACCCCTGGAACCCCTGGAACCTAAAGACATTGGTTTCCACTGTGTTGCCCGGGGGGCAGTTCCTCGAACTTCTTTGTCTTGGCCAGACCACACACATTGGCTTCTTGATTATGTTGTTTGTTACGATAAACTCTGGCTGTGTTGTTGCACACTATTGGTGTTTGGCGGTCTTGTTCCCAGTCCAAACAGTCCCTTGACTTTGTCCTTCAGGCTTTCTTTGCTTGGCTGTTTGTTCTGCCCTTTTTGCCTCTGGTGGACACACAAATTCATGTTTATTCTAATGTTAGGTGTGCGACTATATGATCTACACAGTCCCCCTTCTTCCTCTTCTTGTCAATCAGGGCAAAGTCCAAATCTTAATATTACTCCCCATTCATCACCTCTAGTTTCCTTCGATGTCCAGCAGGCACATGTGTTCGACAGTCCGGAATTTATACTTTTCACAACCCCATGGCTTAGGAGCCAGGAGCTCTTGCTTTCCAATGACGTACATCCTTTGTAATTGTGGCATTTGCTGCCAGGAAGTTTTTAATACAAAAAAATCAGAGCTATCATACGTCACGGTCTTAGTTTTTACCCCGCCTGCAGGGGGGGACATGCACTCCTCCAGCTCCAGGTACTCCTGCACCAGCTTCTGCTCGGTCATGTTCTGCAGACTCTCGGCATGGTGACATCTCTTAGGTCTCCGTTTGATGGTGTCCTCCAGCGTCCAGCCGTTCTTGCCCAAGTTGGGCTTCTGTTGAAGCAGCTCAGCGCAGGGGAACTTGGGAAGCTTGTTTACGGAGATTATGCTCATCACTCATCGATGAACAGACTCCACCTGGTTTTCCTGTCTGGTTCAAACTGCCTCTCTTCTGTCTGCGACTCTTTCTCAGTGGGGGGAGGGCGAAGGAGCTGCTGCCAGTACTTGCCCTAGAGAGGGTGCCCTCAGCCCGGACGAGTTGGGAAGTCTGAAGTGATAGACACGATCATTTTTAATGTGGTTCACATGAGTAGTGGGTACATGACTGTTTATTGATCAACCACTGGCTTGATTTAATTTTGAGAGAGTAATTTGCTTCTCTAACATTTCATTTTCCAGAGTAAACAGTCATTAATGTGCACTCTGTGGTCATAAATACATTTACTTTAGTCTGAATTGATCAATTTCCAGAAATGAGGTATTTTATTAAAGGAGAGGCAGAAGGTTACAAGTCGTGTTTGTGATCGAATTTGTTCAAACACAGCAAAAGGACATCTCTGTGATTGAAGCTCAATAGAAATGGTTTCCGAGGAGGGTATGTGTAACAGCATAATGGAGTAACAAGTAACAGCTTGCTTGAGAAACAAACAAACAAATGATTCCAGTTTGACTGAAAACAATCTTGACTTTCTTGAGACAATCTTGAGATTGTGACTTGAATGTATAACGAGGAGAGAAAAAAAAATGTAAAAGCAGTGCATGAAAAATAAAATAGTTCACAAAATGGAGCAAACAAAAAGGAGCAGGTCCTTTGAGAGTCATTTCAAATTAGAATTCAAGGGTTCGGTGAGCAGGGCCCAATGTTTGTGAGGATTTTCTTACAGCACATCGTTCATAATTGTGAAGGTTGCTGCCAGGAAGAATCAACATTCATTCGAAACGTCACAGAAGCCCTTGAAATCGTTGCAGGGCGAGCCGGGCTGCAGTGTGGTGACTTTTCATGCCTGACGCTCCAGCACTTCTGTTGGAACGCCCCCGGCCGTGCCGCTTAATCATGGCCCCAGTTCACACAGAGAAAACCCACAAAACGTGATGATATGTCTGTAGTTGGCCATATGTTATATGCCATATTAAATTCTAACAATGTCATATATCAATGAACTTTAGCTCCATGTCAAGCTGCAGTTCTGAGCTTTCCAGAGAAACCAAGCATGTTCATTTGGGACTTTCTGACACCAAACCGCCCCTGGGAGAGTTGCCTCAGCTTTCGGCTGGATGAAGGAGTTTCTTAAAGCAGGACAAACTTTAAAATGCTTCCTGTCTTATTTTCCCTCACCTTTATTCAAATCACACTTAACACACATGAAATGAAAGCTGGAAGTCTCAAGTTTACAGCAATAATAAGCTTTTGGTTGTGTCACAAATTGGGACCCCACTGTATAATAGCTAATGTGGTCAGGTTTTGCCCAAATGGAATACATTTGCTATGTCTGTAATTGCCATATGTTTGACTTCATATTAAATTCGAATAATGTCATATATCAATGAACTTAAGCTTTACGTGAAGATGAACTGAGCTTTCCAGAGACATCAAGCATGTTTATTTGGGACTTTGTGACACCAAACTGTCAAAACAGCGAGTCAGTGTCATACCTCTTCAGCCACGTCCCAGTTCCTGTCCTGTCCTGGCCATGTATATCAAATCAAACAAACCTTCCCAGGGTTCTATTTGCCGAGTCTCTTACAATCACGGCATCACCCTCGAGAGCCATATGTATTTTGTTTTGCGCCTGCGGCACCACCGTCAGCAGACAGAGAACTATTGAATGGGCCTAAAAAAGAGAGAAAGAAAGAAAGAAAGAAAATAAAGAAACTACAGGGGAAAAAACAACAAAAAAACCTTCCACAAAGGACTCTGCCTTGATGTGGTGTGGAGGCTTACGTGACTCAGTGATGCGTCAGACAGACCACAGTCACAACCAAAGAGTCCTCAGACGATGACGTCTGCCTTATCAAGGTGACTGTTTGACTTCATATTAACTTCTATCAATTGTCTTATTTCAATGAGCTTTAGCTTAACTATACAAAGTTTACATAGAGCAAAAGTTCTTTGTGTGGGATGTTTTATGTTGATATCTGGATAAAAAAGACAAGAAAAAAGGTTAAGACTTTTCTTTCAACAACCGACAAACAAAAAAAGTCAGGTCCAGCCCTTCTCCTCGATTGGATCTCCTTTTCACGCCATAGTTGAACTTTAGTTCAGTTCCCACTTCAATGTCCATCAACGCCTTGAACAGGATCACATCAAGGGCTTGTCCGTCGTTTTCCACTACCACATGAAATGGTCTGAGGTTTGCGTTTTTCCTTTTTCCAAGTGGTTAATTTTCCTCCCGACAGTTTCCAAGTAGCAGTGGCAAGCGCAGGGAAACGTTTGCGCATCTATGCAGAGGTCTCTCTCGCTCCGTCCTTGAAAAAGAAGAGGTAGCACATCCCATCATCTTGTGCTTCAAGCATGGCCCTCCCCTCTGCAGCTTCAACAATGTTTCCATGGTAGTTGCACACGATGTCCCCTCTTGCAAATCGGTGATTTGTAATCACTCCTGTAAACAAGAGAACATTAAACTTTGAGGGATATATGAAGTTTACCCACAATTGTTAAACACAGACAATGTCATCATAACATCTTCTCTCCTTGCAATAAAAACACCATGTCTTACCTTGGCCCTTATCTCCACCAAAGTCTTTGATGGAGAGACCCCTCCACTTCTGAGTCTTGACACGTTTGATGAGTGCTGGATTGTTGATGACATCCTGTTTCTGGGGTGGCGTCCACAGCTTGAGCAGTCGCTGGTATTTTGGCAGGTTTGTTCCCCACGTCATGCTGTCCACCGTCTTCTGAAACTGCCGCTAGGTTGGTTGGCAGTGTCTGAATTTGGCTGAAAGACAGACAGAAGTACAGTCATGAAACTTGTTGAGGTGTCATTTAGCAGTGTGATAGCCAACATTGGAGTAAGCAGGAGTACTTACACAGCAAAAACTCTGCTCTTTGGTCCCTCTGAATCTTGCTCTATTTGTCGGTGAGGGAGCAATCTTCGGCCGGAAAGCCCGCTTCCTAACTCCTCTTCGCTGGTGGCGCGGATCCATCAGTAGACACCGGAAAGGCTTTCAAAATTTCAAAACCTTCTGGCTGGCTTGGCCCTGCGCTGTGTTCATCTGCACCTCTGGTGTACGACACACGAGTGATTAATAAGACAATGAGGGATTCAAATTTCATATATTTGATATCCCTCATTGTCTATAGTATACTATATATATATATATATATATATATATATATATATATATATATATATATATATATATATATATATATGTATATATGTATATATATATATATATATATATATATATATATATATATACATATATATATATATACATATATATATGTACATATATATATTTATATATATATATATATATATATATATATATATATATATATATATATATATACACATATATATACATATACATATATATACATATATATATATATATATATATATATACATATATATATATATATATATATATACGTATATATATATATATGTATATGTATATATATATATATATGCATATATATATATTTAAATATATATATATGTGTATATATGTATATATATATATATATATATATATATATATATATATATATATATATATATATACACTAGACAAGCGCGCGTCTCGCGCCATGCAGTTGTCATTTCGGCGTCTGCTCTATTTTGTGCGCGAGCCGCGAGCGATCCTCGTCAATTGTACAGGAAGTCGCTCAAAAAAATTAGAAAATCCGGTGAATTTTCAAAATAAAAACCGAATGACAAATTCGATCATATTTGTATGTTATATTTGTCAGTACATTGTATTAGAGTGGGGGATGAATAGTTCAAGTTCGAGTTGAAAAGTAAAATATACAAATTTTGGTAGTACTAGTAATCATTACTATGTAATGTTACAGTTATGCCCATCTGTTATCTTTGTTGGGCTTGAGTTTATAAATATTTTTTTTTACCCTGTGCATCTTTTGTTTTGTTAGTAGTACTTGTCATTGCTCCAACACGAATAAACATGCTGCATTTGCAGAAAGCATGTATTTGCCTACTCCCATGTTGATATGATTATTAAAAAAAAAAAGGAAAAATATCAGTTTACGGTAGATTTAGAGCAGATAAAATAAATATGCGATTAATTTGCAATTAATCGTGAGTTAAGTATGGAAAACCATGCGATTAATCGGATTGATTTTTTTAATCGACTGACAGCTCTAATATAAATACATATCAGAGATGCACCTCCCATGTGCATGTGTTTATGAGAATCAAACACCTACTTATTCAGGATGGACAACAGTTCAGCTGTCTCATTGATTTGGTCTGGAGTCTGCATCTGATAATGGCTCTCGGCAACTTTGGTTGTGTGCACCTGGTATCGGGCCACTATGTCAGTCTGCCGTGGAGTAAAAAGTTTGACAGCCTCTGTCTCTGCAGCCCTTCTGGCTTCCTGATTTGTGGAGGGGTCAACGCTGTACCTGTCAGTAGGAAAGTATGGCATGAAAATTGTATTAGAGATTTGTGACATAGGGCTACATAATAGGAGAGAGATGTCATTAACACGTTGTGCATACATACATTTCCTGGAGTCAGCGGATGTCATTGGTGACCTTGTGGACCTTGCCACCAATGCAGCCGATGAAAAAGGCCCCACAATGACTGTGCTCATTTGCAGGCCTGATGTTTCTGTAGTATGCCTCAAACCACTGTGGGAACAAGAGAGAAAGTGACTTGACTTGACTGTACTGTAAAACACTGTGAGCAATATACACAGTGGTTATCAAACAAGAATAACTGAATTTGACTTCATACAAAAAGTCACAGCATCCTCCTCCATGGTCAGGCAGAGTGTTGCCACCTGCTGGGTTGCCGTTTTGTGATTCTTGATGCCAATTATGACGCGGCCATTGAGGTTCACCCTGTTGACATACTCATCCACCTGTAAAACAATGAGAGCTTATTAATGCATTGCTTAACAAATAACCTGGAGACAGCTCATCAAATTAACAATCACATTCATCTTACAGTAATTCCCTCTGCGACTCCTGGCCGTTGAAAGTTTTGCAGGACAATGATGGCCACCAGGTAGTACCGGTACATCGTCCTCTGGCTATCACTGACGGATTCGTCTGAGATCAGCCGCCCCGAGATGTCCAGGAAGTCTGGTTTTGCAACCCCATGATGACCCAGTTTTATACGGCCATCATCGAGTCTATCATCACCCATTCCATCATCACCTGGTTCCCCGCTGCAGCTGCTAAAGATCTTGTCAAGCTGCAGCAGGTGATTCGTTCTGCCGTCCCCTGCCCTCCCTCAAGTCCCTGCACGACTCCAGGACACTGAGGAGGGCGAGGAAGATCATGGCCGACCCCTCCCACCCTGGCCACGGACTCCTCACCTTGCTCCCCTCTGGGAGAAGGATGCGGCTGCTGAAGGCCACTACAGCACGCCATACACTGAGCTTTTTCCCCTCAGCCGCCAGGCTGCTCAATGACTCTGGCTTCCCTTCCCCTGCCCCTTTAGTGACACCAGCACTTATCACTAGCAATATCTAAATACGTTGCATACTGATCTCAACCTGCACTTTATATATATATTATTATATACATGTTTATTTGTTTATTTCTTCATTGCACTGTGTTGTATGTCTGTCAGTTGATATATGTGAAAAAAAGAACTTAAATGCACTCATGTCATTGCCAAATTCCAAACACAATGGCAAATAAAAGGAATCTGAATCTAAATCTGAAGCTGGAGGCCTGCTGTGAACATGTTTATCCTAACCGATTTGTTCCCTTGTGGGAGGATTTTTGTTGAAAGGACATTAGATCAAGGTCAATCAAATGGTGAAATGTTCCAGTGAAAATGTCTTGACACAAAAAATAAATGAAGAAAAAAAAAGGCCCCCTCACAGCGGCGATGGCGTTCAGTGTATCATTTATTGTGCTTACCTCTGCCGTGTCGGGTCGCTCGTCCCTTCATCCGCAGATATGGATGGGTCGCTGGAATTAGCCGTTGGTGATGTACTGGTGAGGGCTGTGGCAGCAGAGGCGGCATCAGCCGTGGTCGACTCAGCAACGTCACACTCTTGGGGCTGGTTGAACACATAAAAACCCACCTACAGCAATTACTCTGTCATGTTGGAACGGCTGGCATTGTCCGGGATGATCTGGCAGAGTCGTCTGTAGTCCCAGGTCCTCACTGGTCTGGCCCAATGGCGAAAGGCTTTCTTGGCCTCCACCGCGACAGCCACTCTCTCCTCCCGAGTGCTCTACTTCATGCACACCCGGGCCAGGTGTACTGGGAGGTTTTCCTGAGCCTTGAAGCATTTGGGGCAGTGGACAATGTTGCGCTCAGGAATCCTGAAGGGTAATGAGAAAAACACAGTGAATCAACTTGGAATTCAATTTCATGCTTAAAAGGTAGAAAACAGGCAAATGTGAGAAATTTCACCAGACAAATGGAAAGAAACCAGTGAGGTGAAAGCCAGGTGTGCTGAAGTTCTAAATGGCCCATCACCACCACAATTTAGCCAGACTGTACAAAGTGTTCTACGTCAGCCTAAGTAAATACATTATTCTGAGAAACAGCTTAAAACACCCCACGCACTCTGTTTTTGTCTGTCTGTTTAGTCTGTCCTAATAAGAGAAATTTCACCATACAAATGTAAACCAGGTATTAAGAGCAGCCTCCAGTTAAAGACAAAGGGGATAAGACGTCTTACCTCTTCTCACTCTGACCGGCCATTGTAGATGTCCCAAAATAAGCAAAAACAAGCAGCAGAATCTCAGAGTTTGATGAAAAATTGCAGTATCTCCCTTCAGAATCAGGAGAACATGCGGTGTTCAGGCAATTGAAATTGCAGCAAAAGCAGCAACAGATCAAGTAGGCTCTCTGACGCAAAAGCAGCAGAATCTAGAAGATCTGGTGTCTGAAGACCTGAGTCTGTTACCTTATATACAGAGATTCCAGGTACACAAATGCTTGTGGGTGTGGCTGTGAATGGTCAGGCTGGACTTAGAAGCTGACTGATTTTACAAACTTTGGCTGAAAAAACATTTCATTCAAATAAATGTGAAAATAGGAAATACAAACCTTTATTTTATCAAGTTACTGCCATTCTTTAAATAGAAATAGTACATATATTAATCTGAGAAACATCTTATAAATAAAAAGAGTGAAACTGACTTTCACCAAAAGACAGACAGTGGGTGAAATGTTGTAAGATGTTTCTCAAATTAATTTATTTACTTGGACTGACCTTTCATTACAGGAATGTTGTGTGTGATGGAGCATGTGGACAGGCTGAATCTGAGAAACATTTTACATCCCACCAACTGTCCAACTGTATTTTTGTGAAAGTCAGAATTTCTTGCAGCACAGTTGCAGAGCGCTCCTCCAGATCTCAACATATGGGAGGACATTCTGAATGTCTGCGGCTGATCATATATGCTGATACTGCTATTGAACTTCAATCACAGGGATGTACTATTTGGTGTGTTTTTGTCTAATTTGACATTGGCTAACTTTGGAACAAATTCTATCACAAAATACGACTTGAACCCACTCTCTGCCTCTCTTTGAATAGAAAATACCTCAAACTACATGAGTGATCCTTCACTTCACTAAAATTATGTATTTCCAGCCTGTCCAAATGCTCCATCACACATAACATTCATGCAGTGAGTGGTTTATATCACTCCAAGCAAATAGATTTATCTGAGAAACATCTTACATTACAACATCCCACCAACTGTCTGGGTTTTCGTGAAAGTCAGAGTTTCTTGCACCACAGTTGGTGAGCGCTCCTCCAGATCTCAACATATGGGAGCACATTTTGAATGTCTTCAGCTGACCATATATGCTGATACTCCTATTGAGCTTCAATCACAGAGATGTACTTTTTGGTGTGCTGGAAAAAATTCTATGACAAAACACGACTTGTAACCCTCTGCCTCACCTTTAAGATATGCAGACATTCAAAATGTCCTCCGATATTTTGAGATCTGGAGGAGCGTCAGTTGGTGGAATGTTGTAAGATCTTTCTCAGATTAATTTATTTACTTGGACTGATGTAAACCTCTCACTGCATGAATGTTGTGTGTGATTTACCATTTGGACAGGCCGAATATACATTATTTTACTGAAATGAAGGATCACTCATGTAGTTTGAGGTATTTTTTTAAGGCGAGGAAGAGGGGTCAAGTGGTGTTTTGTGATAGAATTTGTTCCAAAGGGCAACACGGTGGCGCAGTGGTTAGCGCTGCTGCCTCACAGCAAGAAGGTCGTGGGTTCGATTCTGGGACCTGGGACCTTTCTGTGTGGAGTTTGCATGTTCTCCCTGTGTCTGCGTGGGTTCTCTCCGGGTTCTCTGGCTTCCTCCCACAGTCCAAAAACATGCATGTGAGGTCAATTGAACGTTCTAAATTGTCCATAGGTGTGCATGTGAGTGTGAATGGTTGTTTGTTTCTATGTGGCCCTGCGATGAAATGGCGACTTGTCCAGGGTGTCACCCTGCCTTCGCCCTAAGACAGCTCCAGCTCCAGCAGACCCCCGTGACCCTGAATAGGAATAAGCGGGTATAGAAGTTGAATGAATGAATTTTGCCAAAGTCAAATTACACAAAAACACATAAAATTATACATCTCTGTGATTGAAACCACTCACTGCGTGAATGCTTTGTGTGATTTAGCATTTGGGCAGCCTCCCAGTGGCTCGTGTACGCTTGAAGAGGAGCAGTCGAGAGGAGAGAACAGCTGTAGTGAAAGAGGCCAAGAAATCCTTTCGAGATTGGGCCAAACAAGCGAGGATTTGGGACTACAAACAACTCAGACAGTGCCAGCCGCTGCAGCATGATGGAGGAATAGCTGCAGATGGGGTTTTACATCGTCAACCAGCCCCACAAGTGTGACGTGGTACGTGACCTTGTAGCTGAAGCTTGCATGCTTGGGTCTAAAAGTGTAAAAGCCAATCAAACTACTGGCCTGTAATTGTCCATGCTGTACTATTTTGTGTGTAACTTAACTTTGGCAAACTTTGGAACAAATTCTATCACAAAACACGACTTGTAACCCTCTGCCTCTCCTTTAATAAAATACCTCAAACTACATGAGTGATGACTGAGGCCCTTCATTTTAGGAAAATGATCAATTCAGACTGTGCAAATGGTCCATCACACATAACATTCCTGCTCTGAATGAATGAATGAATGTAGCAATGGTAGTTTAGAACAGTCTAATCAAATTTATTAAAATAAAATTTGCAACTAAAACAGAAAACACAAGCAAAAAAAAGGCCTGTTCACGCACAGTCCTCACCCTCCTCTTCCTCCCTGATGGGAGACAGAGTGGGAGAAAAAGGCAGCTGTGTGAATTTTTTTTTTTTATATGATTTTTTCTCCTTGCTTCTGCTCCTGCCAAGGGCCCTTCTCCGCTCCTTCTTCATTCTTCTTCTCTCTTTCTTTCTTTTCTTTTTCGTTTTTTTCCTCCTTTGTTTCTGAAAACATTTTGACACAAAGTTTAATATGACCACAACGTTTAATAGGACCACAGAGTGCACATTAATGACTGTTTACTCTGGAAAATGAATAATTAGAGAAGCATATTATTCTCTCAAAATAAAATCAAGGCAGTGCTTGATCACTAAACAATCATGTACCCACTACTCATGTGAATCACATTATAAATTCCCATGTCTGTCTGTCTTCCCTGTTTAGAAAGAATAAGTTATCCTATCAAAAAGCAATAGTAATGTTCAGGCTTACCAACTCGTCTGGGCTGAGAGCAGCAGGGCCCTCCAGTGGAGCACCAGACTCAGATTCCATGTCTAAATAAGTGTAAAAAGTGAGAAGAAAAACCAAAACCAAACTGAATTGTATGTGCAAATGAAATGGACAAAAACGCAAACCTATGTTTTGTGCTCTTAAATCCAATTTTAATTAAACAAACAACATGGAATCAAAGCCAACCATCTCACTTTGACTCCTGCATGTTCTCTCTCTTTTTTTAGTTATAAGTTTAGAGTTAACTAAAGTGTATGGAGACAAGCAGCATCGAGTCTTGTTTCCATGAAAATATCACATCAGTTAAAGAAAGTAATTTTAATTTGAAACACAGTTTGCAACAATGAGAACAAAGTCTGAATCTTAGCATCACAATTGGTTCTTATGTTGAAGACATTAGGGGAGTGACAATAAGTCTCATTAAGATCATTACTGCGGTTGTGGTTTTGAGTCCTCAGCATCAATGGCACAATGTCGCAATGAATCACCCACATGCTCACCCAGTAACACCCGCGATTGAGCTTCAATTGCAGAGCTGTACTTATTGTGTCTTTGTGTAGTTTAAGTTTGCATAACTTTGTAACAAATTCTATCACAAAACACTACCTACCCACTGCTTTGAACGAAAGCTTTATTTCAGCTCCGAAGCAGCCGCGTCTCGACCTGCAGTCGCTTGTCAGCCTCACGCATTGTCCCACCCACAGCACGATGTGATTGGTTACAGCGGTACGTACATCTTTCTAGTGCAAGTTCTGGCAGCAGCTCCTTCGCCCCGCCCCCGCCCCTCTTTTCATCGACGTGATTAGCACAAGTCACGTGCACTCGTTTCGCGGACAGAAAATCCCGGTGGCGACCGTGTATTGACGTGATTAGCATAATTCACGTGCACTCGTTTCATCGCAGCTCATTGTGACCGTCTACTCTACTGCATTTGGAGTAACGTGCTGGCTCTCCACTGCTCTTTTTCCACCACGTGCGTGTGTGAGGAGGGAGCTGCACACAGAGCGCTGACACAGAGACCATGGTGAAACACTCGAGGTAAGTGTAATTTATTAGTCTAACTCTAATATTCTCTTGTTCAGAGGAATAGAAAATGTAGGAAAGCTGTTTTACGTGCCTTGACAGTTTCGACTGTGACAGCAGTCTTCTTGAGAAGCGTCATCCGACTGAACACCTTTCCTCCATTTTCTATTTGTCTGAACAAACTAATATAAGAGTTCATCTATCAACGAAGACGGTATGAACGTTTTTATTAATTTATTAGTGTTTAACCGTGGACACCGTCATATAGCGATTCTGTAGACATCACCTAAACCTAGTGTAGTTCACATTAGAAGTAGGATAATAATATTTGTTAAACCATAAAGTTTTTTTTTTTAAATGTAGCTTTTTTTCCTGTGCTGAATGATAGATCCCATGTGCAGAATGAATAATTATATCTCCTATTGATATTGCACTTTTTTTTTCCCACCTATACTAACATTAATCATTCGTAGTGTAGCAGCTTAGTTTTGAATGACAGGGTGCCTGCTATGACATGTTGCTAAAATGTAACATTTGCATCATAAAACCTACTACAGGCTTCCCAAGTACTGTAATAAATGAAGCATGATGAGTTGAGCACATGGCAGCATGTGGTCCTACTTTTAACTCTCTTTTTCTCAAACCCTGATTGCAGATGGATGGACTTAAGTTGAAAAGTGCTGTATCAAAGTATTACACTCAACCAGCACCAGGGAAGGCAGTCTGTAATACATTTAATAAACATGTCAGCATGGGAGCAACAACGTGAAAACTGCCTCCAAACATCTTCTGAAGATCCAACCTTCCGAAGATCCGACCTGGCAGGCCGCTGGAGGAGAACATGAACCGGCAGGATGAGAGTTCGCTCGTCGACTCCGACACCGGTTTGGATGCGCGTCTGGGCACGAAGAAGCACCGGCGCAGGGCCTCCAGGAAGAGACGCAACTGGAAGCCCTACTACAAACTTTCGTGGGAGGAGAGGAGAGCCCTGGCGGAGAAGGAGATGGCCAGGGCGTCCCGGGTCAGGGAGTTCTTGATGGACGAGCACGACAGTGTAGAGCCGGACCTCAACACGGCCGTCCGTGGTCGGCGGCGGCCACATCAAGGTGCCCGGCAGCGGGGAGGACTGCTGCGGCGATGAGGACGACGACGGCACTGCCGGCGGCGGAGGCAGCAACGACATCGGCAGAGCCAGCAGCGCCTGGCAGAGAGCTTCTGCAGAGCGACTTTTGCGAGACCTAAGAGATGTCACCACGCCAAGAGCCTGCAGAACATGACCAAGCAGGAGTAGCTGCAGCTGGAGAAGTGCATGCGCCGCCTGCAGGAGGAGAACAACCGGCTGCGTCACGCTGTGGAGCCCGGCGGCGTGAGCGAGGAGAGCCCACTGGTCCGGCTGGGGGAGCTGGAGAAGGAGCTGGAGAGACTGAGGGCGCAGAACACGGAGCTCCTGCTGCTCAAGCAGGACCGGGAGCAGGTCGCCACCGACTGAGGGACACAGTCCCAGTCGAGTTAGATCGAGGTGAGGGGAGAGTAAAAAAATAAAATCCTTTCAAAAGGTGAAAAAAAGCAAATAAAAAATGGGACTGCTGCATTATTTTCTTTATGAAAGTCATCATTTTTTTTGTCACCTGAAGTCCTTTGCATTGCAGTGCAATACTTGACATTTATTTTCTATTTGGAATGTTGGATTCTCACGTGCATTTTCGTCTTCATTTTTCCCAAAACTATGTAAAAGGTGTCTCCTTTTTATATATATATATATATATATATATATGTATATATATATATATATATACATATATATATATATATATATATATATATATATATATATATATATATATATATATATATATATATATATATATATATATATACGACAGTGTAGAGCCGGTGTATATATATATATATATATATATATATATATACATATACATATACATATATATATATATATATATATATATATATATATATATATATATGTATATATATACATATGTATGTATATATATATGTATGTATATATATATATATATATATATATATATATATACATATATATATATATATATATATATACATATATATATATATATATATATATATACATATATATATATATATATATATATATATATATATATACATATATATATATATATATATATATACATATATATATATACATATATATATATATATATATATATATATATGTATGTATATATATATATATATATATATATATATATATATATATATATATATATATATATATAAATTAAAATCAAGGAGAGAACGTGGCAAGGTGCAGAGGGCCGAGGCAGGCTTCGAACCCCAGATTCCCAGGTAATAGCCAGGCGCACTTAACCATTTGGCCAAAGGGAATGGTTAAACATAGCCATGTGCGCTTTGGCTGAAAAAAAACAACTTGATTTTTCTTCTTTACTCATCATCCAAAAACGGAAAAAAAAAAGTCTTGTAGCTCATGTTCACTTTTGAAGGAAAGACTTTTTGTTTGTCGAAGGAAAAGTCTTGACCTTTTTTCTTGTGTCTTTTTTATCCAGATATCAACATTAAAAAAAAAATCAAAGTAAGAAGAAGTCCTTCCAGGAAAACCTTCCAGTACACCTGGCTCGGGTGTGCTTGAAGAGGAGCAGTCGGGAGGAGAGAACAGCTGTAGCGAAGGAGGCCAAGAAAGCCTTTCGAGATTGGGCCAAACAAGCGAGGACCTGGGACTACAGACGACTCTGTGAGATAATCCCAGACAATGCCAGCCGCTGCAGCATGATGGAGGAATTGCTGCAGATGGGGTTTTACATCGTCAACCAGCCCCACGAGCGTGACGTGGTACGTGACCGTGTAGCTGAAGCTCTCAATTTGTGACACAACCATATCTTTTGAGAAGGTGCCTGTTTGAAAGGAAAGGCTGCATATAGAGGTTAGAGGTTTAACAATACATGAATGACATCTGTAAGTGTACACATATCCATAAAATTTACATCAGTGCATGTTTTGTTCTTAATCTTATTTACAACTTTAATGGAATCCCTTTCATCAAATCCACAAAGAAACATAGGATTGAGATTGTTTAATTAAACCAATGCAGAGTTGTTGGCTTTTGTTTTTTTGATTATCCACAAACATTTTGTTTGCCAAAGTAGGGTAATAATCCTTAAAATTGTTCACAATAGTTTTAAAGTGATCAGCTTTTGAGCCACTGATATTCCAAAAGTAATTTTGGAATTCAATTTCAATTGTGTGCATTTATTTCTGATAATATGATTCATTACTTTCCAAGTTTTTTGTATCTTATTTTACCATTTCGGAGTAGATTATTATTATTATTATTATGATTATTATTATTATTATTATTATTATTATTATTATTATTGTTTTTTTTTTTGTTTTGTTTTTTTTCATACCCGCTTCTTCCTGAGTTCAGGGTCACAGGGGTCTGCTTGCAGGGTGACACCCTGGACAAGTCGCCAGTTTGTCGCAGGGCCACATAGAGACAAACAACCATTCACGCACACCTACGGACAATTTTGGCCCTGTCCACACTGTTTCCTTAATTTAATACGGCACTTGTTAAGGATAGCATTACCTTCAGATATGTAGCGTGTGAAGTCAGGCCCTGTCCACACGGGAACGTTGCCGTTTTTGTTCTTTCCCGGGGTCGAAAAAAGTTGCGTCCACACGCTGACAGATGGAAACGGAACGGTGGGTGAAAACGATGTAATGCGTATGCCACACCGAAACGTGGCGCTGTTAACAGATGCTGACACAGCCACCGAACCCACCATTTAGAAAGAGGGCATTTCCGCTACACACTAAACACACAGAAAACAAAGACGGTGAGTAGCGGAAAAAAGTGAGTCTGAGGTTTTGTAGTAATATTGCCAACACATCTTGAAGCCCCTGCGATACAAAGACAACTCTGCTGGCCGCTATCATTGTTTGTGCCGCTGCACGCCCTGTTTTTTCCGGTCACGACAGTGACGGTGCGATGACGTCATCGTTTTACAAGGAAAAGACGTTTTCACCGTCCAGACGGCAACGATGTGAAAACGGTGAAACGGCGTTGTCAGATTTTCCCCACTCTGGGACCCGTTTTCAAAAAATACCGTTTCGGGGGACCCAAAACGCCATTGCCATATGGACGAAACGCCTTAACGGTAATACTACCATTTCCACCAAAAAACGTTCCAGTGTGGACAGGACCTTAGAGTGTTCAGTTGACCTCACAAGCATGTTTGTGGACTGTGACAGAAAGGTCACAGGCCCGCAATCGAACCCACGATCTTCTTACTGTGATTTTTTGATTGTAACTTGTATCTTGTATTGATGTTCACTTTCATTGGTCCTTAATTGCAAGATAGTCTTTACCTTTTACTGAATGCTGCTTTATAGCTTCCCATATACAATTACTGTAGAAAAATCACTAGAAAAGCCTCATATGCATGGTTTAGATCTTCCACATAGACATTCTCCCAATTACAACTTTTGAGTTGTTCTTTTAGAAGAAGATTAGAAGATTCTAGTCTTCCTGGTGTTTTTAAGCGCCTTAGCCTAATTGGAGCTTAACAATTCTGGGGTACATTTGAGGATTTTGCATGATGCGTGATCATAAATATAAAGTGAAGTCCCAAATAAACATGCTTGGTGTCTCTGTAAAGGTGAGAACACCTACTTTACATAGAGCTAAAGTTCATTGATATAAGACATTGTTTGAATTTAATATGAAGTCAAACATTTGGCCAATTGCAGACACATAAATCTTGACCTGTTGTAACCTTAGCCACCCATAGCCACTAACCTTCATGCATAGTAGACAATATGCCACTAGTTGTTGGACGCCGACCGCGGCTCTCTTTGCTGACGGTGGTGCTGCTGGCCCTCGTACTGCTGGTCGGCGTGCTGAGGTCTTAAGAGGCATCCAGCTACTAGATGGTTTAATTAGTCTTTCAATAACACTCTGGATATTTTCTTCAGGAACCAGCATGTGGTCAAAACTGACACAGCAAATCTTAATATTCCTCCCCATTCATCACCTCTTGTTTCCGTCGATGTCCAAAAAATTGCAGATGCGGTTCGCTTTACCTTGTCCTTTAGACTTTCTTTGCTTGGCTATTTGTTCTGCCCTTTTTTTCTCTGGTGGAGACACAAATTCATGTTTATTCTAATCTATGTGATCTACTCCATCCACCTTCTTCTTCTTCTTGTCAATCAGGGCAAAGTCCAAATCTTAATATTACTCCCCATTCATCACCTCTAGTTTCCGTCGATGTCCAGCAGGCACATGTTCGACAGTCCGGAATTTATACCCTTTCACAACCCCACCAGGCAGACTGGTGGTGCAATTCCGTCAATACCTCTAAGTTTCTGCTTTGCAACCATACTACCCCTGGTACCCCTGGTTCCCCTGGAACCCAAAGACATTGGTTTCCACTGTGTTGCCCGGTGGGCAGTTCCTCGAACTTCTTTGTCTTGGCCAGACCACACACATTGGCTTCTTGATTATGTTGTTTGTTAGGATAAACTCTGGCTGTGTTGTTGCACACTGTTGGTGTTTGGCGGTCTTGTTCCCAGTCCAAACAATCCCTTGACTTTGTCCTTCAGGCTTTCTTTGCTTGGCTGTTTGTTCTGCCCTTTTTGCCTCTGGTAGAGACACAAATTCATGTTTATTCTAATGTTAGGTGTGCTACTATATGATCTACGCCATCCACCTTTTTCCTCTTCTTGTCAATCAGGGCAAAGTCCAAATCTTAATATTACTCCCCATCCATCACCTCTAGTTTCCTTCGATGTCCAGGAAGCCAAGCCAGGTTGCAGTGTGGTGACTTTCATGTGTTCATCCCTGACGCTCCAGCACTTCTGTTGGAACGCCCCCGGCCGTGCCTCTTAATCATGGACCCAGTTCACACAGAGAAAACCCACAAAACATCAAAACAATACATTTGATTTGTCTGTAGTTGGCCATATGTTATTTACCATATTAAATTCTAACAATGTCGTATATCAATGAACTTTAGCTCCATGTCAAGCTACAGTTCTGAGCTTTCCAGAGACACCAAGCATGTTTATTTGGGACTTTGTGACACCAAGCTGCCAGTCAGTGTCACACCTCTTCAGCCACGTCCCAGTTCCTGTCCTGTTCTGTCCACTGTATATCAAATCAAACAAACCTTACCACTGTTCTATATGCCGAGTGTCTTACAATCACGCCATATGTATTTTGTTTTGCGCCTGCGGCACCACCATCAGCAGACAGAGAACTATTGAATGGGCCAAAAATAAATAAATGAATAAATAAAATCAAGAAACTCTGGAGGCGTCAGAAGACAGATCACTGTGTCACAACCAAAGATTCCTCCGCCCACAATGTCACTTGGGAACAAAAAAGGTAATTTTCCTTTGCATTCACATGTTAACTGTTATTTGTATTCATTTATTTCTTTAATATTCACCTTCACATTCATTTTGTTTTGTTTTTTACCTTTTGTTTTGTGCCCCAGTTCTATTGGAAGCTGCTTGTTCTTAGCAGTGGGTGGCGCTGCAGTAGCCGACACTCTCCGAGGGAGCTCTAGGACTGCACCTAAAACCAGTTCTGCGTCCTTAAGGAGACAATGCTGATGAGGACCCTGGGATCCAGAAAAGGAATGAAGAGAGCTGGTCGTATCTGCGGACACTTTAGACGAGAGTAGGGTTTATAATAACTAACTGCATCTGTCTCATCTGTCACCCCACTGATCCCAAACCATGTGCTCTTTCCCAGCGCCTCAGGAGAGCTGTCGAAGATGGTTTGAATTGAAGGACAGCCACTGTGATTCGACAAATGTGGCATCATGCCTGAAATACCCAACCCCCTGGATACAGCTGACATCTCAGCATATTACATCAGCACTTTCAACTTTGACCACACGCTGATTTCTGAAAAAAAACATCCAAAGTGTTCTTGCAACACTGGGGTCCAAGAGCACAACTCAGTGATGAACAGTGAGGAGGAAAAAAAGGTTCCAGGTGACACAGTTTTCAACACACTGTGTAATTTTTGGAACCACCACCACTCTGGTGTGGCGGAACTCAAGCCTGGAGGACATGCCTGGGCATGTCTTCGATGTTGCAGAGAGTGCCCTCGACCACTTCATCTAATCCCAAACCTAACCACTATTTGTATCCTGGAGGGATTGTTATTTGTGCGCTCATGTCTCTCCACTGGTCTTGTCACATTTTGACTGTTAGTAAATCTGCAGGGCAGGATAGACAAGGTTGGCTAACCCTAACATTCCCTAAACAACTTCCTGTCATCCACCGACGCTTTGGCACAAAACACAGTTGAAAAAACACTGACCCAAAAAAGTGCCAATGAAATGAAGTTGCGAAAATAAACACTTTTTTTTACAGTCTCGACAACCTTAATAAATGTATTGATTCCCAGCAAGTTGCACTAAAATCAACAGAAAGACGTTTTTCTTTCTTTAGTCGCTGTTCGTCGTGTGGACATGTTGTCTCCTGTGAAGCCGCCTGAAGCCAGAGCCCTCAGAGAATGGGGATGACAATGCCAAAGAGGACCCTCTCAGGAACACCATTCTAAAAGGCCAACATATAATTTGCATGTCTTCGATTGCCAAAGTACCCCTTAACCCTACTTTTATTTTTAAATGAAAGTCCTGAGAAAACCACAAAACGAATGTATGAGATTTTCGGGAGACCTACCCTGAACCCCAAACTGTAACCCTAACCCTGTGCTGCTGGGGAGGACAAAATAACAAACAAAGACATCATGGGGCTGGATGAGCTCAAGGTCATTGTGAAAATAGGCAGAATGTGGCATACCATTTTCTTATTACACATAATTGTTCTTATTGTTATATTAGAATTATTTTTGATTACTGTAATGGGAAATATGTATTCTTGGGTTATTCTTTATTATGTTGTATTCTGTGTCATATGATCACTAGTAGCACGTGTAATCTGTTTGTTTCATAGTATAACCTTCTCGAGACATTCTCCTCGTGGTCCACCAGAGGAGGCTGTAAATGTGTCAGCTTGTGCTGATTCTCTGTGCTTTGTTTTCCTCTTCTTCCCTTCCTTATCTCTTCCCCTCCCAGTCCAGTGTATAAGAGACCTTCCTCCTTTCCTCCTCACACTCGCACTCCCATTTTACTGTGTTTTGTGCCTCGGAGCTCCGATCCCCTTTTTATTGTTTGTTCATTAAACTACTTATTATCCCAGTATTCCTGCATCGGCATCTTCGCTCTTTTCCACAACAATTACCTTGTCTGCCTTCTAAACAAAACCAAAAAAAATGTTCTTCTGTTCTTCTGGTTACGTACCCCAAACCCTATTTTCATTTTTAAATAAAATTCCTAGTAAGACCACCAAATGATTAGATTTTCTAAAGTTGTATCCTGAACCAAAACACCTGATCTACCTTGAATCACCTCATAGAATGAGAAGGAGTTGCATAAAAATCACCCCATTTTATGGGGCGGAATTGTACAATTTCTGCAACCTAGCTTACCTGGGTTACTGGAATTACTCCAGAATCCCCACAAAATGGGAAGGCTCCTCCATTGGTTCTTCTGTCCGCCACCACGCCCACCTCTTTCACATGGGGACGGGCCTTTGGGACGGAGGGGGGTGAAGTTGCCATGGCAACGTGGGCTAAGGTCACGTGACCATGAACTACTGCTGTGGTTTTTGGCATTTGTATGCTTTTTATTTTTATAACATTTACAGCGTTATTTCTTATCACATAGTTTTTATTGTATTTTCCCCCAATGAATTCATGTGCTTTTTTATGTACTTATTCATTTATTCATTTATTAATTCATGTACTATTTTTTTTGTGCCAAACAAAACGACATTGTGTGTAATGACTAATTATTTGATGTTAGGGATAATGTAATCTGGGCCATAGCGTTTATTTATTATTAATAACCAACCATTATTAAAAAGCTCCGGGTGGGCCGGAAGTTTGTTCTTTCCTTGAACGGAAGTTACGTCTCTACGACAGCAGCCAGCTACAGAGAGCAGCGAGCCCTTCCCGCGCAATCCACATATTGATATTTGAGATAAAATGCATTTGAGATAGCGAACCGGCTGTTCATCACAGCGTCTTTCAATTCAAACGTAAGTGAGTTTACCTTCTGTTGTAAAGGTGAAAGCTAACGTTATTTTAGACGTAAAGCCCTATCTTGTGGTGACAGGTGAGCTGAATGCTAGCTGCAGTAAACATGACTTTGTCTACTCTAGAAGAAATGATCATACCTTATAATGTTAGATTCCAGTGTTAGCTAAAGATCAAATCTAGTCGTGATCCCTGTGTTTTTAATAAGGGCCGGTATTTGGGACCGAGTGGCTATTTGCCACCGGGCTACTATTTAATACATAGTATTAACCAACCCTCTTTCTGATTCTAATAGGTGTGGTACTCCCAAAAATGGTTCAACCACAATTAGTGCCTAAACAATGGGAATATGTTAAATTGTTTTGTTTATTTTCATTAATTTGTTTGTTTATAATTTTATACAAATAATTTGAGTGTTTTGGTGGCGTTTATGTGTGAAGTACAAGAGGGGGGAACTGATGTGTTGGGCGAGTTGCGCTGGGGACAGGTAAAGGGGGCGGTGCCTTCCCCGTTTCCTCAGATGCATTCTGGAACGATCCACAGCACCAACTGGGTCTTTGTTTCTCCATGTAACCTGCTTCATACAGGTCGGTAAAAAGTAGACAACACCATAAAGGCACATGTATGAGTAGTTATGTACTACCAAAAGTTTTTTTTTTTTTTTTTTGAGAATTTAATTTATGTTAAAGACTTTATTTATGTTAAAATGACCGTGACAAGTTTCACCGCG
The DNA here is from genome assembly GCF_046127955.1 of Nelusetta ayraudi. Classification (NCBI taxonomy): domain Eukaryota; kingdom Metazoa; phylum Chordata; class Actinopteri; order Tetraodontiformes; family Monacanthidae; genus Nelusetta; species Nelusetta ayraudi. Next base: position 68,358 of record NW_027466238.1, read on the forward strand.
AGGTCGCCATCTTGTGTCCGGCGGAGCAGCAGTCACGCTCGGCAGAGCAAGAGTCAGTGTTTATACGCTAAGTTAAAGCGTCATTATTGTTGTTGTGAACGTGTATACAAACGTTCATTTATTGTAATGTATAAGCATGTGTATTTGTTTGTGAACTGTAGAGATTGAATTCAATGTGAATGTGAGAGAACTGATTGGAGGAGTATGTGGAACTGAGCTAAATAGCATTGGAAACGGCAAAGTATTGTGTTTATGTGACGTTGATGTGATGTTGATATAATATATGTAAGTGAATAAATCGGTGCATTCTGGAACGATCCACAGCACCAACTGTGTCTTTGTTTCTCCATGTAACCTTCATACAGGTACAGTATTTGCTATTGTGGTCCTCAATCCTGGGGACCCGTAACATAGGGTAAAACCTACGAGAAGAGACTGCCCAATGGCTTCAGGTGGGACTGGAAGAGGCATGATGGACACACCTGCACAACATCCTACCAGCGACAACTGCATGTTTTTGATCAGAAAGGTACTCCAATCTCATAACCTATTCAGACTAATGGAAATGTGTAAAACAAAATAGTAAAAACCTGTGATTAGTATTTTACGTCACGGTCATTATTTTGAATCACACATTTTCCATTCAAATCACCATTTTAAAATTGACCAACAAACAACCACTTATTAACATTTTGTCCATAGTTATTTCAATTGAGGAGGCGTACTTAATAAAACCAGCCTTCATGTGAACTCTGTCTCAGTCATATAGAAACTTGAACGACAGACGACAGTCTTTGATGTGTTAACACCAAAGACAGACTGAGAAAATCAGTTAGTATGTAGCGTCATAAATAGTATTAGTAGTTTGTCAAAACTTAACTCATTCATGATGTGAATTTAAAAATTATACTTTGAACAAAAGCATAATTGTTGCAGAAGCCTCAAAAAGGCCAGTGATCTATTTGTCTTTCCAGTTTAAGAAAATCATTTTCAAATGTCATTCTACCTATTTGCGTGACAAGAGCTAAAACATTGTATCTATTTAGAGTACGCAATATGATTTTGTTCCACTTTTTCCCCTCTTATATATTATTGCATGTGCTTGCCATCATTTCTACAGTGTGAATAATGTTAGGTTTAGTAAACAGGAAGATAAAGTATGCAGACCATTGTGTCTCTGTCAGGGGCATCTGTTCAGCAATACAAGGAGCCTTTCCTTCAACTCAGGTGGATGTTATGACACGCATGTAATATGCATTGTATGAACTCCTGTTTTTTTGCATTTCAGGTGCCTGACCTCTACAGCGTTGTTATTAAAGAATGCTATGAAGAATTCAGGCACTGGCAGTGTCAGCAGACAGCCTGCTCTGTTTTGGCACCAAGTCTGGCTCTTGTAGCCATCTGTCCCATGTGTCCAAAGGTAATCATTTCATGTGCAGGCCAGTGTTTTTGCATGTTCATTATATTATTTAATGAGAATATATTTAATTGTTGCTTGTATATTTTTAGGAAAATGGAAAATGGATCTCTTTGGACTTTGGAGTTTTGAGGCTCCACAACATGGTGATAGATTTTTACTCAACCAGACAGAAGTAAATGTGTTTATTGAACAGGCCAATTCACAACTGGAGGTACGACTATAATATCCCTCATACCACATTAAAGTAAAGAATTGTAGCCTACTTGTGAGCTGATAGTTTTAAGAAATTGATCTGCTCTATTATTCAAAATCAAATTCCATTATTCAAAATTAAATTAACGTGTTTAGTTATGAAGGTAATGTGACTTTTTCACATGGCTTTTACTCTTGTAGGGGGGCTGTCCTGGATTACATGCTGGGAGCGCAATCCGGTCAAAAGCAAAATGCAAGAAGTTTGATGAAACTGGGCTGTTCGGGCTCACCTGCAGGCATGAACATCCAGTCAAGTTTCTTAACTTGAAATATGGAGAAAGGATTGGCCTATTTTATTTTTGCTACAACTAAATATATCCGGAAATGCCTCTAAGTGCTCTTCCACATACCCCAAAAAGATGGATCAAGTGGCCGAGGTGGTCTGCCAAGTACCCCCACCATGAGTGAGAACGAGGACGCAGCCACCTCATCAGCTCGATGCTGAGATCAGCACAATCTTGCTGAGGTTCATGTGCAACAGCTCGTGCATGTAGACGAGATGATTGTGCAGTAAACTAAGACAACTAAGGTAGTTGCCACCTCAGGGGGAGAGCAATCAATGCGACCAACCCCAACCCCAACCCCTAACCCTCAGATCCCTATCCCAAACCCAACCCCTAACCCTCAGATTCCTATCCCAACCCCAACCCCTAACCCTCAGATCCCTATCCCAACCCCAACCCCTAACCCTCAGATCCCTATCCCAAACCCAACCCCTAACCCTTACCTAACCCTCCTGACTTTCGAACCGCATGTGCGATTTTTTGGATATTGACGGGAACGTGTTGTGATGGATGAGGATTTATGTTAGATTTCCTGTGTGTGTTTGTGTGTGAAAAATAAAAAATACAAAAAAATTAAAGAAACTACAAAAAAAACAAACCTCCACAAAGGACTCTGCCTTGACGTGGCGTGGAGGCTTACGTGACTCAGTGATGCGCCAGACAGATCACAGTCACAACCAAAGAGTCCTCCACCCACAACGTCACTTGGGACCAAAAAAAGGTCATTTTGCTTTGTATCCACCATTCACATGTTAACTGTTAATTGTATTCATTTTTTTTTTTTTCTGATACCAAACTGTCACAATGGCGAGTCAGTTTCCTACCTCTTTAGCCACGTCCCAGTTCCTGTCCTGGCCACATATATCAAATCAAACAAACTTGCATCTTCAACCTTGCATCCACCATTCACATGTTAACTGTTATTTTTATTTCTTTAATATTCACCTACACATTCATTTTGTTTTGTTTTTTACCTTTTGTTTTGTGCCCCAGTTCTATTGGAAGCTGCTTGTTCTTAGCAGTGAGTGGCGTTGCAGAAGCCGACACTCTCCGAGGGAGCGCTGTGGCGCATGCTGTGACCGCATGCACTCCTTGTTTATTAGGTCAACCTACACAAGCTAACATGAGTAGTGGGTACATGATTGTTTATTGATCAACCACTGGCTTGATTTAATTTTGAGAGAGTAATTTGCTTCTCTAACATTTAATTTTCCAGAGTAAACAGTCATTAATGTCCACTCTGTGGTCATAAATACATTTGATTAGTTTGTAATAAACTTCCATTCATTCATTCATTCAACGGAGGAATGTTATGTGTACATGATATTTTTCATGGAGTTCAGGATCGTGGCTGTAGTCATGTCAGTCTTCTCCAGCTTCAAGAAGTAGTCTCGGGTCTCTCCAAAGGTCTCGAGAAACTCAAGAGTTGGATTATCCCCTGTAGGCTGCACGTAGCGCAGGAACCTGGAGACATTGTCAACCTTTGAAGGAGGATGATGAGAAAGAAATATTTAGCATCTCTCTCATTGACATTGCTTACTACTTACTTACTTACTTACTTACTCTGCCGCATTATGCGGAGTCGGGTCGCGGGGGCAGCAGCCTCAGCAGAGATGAGATACTATATAGCGCGATACTATAGGGGGACACCTACAAAGTAATAAGTAATAATAAGAATTAAACCTGCAAGCAGCGTTTGCGGGACTGAGCCTATGTGGCCGCCGCCGACCCCCGATAACCCCCGACCTCTGTCGACGCCCCCAGACATCTGCCGACTCTGGAAGAAGTCTAAATAATCATAAGCCTGTGTATGCAAATGATGCAGATTTTTCACCTCCAGTTTTTTTTTTTGATGAGGCTGTGAAATGTAAATTTTAGGCCTTGATGATGTTTGAATGAGCTCTGCTTTGTCAATTGGTCATTTCTGCATCTACATGAAACGGGCTGGATTGTAAAGACTTAAAGTGGGGGAACAGACGAAGAGCTTGATGAGACGAACGTGTGGGTTTTTGTTTAACAAATTTTCGACTTTCCTAGGGGGCGCTACGGCCATTAAAGTTTTTTTTCTCATGTCTCGGTTTTTAAAACCTGGGAAACAAGTGCTTCCAACTCGGCCATTTCTACATCTACAGGAAAGAGATTGGCATCATTGTTTAGCTAAGCTTATCCAAGTGTGAATAACGGTGTAGGCGTGGCCAGTTAATGAACGGACAGTCCGACTTGGGGGCGTTTCAAACAAGTTGAACTATCTCACTTTCTGTATGTCGTATCAAAAAAGTTAGAGTGTGCGCGACATAGTTTGATTAGACAAACTCGTGGGTTTTTGTTGCACGTCGATGCGACATTCCTAGGGGGCGCTACGGCCATTTTAGTGTTTTTTTTTCACGTCTCGGCCTGTAGGTGGCGCTCTGGAGGAGCTTTTGCCCTGATTTTGTCATCACAGGAAGATTTTCGCAGCCTCGACAAGTGATCACAATTTGGTGCTAATCAAAGCATGTTAACGGGGTGAAAATGGGGTAGACAGTCCCTATTTTCTCTAGGGGGCGCTATTGAGTGAATGTGAATTTTTTTCTCAAGAAATCAACATTTGGGGCAGGTCCAACCTGCATGCAAAATGTGGTGAGTTTTTGAATATGGGAAAGGGGTGGAAGTGGGGTTAAATTTTTTGGGGGAAAAAGACCTTTACTTTGAATGGCCGTAAAATGAAAACTAAAGCCTCTATTACAAAGTTTTTGATGATTCCTTGTGTTTTCAACAAGTGAAAATATCTCACTTCCGGTTTGTTTGGGGTAATAGGTTAGCATTTATGAAATTAGGTATGAATTCAAGGAACACGTGGGTCTTTGTCCCATGTGTCTACGACCTTCCTAGAGGACGCTATGGCCATTTTAGTGTTTTGGTCTATGTAGGGGGCGCTATTGAGCAAATGTGTAAAATTCTTTCAAAAAATAACTTTTTCACCAGTTCTGACCTGCATGCAAGATTGTGCGAGGATCCAGGTATGTTAAGGGGTGAAATTGGGGTTTGAAGCGGCGCAACCGAGAAAAATAATAAACATACGGAGAACAAACGGGTCTTTCACCTTGTGATGACCTGGGGCCCGTTGCACGAAACTAGGATAAGGGATTAAGCCGGGATATGTTGGTCATCCTGGATGAACTTATCCGTGATCCGGTTGCACAAAAGTAGGATAGGTGGAAGAGCAACATGTTATGGTATAAGTTACCATGGAAATTTATTCTGTGGCGTGAACCTGCCTATATTGGCCAGGTATGAGCACCGAAATCGAATCCATGATCAGAAACTGTGGCAAATGTGCTGAGGTTGAAAACATGCTTCCCAGACAGCCACTCATGCCAACTGAAACTCCTGAGCTTCCATTTGAGGAAGTAGCCTCTGACCTATTTGAGTTTGAAAACAAGGAATACATAGTACTTGTAGATTACTACTCAAAGTTCATCGAAGTAGACAAGCTCAAGGGTCAACGCAGTCACAGTGTAATAGAAGCTCTGAAGGCACAATTCATTAGACATGGAATCCCTTCCACCATCAGGACGGATAATGGTCCACAATATTCATCTGAGGCGTTTAGAGAGTTCTGTGAGAACTACGGCATCAGCCACAAAACATCCTCCTTGCACACGCCACATTCGAATGGCGAAGCAGAGCGCGCAGTGCAAACAGTGAAGAAGCTCTGGAGCAAGGCGTCTGATAAACATCTAGCCCTGCTAGATTACAGGACCATCCCTCTAGAGTCAGAAGGCCTGTCGCCGGCCCAGCTCCTCATGGGCAGGAGGCCTCGGAATAAGCTGCCATCTGCTCGTGCTTTACTCAAACCCACAGCGCATGACCCTGACTAGATCAAACGCCCTACTGGATAAGGCCAAAGAAACACAGAAGCTGCTCTATGATAGCAAAAGAGCAGCTAAAACCCACAGAGAGCTGCAGTCTGGAGACGAAGTGAGGATTGCTCCATATCCTGGAAGCAGCAAGTGGACTCCCGGTGTTGTAGTCCAACCACACTCTGCACCACGGTCCTACATTGTGGAGAGTGGAGGTCGCCGGTTCCGCCGTAACAGCCAGCACCTCCGTGCCAGCACGGCAGCAGCCAATCAGTCACGTCATGTGATCGTGGACGAGCCTTGGCCTGAGACATCAATGGCAGAGCAGAAGCCGACACCAGCCACCCCAGAACATCACCCTTCATCGTTGGAAGCGGCTCCAAACTCCCCACGTGTCCAGCCCGGTGTACCATACACCACCAGACGGGGCAGACCCATCAAACCCCCGGACAGACTGAACATATAAGTGCAGGGACAGGTGCGGTAAAGGCACCTTTAGGGAGTGATTGTGCTAGTGACCTCTCCTCCCAAGTTGAGGGTTAATGGTATCTGATTGTTTATGTTGTTATATTAATGTTAATATCATCAGGACTGTATATATTGTCACAATAAGTCAGACACAGTAGATGCTGCCTGTTGAAAATCCTTTGTTTATTTTGAGAAAAAAAGGGGTGACGAAAGGAATTTGTTAATATTCTGTATTCTGTAATTAAAGAGAAATCTGTTATATTGCCAGACTTGAAGTGGCGTCCGCCTCCGTGCGCTGAGGTGGATGCCAATTGTTAACGGGTTTAAATGGGGTTTTGTGGCCAGTGGGAAAGGGGCGGTGGTGGAAGCATGATGGGAGAAGAACTCAACGTCCATGTGTTGGTCTGCCAGGTGGAAAACCGAAAAGCCAAACACTCAATATGAAATCATTGAACTTCTACCTTGAACGCATTTCACTTGATGCCTTTGCTCCCCCAGCTGGGGACATTTGGTTCTGCACAGCAAAACTTCCCAGACAACAGAAAAGGAAAATCTGTTTTTTTTTTTTTATTATTATTATTATTTTTTAATTTATTGACAATTAGGATCAGACATTTAAAACTACTGATACATCATTTAATAAGTATACATCTCATGTTGGCTGCCTGTCCCAAATGCCAAACCTTTTTCTTACAATATACAACAACACAAACATGAACATGGGGTGTTTTCTGTTAACATATTGCCGTTAAATAATAAACGGGTCCAGTACGTCTTTATATTCAGATCATAGAGAAATGAGAAGAAAGAAAAAAATAAATATATGAAAAAAAGAGAGAGAGAAAGAAACTTAAACGAAAGAGGGGCGTTTCACAGAAATATACAATTTCCATTGTTTCCAAATTTTGTCAAATTTAGACTGCTGAAGCCTCAATGAGCATGTGATTCTTTCCATAACGAATACATCATGAACTATATCATACCATTCATCTATACTTGGAATGTCTGGCTTCAGCCATTTTTTTGTGATTGCTTTTCTAGCAGCTCGAGTCAGTGTTCCAATGAAATATTTATTTTTCACACTTAAGTTGTCTGAACGTACAAGTCCAAAAAGAAGTTCTTCCCAATTGAATGAAATTTCAGCTCCAAATATTGTTGCCAATTCCAAAAACACCTTGTGCCAAAAAGTATTAACTTTTGGCCAGGCCCAAAACAAATGATAGTGGTTGGCTTCCTGTGAATGACACAACCTCCAGCAGCTGGAGGAGCCTGCTCGGTAATTGTACTGAGCTGCTGTAATGAAATACCTAATGAGACACTTCTGACTGAATGATCTCCATGAGTTTATCTGCCATTGAAATTCACAGTATTTTAGCCAAGTCTCTTCTGAGAGGCAATTCTTACTTTCACTGTCCCATTTATTCACACACACACACACACACACACACACACACACACACACACACACACACACACACACACACACACACACACACTATTTGTTGTTTTCATTTCCTGAAGTCCTCTATAAAGTCGAGAGATGACTTTCTGCACGGAATCCGATCTATATGCATTAATAAACACTTTTAATAAACCATTATCAAAAGCCTTATGGCTGTTCAACAAAGTGCTATTTAGGTGGAAAATCAGTTTTAATACAGTGGAATGATTTCCATTGAAATCCCAATGTGAAGCTTCTCCTCCTGAAGTTTCTTCTTGCCTTCAGACGGAGACACAGACCGTCAGATCTCAGCTCCTCAATGCAAAGTTCTCCTCAGAACAAAGTTTCATGAGTGGAAAAAATGCTCCCACCTTTGGCTCTCTTCCAAAGTAAAAAGTCCACCAGGATGCACATGACAACCACAAGCAAAACTGCCACAAGGTGGCGCCACCAGCCTGGAAGAAGAAAAAAATCTTCATTTGAAACTTGACTTGTCTCAGAGGCGAATCCTCCAGAGGCTGAAGAAACAAGATCCACCACACGTGGCTGAACCACCTCTAGGCTGAGGCTCCTCAGAGTTCCCACCAGTGTTCCCAGTGGCACTAGGCCACCTGGTAGTCAGTGTTGGTGTTGCTGTTGGTGGTGGTGGTTTTTGTGTTATTGCATCATGGCCTGAACCTAAAAGGACAAAAAACAAAATAAAAAATAAAATCAGTTTCTTTTGTTGGGAAACCTCCCCGTTTTCAACCAGGAGGATCACCGTCTAGTAGGACCTCCCAATAAATAGCCAGTCAACACTCCTACAGTTGGGAAGCTGTTGTCCACAGGGTAAAGTAACTTTGTCTCCGTTCCTGACGGCAACAAACTGAAGCTCTGCAACTGTAAGAATAAAGGGAAAATCAAGTGGAAGCATTTCTAGACTGTATTGAACTCAGGATGTTAGAAAGCAAACCTCAGTTCCTCCTTCTCAACTTGGACACCTTCATTTGTGAATAAGTCTTTGGCATTTTTTCAGCTCTTACCTGCTACAGAGATGAGTGTGGCAAACACACTCACACACATCTTCACCCTCTGGCTTCCAAAGGTTCTTCCGTCTCGCTCCTCCACCCCTGTGCTGCCGACAGCCATCACTCTGCTAACTTTGAAGACCAAGTTGAAAGAAAAAAGATCTCTGATGTTTGTGAGTAGCAGCTTTTCTCTGGACTCTCTGAGGTGTTCAACATGGAAAACAGAGGAGATCAGTTCAGCTTTCTGAAAGCTGGCAGCCTGGACAACATCTCTGCCTGAAGACATCCACCTGCTGTCTACTGAGAAACTGAGGTGTGAGATCGGAGGAGTTTTTTGTTTTAAATATAACATCATGACAGGAAGTTACAGTTCAGTTTGAAAGCAAAGCCAAGAGAGGAGAAATTACCTCAGAGCTGCAGGAGTCTCTTCATGTCTCCACTGTCTATTCTACAAAACTGCAGGTGTCATTGTGTTGTGTGCCTCTCTGTCATCTTCCTTCATAAATTAGACAATAAAATACAGAATATTGCAACATTTACTCCCATGCCAAAGCCTGTTCAGTCCAAATAGGTTTTCCGTAGGGCTTTGTTCACACATGTGCTGCAATAAAAAAAATCAGATGTTTAAGACGACTCCCGTCTATGAGTGTGTTTGCTTGCAGTGGCAAAAGCCCCTTTGTTGAGCCACTACTGTCACTGCTACTTGTGGAATTGTGAAGACGTGCGCCCAATACGCCAAGAAATATCAGGAAACGGGAGTTAAATTTTACAATACTGTGTCGGTTTATTTCCATATATCACGACAATAACTCATCACATCGTAGAGCATTAATCATGATAACTCAATCTGGCAGTAACAAAAATAACCAAGCCAAAACTGATCAATGCAACACACAGGGCACAGTGGAAAACTGTTTGCTACCCAATCGGCAGCAACACCTGCTAGCAGGTTGACCTGGCTCAAATGGACTGCCTGGGCTGACCCACTACAGCCCCCTACTGGCTTGGCACAGAAACATGAAAAACAAAAAATTAATGCTGCAAGTAGCGTTTGCGGGACTGAGTCGCCGTGGCCGACGTCGACGCCTGCAATTGACCCCTAGACATAGACACAGACAGACTTTATTGTCCTCTGCCAACGCCCAGCGACGTCCCCCGACGCACCCAACTCCCGGTGACATCTGCTGACTCTGAAAGAAATCTAATTAATCATAAGTCTGTGCATGCAAATGATGCCAATTTTTCAACTCAGTTTTTTTTTTTTTTTTTTTTGGAAGAGTCTGTCAACTGCTAATTATAGGCCTTGACGAGACATACACGTGGATGTTTGAATGACGTCTGTAGCACTTTCCTAAAGGAAACTGCAGCCATTTATGTGTGTGTGTTGAAAAAGAGGGAGAGAACGAGAAAGACGTCCGTTAGCTCAGCTTTTGCAACCCTGGACACCACAGCTTAGAACTCTGTCATTTCTGCGTCTACATGAACGATATTGGTATCATCTTTTAGCTAAGGGCTTCAGCAATCTAGCAATGTATAGTTAACTGATGTGTGAATAACGGTGTAGGCGTGGCCAGTGAAAGAACGGACTGCTATTGAGCAGCAACAGAAGAGACTACCATTTACTCTGCTTTGGCAACCTTTGAAACAAATGCTAGGAACTTGGCCATTTCTGCGTCTACATGAAAGATATTGGTATCATCTTTTAGCTAAGGGCTCTAACAATGTATCGTGTTCCGGGGTGTGACTAACGGTGTAGGTGTAACCGGTCTTGCTGCACACTGCTTCGTCTTCAACCTCCGCACTGCAACCTCGCAAGAGTGATGACAGAACGCTGCAGAACTGCTTCAATTTGCGTTTATTTTCTGTGAAAAATAAAAATAAAAAACGTAACACACTCGTCCATCTCTGCGCCGCACACCTTCAAAAGAAATACACAAACCGTGTCGGAACACCGGACCGAGCGCTGCAACTCCAACCCTACGAGCGAACACAAAAAAACTTCCCCCACACAAAAACTACAACCAGCGTTATATTAACAAAAAAAACAACACATTATATATAAAATATAAATATATATATATGATACAGTTGACAATCCAACATTTTCACCGACCCGACAGAACCATCACGGTACTTTACATCTCTCCTCAGAGCTTGCGAAGTGAAGAAAAACACCGCGAAACCCAGGGGAAGTGACGTTGCTACGGTCATAGGTCATGAAAATTTATTAAACCAAATAAATAAAACAATAATTAAAAAAACTGCTGCAAAAATAAAAAAATACAACAAATAAAACTATTGGCTAAATAAAGACAAACAACAGATTTTGGGTGAAATCTAAACAGTAACTGAACACACCTGTTACATTGGCTTTGTCAATGAAAAAATGGACAGTTGTCAGGCTTGAAGAGACGAACGTGTTTGGTTTTTCCAGAATGCTTTTATGACTTTCCTAGTGGAAGCTAAAAAAATTTCTAATTTTTGGACGCCTCTAGGGGTCGCTAGAGAGTGGAATTTTGCCATTTTCTCTTCATTTTATAAAATTTTATGCGAGTTCCTACCTGTGTGTAAAATTTGGTGACTTTTAGGAGTATGGTAAGGGGGTCAAATTTGAGCGGAAAATGGCGGAGGAAGAAAATGATTGGAGGAAACGTACGAAAAACAATCGAGTCTTCGCCCTGGCGATGACCTGCTCTGATGATCGGAGCAGGTCTGTGTTGGGGCTCAGTCCAAAAAAAATTGTCTCTTCCAATGCTGACTGGACACTACAGTTCCTGTTTGCCATGTCAGTTGTGTTGGTGGAGGTCAATCAGCAGAGTGAGTCTGCCTTTAGTCTCCACCGTCCTTCTGTGGAGGCTTTTTATCCATCCAACGTGCTGACGTTGCAGTAGAGGGTGGACTCATCAGCTTCTCCACCAGAGGGCGCAGCTTCACCTCCATCTTCACCGTCTGTCACCTGCACCTGGGTTGGAGGTGAGATGATGATGATGATCATCATGGTCATAATAATTAGAATGAAATTGTGTGTTTCTGTTGTGCGTTTCTCACTCTGACTTTGGCTCCTCTCTTGGTGTAGTTGACCACCAGCTCCCCCTACATCCAACCACACACAGCTGCGAGTTAGTGCTTCCTGTGTGTGTGTGTGTGTGTCCTCACCCTGTGCTGTCAGTGATATTCTATTTTTAGATGACTCAGCTCTTGTCAGTTTGTGTTGTTTTCACCAGTGTTAAAACAACTCAAAGAACAGTATGTTTTTAAATGACACAAATCAAGTAACTTGAAGTCCAAATTGTGCAAACACACAATCTTCACTCACTGTGTTCTCCTCCTGAAGTTTCTTCTTGCCTTCAGACGGAGACACAGACAGTCAAATCTCAGCTCCTCAATGCAAAGTTCTCCTCAGAACAAAGTTTCATGAGTGGAAAAGATGCTCCCACCTTTGGCTCTCTTCCAAAGTAGAAAGTCCACCAGGATGCACATGACAACGACCACAAGCAAAACTGCCACAAGGTGGCGCCACCAGCCTGGAAGAAGAAAAAAACCTTCATTTGAAACTTGGCTTGTTTCAGAGGTGAATCCTCCAGAGGCTGAAGAAACAAGATCCACCACACGTGGCTGATCCATCTCCAGGCTCCTCAGAGTTCCCACCAGTGTTCCCAGTTCTCCCAGTGGCACTAGGTCACCTGGTGGTCAGTGTTAGTGTTGTTGCATAGGGGCCTGGACAAATAGAGACAAAAAAAATCAGTTTTTCCTTTCATGGCAACAGGTTTGACTTTACTGGTCCCAGTCTGACCTTCAGTCTGACGTTTGAGAGGAAACAGCTGCACATAATCAAGAGGAGCCGTACTCCGCACCTCACAGGAGAAGAGCTCCTCCTGGAGTGGCTCCTCACAGTCATGGCACATTGATACATTGTGTTGGCATCCATACCTGGGTTCGGGCTGTGAATAAGGTTTTCCATCATACAGCCACCTCACTTTGTATATACAGAAATCAAGTGATGTCACAGAGCATGCAGGACAACTGATGGTTGTCAGTTCTGGTCACTGGTGAAGACGGAGGAGAAAAACAACAACATGGTAACAAAGTTCATCCCTGCAGACAAAAGAGACAAACAGCCCTGTTTCCAGGAAACAAAGGTCAAATATTCCTCAGTGAAGAAGCTTCAGGAGAAAATGTGAACAGAAGAAGGAAGGAAAGTTAAACATGGAACTAACAGACTGTTCATGCAATAAACTCAAAACAATGGAAGACAATTACAACTTCTTCAAAACATCTTCATTCAAATCAACAGCAGCTTCACTTTGTTGCTGAGAGCCAATCAAAACATGGGACACAATGATAGAAACTGTGTCCTGGAGCTGCTGCTGCCAATGTCTGACTTTTTGAAGAACACTCTTAGCTGTCCATCGTGGCCGATGAAGATGCTTGCTGAAGATGGGTGGAGGGGGGCTCAGTGACATTGCCGCTGATGCCACTTGATGTGGCTGTCGAGGCCAATACGTGAGCCAATCATGCGTCCGCACATGGGGCAGGGAAGCCCCACGGCTGGGAAGATGCTGACTGCTCTCTGGTGGCGCTGGGCACGTCTCTCGGTCTTTCTCTGCTGGCTGTTTTGGTGGATTTGTGTGGTCGCTCTGGCACAGGTGTCCTGCCATGCTGAGCGGTCAAGTGCCAGGGTTTCCATCGTCGAGGGCTTGATGGCGTTGCGCTTCAGCAGGTCTTTGGTGAAGTCCTTGTAGCGCTTCCTTTGTCCGCCAGCAGCTCGCTTTGCATAGCTAAGTTGGCCATAGAGGACTTGGCGGGGCAGGCGGTGGTCAGGCATCTGGACGGTATGACCCACCCACCGCAAGTGCCTCTTGGCTACAGCTGCCTCAGTGCTGCAGGAGTCTCTTCATTTCTGTCTCCACTGTCTATTCTACTAAACTGCAGGTGTCATTGTGTTGTGTGCCTCTCTGTCATCTGCCTTCATCATCAGTGTCGAGGACAACTGTCACACGGCCGCAGACAGGACGGAACCCAGTAGTGAAACAGCAGCAGAACACCATTGCTGCAGATGCTTCCCACGGCCATCAGAACCAGGGGAACAGGCTGAGACCAATGCTGTGTCTCAATTCAGATTCTGCACCCTTGAAGTACGCAGTTTGAAAGGAAGTTGCGTCATAGCACTGCGCGAAGGCTCGTCCCAATTCCCAAGGGTCCTTAGGACACTCAAAACGCGCCCTTGTTTTAGACGATTCCAAGGCTACACCGCTACTATCCTTCGCGTACTTGTGTATCCCATGATGCTTTGCGTGCTGCTGCAAAGCATCTAGGGATCTTGGAAAGTCAGCTGAAATTAGCGGCATCTACTGGCATCTACACTTCATATAAATTTAAGTATTGAAATTTCACATAAAATATGCCGTTTTAACATTGGGTTTTTATTTATTTGAATATCGAACAACATTGTTAGAGGGCGAACCAATGGTTAGCTTGATGCTATGAAAACGTCACTTCCGGGGTTGGCCAGCTGGAGGGAACAGCGATGATGCAACGAGGAAATACGGCGCAGGCTAGACCGTCCCGGGTGGTTACCAGGGAGGCGGGGTTTGGTCCGTCCTTCTAGGCTGGGTCCTCGAAGAACGCTTCCTTCAGACGGAGGACACTCGGTTTGAAGGGTGCAGACCCTGAATTGAGACACAGCTCAAGTCCCAGTCAGGAGAGGGATCAGTGTTCCGGGGATCAGGCAGAGAGATGGGATGAAAGCCAGAACGAGTCATAACCAGGTGATCAGTCCAAGGTCCAGGCAGGCAGGCAGGTACCAGGACAAACTAGGTCGGCAATGGGGAACCAGTCTGGAGGGAAGTGCTGGAATCTGGCAGAGTGACTGCTGAGCTGGAGCTGCAGAGAGCTGGAGCTGATGGCAGGGGAGGAGCTCCAGGTGTGTACTTTGCCAACTGGGAGCAGGTGTGTCAATGAGCCGAGGAACAACCAGGGGCCCGTTGCACGAAACTAGGATAAGGGATTAAGCCGGGGCTCAGTCCCAAAAAATAATAAACACATGAAGAACAAACAGGTCCTTGACCTACAAAAACCTACACTCACCATGATTGGCGTAAATAAGGATCCCAATTAAACTCAATCCATTATAGCAATAAACTTAAGACATTTCCTTCATTTTTGTATATTATATATTTTGTTTAAAAAAAAAATGGTGTATCGAAAGAATTGTGAGTGAATTAGTAAAGCAACAGTAATGGTTATTGTGTTGATCTTTATAAAGGGAAAAAAAAGAAACACATGGAAACCATTGAAGTCTTGCTTTATTGAAGCAACTGCCACTCATACGCAGGAGAAGTCAGGTATGAGGCGAAATTGAAGTGACGCCATGCCACATATCCAAGTCAATGGTGCTGCAGGGTTCCTGCAAGTAAAGAAGTATTTTAGAAACACGTACATTACACACATTATATACTGTTTTGCTAACACTATTCAATCCCCCTCTCCAAATCTGGTTTAATTATTAAATTTCTATCATTGAATTCTATGCTAAATGCCACTTTCAACCCCATTCAATTATAAAAGTCTTAATTACACCTGAAAACATCTGTAATCAAATGAAATGACAAAATCAAGGGCTTAATCAGTTTTATCAGATGTGCAATCTGGCCTGACTAGAAGTTTGTTGACTTTAGAGCAGTAAGAACATTGGCCTAGTAGTCAAAGGAATGTGCAGAGAAGTTTAGAGAAGAGATTATTGCTTTGTATAAAAAGAAATAGGATATAAAACAATTGCAAAGACACTGAATGTTCCAGAGGAGGTTGAATAATTTGTATCACAAGAGACTACAGTCACATCACATGCATGTATGTATGTATGATATATCTATTGAGAGAGAGAACTTAATTTATGACTGACCTGTGTGTTTTTGAGATGCCCAGTTGGTGCAGTTCCCCACAGGCCGGTTGAAGGATTGACAATGGATGTGAAGGAATTAGATGTGCAGGGAAGGAGATCCTATGAAAGCACACAAGGAATCAGGATTAACCTCTTTGAATGAAGCATTTCCTATCTTTGACAGGTGTTTGACATCCCAATAAAAATCTGGTTAAATACATTATACTTAGGTCATAGAACTTGTCTCCCTCAATGGCTGAGAGATCTGAGGTCCCCTTGCCAGCAATATCTTAAGCTATGGTATTAAGGTAAGAATAAACACAGAGAACACTTATTTGAAAGTTAAAACTCTAAGGGATGTGTAACTCAATGCATATAATCAATGAAAATTCACATTGAGATATTCTGTCCCACTGATTGATTTTCAGTTTTTTTTTAATTCATTGCCACATCAATTCAACAATCTCCACGTCAACATTTGTTGCCAGGTAATCTAAACACATCCAAGGCTACATTTGAACTGTCAGCTGTTCTAAGTCAGCACTGAGGAAAGGCTTTGAAACAAAACCAACTACTCATGTCTTATCTTCACAATTCTACAATCAAATCATCATGTCAGTTTGTTCACTTGGACACAAAATAGTTGACAGTTTTGTCATCAATGAGTATTTTTGACACCATTTCAAGAATTTGGAAGTGAGTAAAACGATTAATTTATTTTAAGCATGCGATTCATTTAATTTAAGCATCGGAGCACAAATTAGGCTTAATAAAGCCTCGGTCAGGTTAGTGGAGCTGTTGGCATATTGCTTACCGACTGACTGAGTACAGCGTAAGCGTACAGTCAGGGACAGACCCACACAGTGCAGTGCTTACAGAACAACATGGGCTTCTACTTGTCTGGGTCAGTCCACTTCCAAAGATTTGAAAGACTATTGCACATTTTTACTGAGATCCGAGTGCCTCACAAGACCACAACAAATAGATTGGGTGGGCTTCAATCCAAAGCTGCAGTGTCGAGTAACTGTCATTGAAAAGAATGGCCGCACAATACAGAAATATACAATCGACATGACTATCATAATGGAATGATTGGCTACCACTGGTCGAAAGAGACAGACACACACAACTTAATGCAGGACTGACCTGTGTATTTTGGAGCGACCCCGTTGATGCAGGTACCCACAGGCCGGAGGAATGAATGGTGGAATGAGGCGTTCTTGAATCCAATCCAATGTCCTGATCACTGTCTTTGTCGCCGTCCTGGTCACTGTCCTGTAATAAAATGAAAAGACATGAGCAGCACAGTAGTGCATATAAAAAAAAAAAATTATCTCGGAAAGTACCCAGACCAACCTCACATGTTCAGTGTTTAACAGTGGCGCAATTGCATGTGTACAAGTCCATTACAGTTGCCTTGTTCTGTAGCTACATTTCTGCGACACCATGTGCAGGTTTTCCAGTCTGCTCTATCCTCCTTTTGCCAGTCTGATCGGAAGTTGAACCTGACACGCTCCCTGAACCACTACACACTCATGAACTCAACAGCACCACACTACATGACCTGATGCACACCTCATCCGAAGGACCACAATGCTGAAAAAAACTGTAAGTTTTGGCCAGACTGATGATCCATATCACACAAACTGAGCCATTCCCCCTACCCATCTCCAAAGTCCCAACCTGATTAGGTTATCAACCACCAAATACATCGAAAATGAACATGAATTATTTTTCAATTTCTCTTGAGCTCTAGTCTACACTTTATATTTTTTTCCCCATGGGGTTCAAGGGGTTCCTATATTGACCAGCCTGATATGAAGACAGAATGGCGATTCCATAAAATCTTTTTTTGTAGTCAAAATAAGTACTTTTCTCCTATGGCTTCAAAGGTCTGGATGAGTTTGGGGGGTTCAAATTGTACCTTTGTTGACTGATTGGAGGCTTAGCGAGAGGGACTGTGACTTGTGTTTCTTTCTCACCCTTCATCGAGTTCTTTGTGTGTTTCAAAATGTATGAAAATGAAATGCACCCTTAATCATGGCTAAATGTTACATTTGCAAAATCAGTGGCGAATGAACAGATAAAACAGTTAGCATGCAGTATATACACACAAAATCCCTCTATTGACACATTTGTATTTAGAACAGCTGATGCTTACCACATTGTGTCCAAGCTCCTCTGTAGCATCTTGGAGAGGAGGTAAAAAGCAAAAGAAGAAGAAAGGAAAATAAAAAATAAAACAAACGTCATCGATACAGTGCTGTGCTAATTTGGATAGACCAATCATTGATAATTGATCATTTTTGACTCGTGGGTAGAGGAAACAGTAGTCTGAGTTACTACCCACCTTCATCAATGTGGACAATGATTCGGTCACGGTGGTCCAGAATTTCCCGTAATTGTTTAGCACCATGGGCTGAGGGCTTCTTGAAGGGGTGAGGGAGGCCAGAAACCCGAATGTTCTTATTCTTCTTGAACACCGCTGTGTATGGGAAGGCCTCCTTTCCTCCTGCTTCTTCTAAGAACAGGAAAAGAGCAAAATACCACGTGAAGGATGGCATTCTCTGCTGTGTGATCTATATTTTTTGTTAGTTGTTTAACAATATCTACTTTGACCATCGGAAAGAGTAACCAAGCATCTCTTTGGAGCATTATTGAACCTCCTCAATCAATACGTGTCATCCTACAGAAAAACAAACAGAAGAAAAATCACAAAGTACTATACAGCATGCAGTTTTTAAGCTTTTAAATAGACAGTACCATTTGAAGATACTACTACAGAACTAAAGATATAGTACAAAGAACTAAATACATATATACTATCTTTTGGTTCAATGTTGAATGGATACTGTAAATGACAAACGCACCGTATTTTTGGTTGAAAAGGGCCTGAACCTAACTCAAAAGCTGGCTTTTCTCCGCTGCAGCTGATTCTGGCCTTTCCCCTAAAAGAAAGAATACATTACACCCTGTCGCACACTGTTTCCTTCATTCACTACGCTACTTGTTAAGGATAGCATTACCTTCAGATATGTAGCGTGTGAAGTCAATCATACTTTTGTCCATAAAAGCCTCTGCACTTTTGGAGCGCATCATTTCCAGGGTGTCTGTAGATGGGTCACTAACCAAGACCCCCACATCCCCCTCTTTCTCTAGCAGTGCCAGCTATTCACACACATTTGGAAAACAAACAAACAAAAAAAAAACAATAAAAGAAGTAGGTGTTAGTGATTGGTAGTAAATTGTTTGGCATTTAATTTACAGTTTGCTGCTGCACTGCCGCAGCCGTATGATGGTGGCTTTTGTTAAGAATAAAGAAGTAAAGAAATGTAGCATTTCATTATTCTGGCAAAACATTTTTCTTATCAAAGCTGATGCACTCACTACGTTGTTTGGCTGCTCTGAAGCTTCTCACGTTGTGTCGTATTCTGTTCAGACTCTTATGCCTGGTACACTTGTAGCAAATCCAATCAGTTTTTAACAGAGTGGAAGACTTCTATTGCTCTTGTTTCACAAGATGGCTTAATAACTTTGATACTTCTGGTAATGATAAAGTACAGCTGAAGAGGCTGACTGCTGTGTGACTGCTAGGCTTTGTGCATGCATTATGCATTAGGGTTCCTGCACACTGCAACACAGATGGGACTTTTCGCTGCGTTTTTACACCGTGCCTCCTGAAGAACACATTGAGTCTGCAAGAACCTTTGTAGTCTGTTCACGCTTATTATGCATTGTAGTCTGGGCTTTGTTGATGCGTCTATCTATTAAAACTTATAAAATAAAAATAAAAATAAATAATAGAAAGAACAAAGAACAAAATAATAATTAAGAAACCAAAGTCCCCACACAATGCAGCAGTACCTTGAAAACACAGCAGTAAATTGGCCAGACAAAAATGAATTCAGTTTAAAGTGTAAATAAATAGCCACAAACGTATTCAGTGTGTGATTTCACACTAACACAATATTATCATTACGTATCACTTGAAAAATGTTAACATTTTCAGCCATAGACGTATTTTCAATTGTGAGTGACCCATAGTCCGTATTAACTTTATGGAACTGAAGAGAAGAACACTGAGATTTGCACTCAACATGAGTGCAAACCTGTCGTTTCTACAAAAGTGAAAATATGCCATTAGGGACCCACAGAGAGCAATAGTAAATTACTGAGTCTATGTCCATTTTGTAATAAATACTGCTCTTGGACTGAAAAGTGTTAGCATTTACACTTTGAGTGCAAGAGTGTGAAGACACATTTAAAATGAGGGAAAATATGACAGTGTCTCGATCCTGCTGCCCAGGAGGACGTTTCAAAAAGCATTGTTACTTTAAATTGCTTCAAATCCATTGTGATTTCACACATCACTTCACTTTGATTGAAACTTTAGGATAAAGCTTAAAGTTCTAAAGATGTGCCCAGAAACAAAACAAATTATCAAATCAATTCAACACTTAGTTTTTACGTTTTTTCCATACATATGTTAAGCAGCATTTGGTTAAGTTTCAAATATCATTAAAAAAAAAAGTAAGCAGCATTATCTGCTGTTATGACCCACGGGTGGGTCTAGGTGCCTCTATGTTTGTGTGTGTGTGTGTGTGTGTGTGTGTGTGTGTGTGTGTGTGAGAGTGGATGACGCCTTGCAGGTGCGGTCCTAGATGTCGGCTGCTGATTGGACGCGCCACGGCTGAGAAGGAGGAGCAGCCGAGCCAGCCCGGGTCATCCCTCCTCCGCTCCCAACTCTGCTGTTAATCAGTTCTGAAATGGTGTTAGAGCACGCAGCCGTAGGGGTGGGCTGCCATTTTCTTTGTCCCCTCTTTTCTCCTGTTTATTAAGTATGGAGGGAGGTTAGCCTTTCTGTATTTTGGTTCTCTTTCTTTCTTTAGTTAGTTCTTAAGGCGAGCTAGTTGGAGTGTTGTTTATTATTTTGGCCTGGGCCCACCCTGAAGCCTTTACTGCCCACCGGTTAAGTTGTATTGTTTATTTCATTTACTGATTAATAAATGTTCTTGTTGAAAACCGCCAACTGCCGTGAGAAATTAATGAGGCTTGAAGGCATAAATGGATAAAATGTTACAATTCCCAATTAAGTCAAACACATTTCTAAACATCTCAGTATTTGGCTTCCAAGCACTTCCAATCAGTGACTCCATTTCAAGAGTCCAATAAAATAGATGTACAATCGTCCTTCTGGCTATGGACCTTTGGCGACTGTGTTTATTTTGTATTTTTTTTAAGAATATCAATAGGAAATAAACATATCAAACAAATAATTAAAAGTGTTAGCGAAAGAGCAGCTGAACATTTGAACATCTCAACAACGCCCCGGAACATGCGGACACTGGAACGTCCCAACTTCAGAACAGGGGGCCATCTGAACACCTGAACCATTTAAAGCAGCTCTGGGTAACTTGGACTCATTACTGCTCCCTGCTGGTTGAGAACTGCAAATACCAGTCCTTTATGCAGCTATTTTTCTTTCTTTATTATTCAATCAAAAAAATGTTGCTTCAATGAAAAAATATGCTTTAATAATAAAAAAAAAACTTTCCAATCAAAGAAAAAAAGTGTTTGAATTCAAAAATATAGTTGAGACTCAGAAAAATGCATTTGAACAACTGTTTTTCTTTGATTGAAAAGGGAGTTTTTGATTGAAGTGATGTTGATTTGTGTTTGAGCCGTATTAAGGGTAGGACATTTGAGTCTTTACAATTCAATCAAAAAAAAAAAAAGTTGCTTAAAAAAAAATAATCAATAAATAAAAAATAAAAAAATCAGTTCAATCAAAAAAAACCTTTCTCAATCACAGAACAAAGTTTTAGAATGAAAAAAAAAAAACCTTTCAAGTTTTTTTTTTTTTTCATTGAAAACATTTTTTCGATTTGAAGTGATTTATTTTGAAAAAAGTTTTGAAGTCATTTCGCTCCACATCCATGCTACTGCTCGCTGGCTGACTGGCCGTGACTTGATTGTTAGAAAGACGTGGTTGGTGCAGACAGTCTTGTCACTCAAACAGATCTGACCAATGGGGAAGCAGCCGCCCACTGCGGGATGTTTGTGTCAAAATAACTTCAAAAAATTTTAAAATATTTTTTTTTTTTGCCGTAAAGTGGTTCGTCCGGCGTGTCGGGTCGCGCTTGAAAGTTACGCAGTGCAGTTACAGCCCCCCCCCCCGGCTGCCGAGGCGGCACCATTGATCCTATTAATCGTTTATCTACCGCTTTACTGAGTTTGGAATCATAATTTTATGGTCGAAAAGTTACCTAAAGCCGCTTCACTATGATTTGATTCATAGTAAATCAGATGAACCATTACATCCAACCTGGCCTTTCAGTTTCCTGATCAGCCTCTTTCGCCTCAGCAGCCTGCTCTCCAGCCGGACAGGTCCTTCATACGTGGCGTCACGCCACGAGGAACCTTCCGATTGCGCAGCTGGTTTCCCGCCCAGGTCTAAGAGTTGAAAAAGCTAAGTTTATGGCTCTATGAAAAGCTCTCAAGATGTGAAAAAATAAAATAAAATAAACACACACTTTGTTAAATAAATTACCTTGACAGTTGTCTCTGTTAGTCCAGAAGCCACAGCTGCTTCTCCTATAAGTTCACACCTCTTTGAGGTCATCCCCTTCTGGAAAAAGGAGTGAGAAGGGCGGTGGTCTCTGGTGGGAATCTTCGTGACATCTGTGACATAAAAATCAAATAATTGCGACCAAAGGTCACTGTTTAGTATGAAAACCTCCAGATCTGGTCCGTCCTTCCGTCACGCTGACATCACTCAGCGTGATGTCAGAACCGGTCTTATGATATATGGATTCATCATGACATCAGAGAGATGTCACAAAACAAAGCATTACCAAGTTGGACCAGAACGCTTGATAGCTCCATATATGGAACCAGAGCTTTCAATTGTTCTGGTCAAATGGGGTTTCACTCACAGGTGTGGCCAAATGTAGGACTACCTTTTATGCCCATATATGAAGATCCCTGATGTCTTCAATATGAAGCACATATCTGGGAATGCCCATATATGGACATATTGTAGTGATAAATCCATATGACCGAATCAAACACTGGAGATCCATGCATTAAGACGGCTGTTGCCTCTCTCTTTTCATATTTAAGGGGTACCTTACCTAATTAGGAATATGTGCAATTTTACATAGTCTATTAGATGAATGGGCTAATTCACTTCAAGCTTGAAGTTGCTTGTACCTTACATTCTAATAGGCCTATTGAAACTAAATCATTCCAGGCTTTAAGCAATCCACGGAAAACAGAGCCACCAATCACAGCATTATCCTGGTTATTACATTTTAATTTGTATTTAGGTAAGGTGAGTTCAGACATTAAAATATGTTGTTTTAATGATCTAGAGCAAGGGTTTTCAACTTATTAAAAACACAGGGATCACGACTAGATTTGATCTTTAGCTAACACTGGAATCTAACATTATAAGGTATGATCATTTCTTCTAGAGTAGACAAACTCATGTTTACAGCAGCTAGCATTCAGCTCACAAGTCACCACAAGATAGGGCTTTACGTCTAAAATAACGTTAGCTTTCACCTTTACAACAGAAGGTAAACTCACTTACCTTTGAATCGAAAGACGCTGTGATGAACAGCCGGTTTGCTATCTCAAATGCGTTTTATCTCAAATATCAATATTTGGATTGCACGGGAAGGACTCGCTGCTCTCTGTAGCTGGCTGCTGTCGTAGAGACGTAACTTCTGCCCGAGGAAAGAACAAACTTCCGGCCCACCCGGAGCTTTTTAATAATCATTATTAATAATAAATAAACGCTATGGCCCAGATTACATTATCACTAACATCAAATAATTAGTCATTACACACGATGGCAATCAGGTTCGTTTTGTATGGCACAAAATAAATAACACATGAATTAATAAATAAATAAGTACATACAAAAGCACATGAATTCATTGGGGGAAAATACAATACAATAAAAATACGTGATAAGAACTAACGCTGTAAATTATATAAAAAGAAATACATACAAATGGCAAAAACCACCACAGTAGTTCATGGTCACGTGACCTTAGCCCACGTTGCCATGGCAACTTCACCCCCCTCCGTCCCAAAGGCCCGTCCCCGTGTGAAAGAAGTGGACGTGGTGGCGGACAGAACAGCCAATGGAGGAGCCTTCCCATTATGTGGGGATTCTGGAGTAATTCCAGTAACCCAGGTAAGCGGGGTTACAGAAATTGTGGTGATTTTTATGCAACGCCTTCCCATTCTATGAGGTGATTCAAGGTAGATCGGGTGAACAAAAACACTAACCCTAATGGCCCTAAGGAGGCTGTGTGGAAGAAAGGCCATGGAGGACATGCTGTCTCCTAGGTATAGGGGCGAAAGACTAAACACACCACCTAGGACCAAAAAAAGACTTTAATGAAAAAAGTACAACTTATATTTAGCGGATCTTTTCCTGGTTGCAATTGCAGGACTGGTGCAGGACAGATGTCATATCGCTCTCGTGGGTGATGGCGCGATTATAAGAGACTCTGCATGAAGAACACCTTCCCTAAGCTTAGGGTTGTGCGTCCATCTACCCTTGAAACTCCAACTCTTTACATGTTGTTAAGAACCACTTAGTCTAGGGGGAAATGGTTAGTAACAAAATTGGGACCACCAAACTAGTTTCACGAGCAGGTTTCAAAATTAAGACGTTTTTAATGATTTAACAAAAAATAATCACAACAAACAACAACAGACGAAGGGCAGCGGGTGGCGCCAAATCAATAACTTAATATAAACAAATTATACCTATTGAGACCGACACAACCGTCCCGAAAAAGGGACGCCACCCATAAACCTAAACAGAAAAGGCTACAGAAAACAAGGGGACTCTAAACCCCAAAGAAAACCCAAAAACTAAACCTAGAGCCCAATCCTTCCAACAAACAAATACATAAACACGAGTGTCAAAACAGGGTAAGGGTACGAGTGCCACCTAGCACAAAACACAGGAGTCACATACGGTAAGGGCACGAGTGCTGCACGTAAAATCAAACAGGGCACGAGTGCTGCACGTAGAAACAATGTTCTGTGCTAGGAATCAGACCTGCTTCTAACTAGAGATGCACCGATTAACTTTTTTCACTTCCGATACCGATATCTGAAATTTAGTATCGGCCGATACCGATCCGATACTGATCCAGAAAAACAGCATTGACTCACCTGACAAATTATGTCTTGTTGTTTAGAAAAAACTGTATTTTTGTGCAAGGCAATGTCAGACTTTCCTCATTTTCTAAAAACAAATAAAATGATCCAGATGTACTGAAAAACTTATTTAATACTGTGTACCAGTACAGTAATTCAAAATAAACAAATAGCTTCACTAGCTTTGTCAAAGTCAAAGTCAAAGTCCAAAAAAAAAAATCTCCCTGTTCAGTCAGTGCAATTACATTTTTGAGTATAACACAAAATGTAAAATGAAAGAGAAGCTGAAACTGGGAAAAAAAGAAAACTATAACTAAATTATTTTGGTCAAACAACATGAAAAAGGAACAAACCCTCTTTAAAATGGTTCAGTCAGTGCAATTAGGAATTCAAAGTGCAATGTAAAATAAATAGTAAAGGAGCAGAAATTGAGAAACAAAACAATAGCTTCATTAGCTACAACAATGTAGTGCAATTGTGCAAACAGAACTTTAACACCCATTATAAAACCAGCTGAATAACAGAATAGCTTCAATAGCTTGGTAAAAAAAAAGAAGAAAAAAAAAAAAGAAAAGTCAGAGGTAACGTGTTTTTTCTCCCTCATGCAACGGCATTACTCACAGCGGGCTGTGAGATTAGTCCCTCATTGACTACCAGCTGCATTGTATGTGCGACGCAGCCCACACTACGCACTCCCAAGTTGTCCATCGCCTTTCTCATGTTGCTGGCATTGTCCCTCAGAATCACATGGACTTTGCTCAACGGAATTTGTCACTTGTCAAACATATCCTTCAGGCTAGCGGCGATTGCCTCGCTTGTGTGTGACCCACAAAAGTTTGCTGCATTTAATATTGCACTGCGTGGAACGAAACTCTCATCCAGCCAGTGTGCTGTTAAACTCAAAAGTGACATGGGGGAAACGTCGGCGCTCCAGATATCGGTTGTAAAGCTACAGGTGGTGAAAAAAGAGAACAATTCTGGGGAAAACGGGACAGGTGGCAACCCTAAGCTAAAAAACAAAAGCCACCTCATCAGCTCGATGCTGAGATCAGCACCACCCTGCTGCGGTTCATGTGCAACAGCTCATGCATGTAGAAGAGATGATTGTGCAGTAAACTAAGACAGGTAGTTGCCACCTCAGGGGGAGAGTAATCAACACGACTGCTGATGAGGACCCTGGGGTCCAGAAAAAGGAATGAAGAGAGCTGCTTGAATTTGAGGACATCTTAGAAAAGATAGTGTTTATACAACTAACTGCATCTGTCTCATCTGTCACCTAGAGTGAGAATGAGGACGCAGCCACCTCATCAGCTCGATGCTGAGATCAGCACCATCCTGCTGCGGTTCATGTGCAATAGCTCATGCATATAGAAGAGATGATTGTGCAGTAAACTAAGACAGGTAGTTGCCACCTCAGGGGGAGAGTAATCAACACGACTGCTGATGAGGACCCTGGGGTCCAGAAAAAGGAATGAAGAGAGCTGCTTGAATTTGAGGACATCTTAGAAAAGGTAGTGTTTATACAACTAACTGCATCTGTCTCATCTGTCACCTAGAGTGAAAATGAGGACGCAGCCACCTCATCAGCTCGATGCTGAGATCAGCACCATCCTGCTGCGGTTCATGTGCAACAGCTCATGCATGTAGAAGAGATGATTGTGCAGTAAACTAAGACAGGTAGTTGCCACCTCAGGGGGAGAGTAATCAACGCGACTGCTGATGAGGACCCTGGGATCCAGAAAAAGAGATGAAGAGAGCTGCTTGAATATGAGAAAACCTTAGAAGAGGGTAAGGTTTATACAACTAACTGCATCTGTCTCATCTGTCACCCCACTAATCACAAACAATGTGCTCTTCACCAGTGCCTCGGTAGAGCTGTCAAAGAATATTCGTATTGGAGGACAGCCACTATGATTCGACAAGTGTGGAATCATGACTGAAACATCAAAACCACAGCTGACATTTCGGCATATTACATCAGCAACTTCAACTTTGGCCACGTGCTGGTTTCTGAATAAAAAAATCCAAAGTGTTCTTGCAACTCTGTGGTCCAAGAGCACAACTCAGTGATGGACAGCGAGGAGGGAAAAAAAGGTAAAAGGTGACACAGATTTCTAAACACCATGAGAAATTTTTGGCACCCCCACCACTCTGGTGTGGCTGAACTCAAGCATGGAGGACATTCTTAGGCATGCCTCCAATGTTGCGGAGAGTGCCCTTGACCACTTGACCTAACCATAGCCACTAGTTGGATGTGTGCTCATGTCTCTCCACTGGTCTTGTCAAATTTTGACTGTTATTAAAGCTGCAGGGGAGGATAGATCAGGTTGGCTAACCCTAACACTCCCTAAACAACTTCCTGTCATCCGCAAACTAAATGTATCAATTCCCAGCAAGTTGCACTAAAATTGACAGAAAGACGGTTTTCTTTCTTTAGTCACTGTTCGCTCTGTGGAGGCTGTGGAGAATACCGTGGAGGATACCGCCCGAAGCCAGAACCCCAATACAAACCCTATGGACGGCTATGCTGTGTTTTTCAAGACAGAGAAGTTTGTCTTGGTCCAGACACAAGGACATGGTCTAATAATGATCCTTGAGGACCCTGTATGCCAGTGAGGACACAATAACAGACAAAGACATCATGGGGCCAGATGAGCTCAAGGACAGAGTTCAGTTCATTGTCAACATAAACAAAATGAATGCCTCCACACAGCTAAATCAAGAGACACGCATGGCCCAGCCCAAATATAAAGTCAAACACCAATTAAAGACTGAACATTAAAAAAAAAATCTCCACAAGGACTCTGCCTTAACATGGAGGCTTACGTAACTCAGTGGTGTGTCAGAAGACCAATCACAGAGTTACAACCAAAGATTAGGCTTCAGAGTTATGGGTGTTTTTTATGACATATCTCGGGAACGGAAGGTCGTAGATAGACGGGGGTTGGACCAGCGTATTCAGCATGGCTTTGAAGTTGTTGGGAATTACCTTCATTGCGATATTTGCGGTTGAAGTTTCCCATTCATGAAAATGGAAATTGTTTCTAGGTCATGAAAAATGGCCAAGTCTTTTTTTTGGGAAAATAACTTTGTTGTCATTGCACAAAACACAACAAATTATTTCCAAAGTAAAAAAAACACACACACACACACACACACACATCTCATAAGTTAAGTTAATAAGATCACCTCTCAGGCTTAATCAGGTTGGACAACTCCATCATGACACCTTTGTTTTCTTCTGGTGCCTTTAAGTGCTGGTTGACTAATGGGAGGTATGCATCCACACTATACAAAATCTAATTAATTGGAATAATTCATAAAATGTGTTAAAAATGAATTTTCAACTTTAAAAAATGTATACAATGTTAAAGTCATAAAATTGATTAAAAACACACAAAAAAAATTCCAACTATTACAAATGTATAAGATGTGAAAAATTCACAAAAATTATTAAAAAGACTATAACTCAACTCAACTCTATTGTCAAACATGGCATACACACTGGACATATGACATAAATTAAATTTCAGTCCTCTCAGACCCACGGTGCAATAGGCAAAAAGAAAACAAAAAGACAAGGCAGGGAACAACACTGTTGGTATAATAGTGCTGATTCGTTTTATAAAACCAGAAACGTATAACTATAAACAATCTAAAAAATGGGGACAATTCATAAAATCTATTAAAAAGACAAATAAAACCAGGAAATCCAAAACATACAAAAATCGAAAGAAAAATTGATCAATTCATAAAATTTATTGCTACCGCCGCCGCTGTGTGGATGTTGTTGTGGAGGGACAACATGGTGTGGGCAGGTGAAACACGGGAGGGACAAGGTGGGGATAAGGGCTGGGCATGGAGGGACGACAAGGAGTGGGCGGGTAACACACGGGAAGTACAAGGTGGTGTTCAGGCCTTGGACTGAAAGGCTCTATGTCCTCCAAAAAGCTTCCACTGTATGCTCCTCAAACGTCTTTGTATTGGCCAGACAACATAGAGGGTGGGTGTTACGGGTCCCAAAGTAAGAGTGGCTCGGGAGAGCCGTGGCATATAAGGAGGCAGACCAGACCGTTGTTTGCTTAACACAAAGTCTTATTTGGAGACCCACACTCGGACAGGCAAAAAGTTTCAACTCAAAAACCAAAAGGGGCTGTGGTGCCGGCCAAACAGAACAAAAGAGGGAAAACGGACAAGGCCAGCCCACATAGGACCGTAGGATCCCGTCCGAGTTCCGACTGCTTAACCTGTGATCAAAATAACTAAATCTACAACAAAGTTGAACAAAATCCGAAAACAGGACTACCGGTCAGCCACAACCCAAACTAAAACGAAAAACATATGAGTCCTAAGGACTCGTAAGTGAAAAGATCACCTGTCAAGTGGGGAGAGGAAAAAACGGTTAAATTCAAAAATACAACTATCAAACGACCTGGACGCCTCCAGTGGTCGCGGCGTGCGTCCGACCAAGCGACGGGGTGAGTCTGAGCGTGAGGGCGAGTGAGTGAGAGAGCGAGCCCGCCCCTCTCTCGCGCCTTTCATAGTCTCCCCCAGCCGTCCTGAGCACTGATTGTACGCTGGTGCTCACCGGGACTGGGGAGGAGCAAACAGGGGGGAGGGGAGGTCGGGTTGCACGTAACAGTGGGTAAGGGGAGGGATAAGGTGTGGGTGGGAGCAAGGTGGGGGCAAAAAATACATTTGGGCTTTTCACATCAGTGACAACAACAGTCTCAACTCTTCCTGCCAAAAGCTCTGGTTACATCACCTTCTTGGCCAAAATCTCTTTCAGCACAGGGCATAGCTTGTTGATAAAAATGTAGATTTGGATGTTTTCATTGAGAATTTGTTATCGCTGAGCTTGTCCCCCGACATCGTCATGGCGTACATGAGGAAAGGTGATGTGTGAAACATTGGGAGGGTTTCACACATGCCAACCGGTCAACAAAAACGTTGACTTGCTGGCAACTTACTGCTACAAAAAGCGATAAACTCCCTTTGACAAACGAGAGGGAAACAGTTTGAACGTAGAGTAGTAGTAGTAGTAGTAGTAGTAGTAGTAAAGTTCAGTAGCGATGGCACACAGAATTCCCCAACGATTCCAGTTCACGGTGAACGCACCGTCGGAACGTCTGGCGGGATCTACAACTGCGTGAACCCCCACTGCCACTTGATAGGTTAGGGTTTTCTGGCTGTCAACTCATTGAGAGGGGTCAGGGGTGACATAATGACATATTTGGAGAGCCCTGGTCGGCCTCTACAACATATCTGAAAGCCACCCAGGTGGCGCTCTTCTGGAGCAAACTCCTTCTCAGTTTGAGTTAGAAGACTTTCAAGCACATTGTCGGATCGTGCATGATGAGACCAACACAATGATACCCCATGTGTCCCCTTTCATGATCCATTTCATGAAAGGGGACACATTTCCTGTGTAAACAGGAAACAGGAAATAACACCACAACAGTCACGCAAGTGCTCGAGGAAGGCTGCACATGAGGAGCACCTGCATTTTTGAAGAAAAATCGCTGGTAAGTTATTAATTTTCACCTTGCAAGCCTGTAGTTCATCACTCCACTTCACATACTATTAATAAAATATCTCAAACTACATCAGTGATGACTGAGGCCCTTCATTTCAGGAAATTGATCAATTCGGACTGTACAAATGCTCCATCACACATAACATTCTTCCATTGAATGAATGAATGAATGAATGGAAGTTTAGTACAAACTAATCAATTGTATTTATGACCACAGTGTGCACATTATTGACTGTTTACTCTGGAAAATTAAATGTTAGAGAGGCAAATTACTTTCTCAAAATTAAATCAAGCCAGTGGTTGATCAATAAACAATCATGTACCCACTACTCATGTGAACCACATGAAAAATTATTGTGTCAGTCACTTCAGGCTTCGCAACTTGTCCGGGCTGAGAGCACCCTGTCTAGGGCAAGTACTGGCAGCAGCTCCTTCGCCCTCCCCCCACTGAGAAAGAGTCGCGGACAGAAGAGAGGCGGTTTGAACCAGACAGGAAAACGCAGTGGAGTCTGTTCATCGATGAGTGATGAGCATAATTTACGTGCACTCGTTTCGCGGACAGAAAAACCTGGTGGCAATACAGACAGGTTGTGGCAAATGAAAGACAGATAGGGGGGGGATGATGGGGAACGGAACCCTGGAAACAAGCTTCCCAAGTTCCCCTGCGCAGAGCTGCTTCAACAGAAGCCCAACTCGGGCAAGAACAGCCAGACGCTGGAGGACACCATCAAACGGAGACCGAAGAGATGTCACCTTGCCGAGAGTCTGCAGAACATGACCAAGCAGAAGCTGGTGCAGGAGCACCTGGAGCTGGAGAAGTGCATGCCCCGCCTGCAGGCGGGGTAAAAACTAAGACCGTGATGTACGATAGCTCTGAGTTTTTTGTATTAAAAACTTCCTGGCAGCAACCGCCACAATTACAAAGGATGTACGTCATTGGAAAGCAAGAGCTCCTGGCTCCGAAGCCATGAAAGAAGGTGGAGTCCAGTCCAGTCAAGGGGCCGTTTGGACTGGGAACAACAACACCGCCAAACACCAACAGTGTGCAACAACACCGCCAGAGTTTATCCTAACAAACAACATAATCAAGAAGCCAATGTGTGTGGTCTGCCCAGGGCAGAACAACACGACCACCAAACAACAGCAGTGTAAAACAACACCGCCAACATCTGGGACTCGTAAACTTAAAGGAATTGACAGAAGGGCACCACCAGAACTTCGCAAAGTCCTCTTTACCTCGATTCCCTGAAGGTTATGTGCAATTATTACAAGACTTAGAACAAATTAGAGTGTTCGAAGAAGGTCCGGTTGCCTGAATACCGCAGCTAGGAATAACGGAAGAGAACTCTGGTTCTATTTTGTGGGCACCATCCAGAAGACCAAAAAGTTTGAGGAACTGCCCACCGGGAAATGCTGTGGAAAGCAACGTATTTGGGTTCCAGGGGAAGTATGGTTGCAAAGCAGAAACTTAAGCCCCAATTCCACTGCCCAAAAAACATGTTTTTTTTTGCAAATAATCGGCATTTGGTGGCGGTGGAATCTGCTCACCGAGCCGCGCTGTAGCGCGACAAAAGGGGTCAAGCAACCCGGCAAGCGACCCGGGTCAAAATCGGCTCCGATCGGCTCCGCACTAATCGGCATGCGGTGGAATTGGAACATCCGGGACAACACCACCTTTTTTACCTGCCGCACGGGGTGACGTTGAGCGTAACGTGCGCTAAATCATAATATCTCACCAGTCGCGGCGTATATGAAGCACTGATGCGAAAGTTTTCGATCACGCTCGATAATTGGTCATTGTCCTCTGGCTGTTTCGCCCGCTGCTCGGGCACAAAATGGACCAGACGCCGAAACAATCGCTGCACGGTGTGAAGCGGCCGCGGAGGTGCGCGCCGCTTCGAGTCTGGCGGCAACGGCGTCATCGTTCCACTACAGCAAAAAGTGACCAACAACGAAGAACACTGGCCACCGCCGGACTCTTGAATTCTGTAGCACTTCATCATGCGATCTCAGCGCGATGACGTCAGCAGACACGTAGCGGTGAAAGGGGGTTCAGCTTGCCGGCGGGGGTGACACCCCGCTGGGTTTGGTGCGTGGACACAGGACTCAATGCCGATTGCTTCCGCGACGTCCCGCGTCTAAAACATGGCGACATCCCGCTAATTTTAGTGGAACAGAGGCTTTAAAGATATTGACGGAAGGGCACCACCAGTCTGCCTGGCTGGGTTGTGGAAAGTATAAATTCTGGACTGTCGAACCACATGTGCTTGCTGGACATAGAAGGAAACTAGAGGTGATGGATGGGGAGTTGTTAAATAGTTAAGCAACCTCGGTAAGATGCAGTACACCTTGTCCGACAAATAGTTACACGACCCTGTGTGGTCGGTGTCCAACTACTAGTGGCATTCAGTCACAGGACATTGAGCAATAACAGGTGTGTTGATGCCCTTACAATGCAGCCAAGCAAAGAAAGTCTAAAGGACAAGGTAAAGTGAACCGCATCTGCGATTTTTTGGACATCGACGGAAACGAGAGGTGATGAATGGGGAGGAATATTAAGATTTGCTGTGTCAGTTTTGACCACGTGCTGGTTCCTGAAGAAAATATCCAGAGTGTTATTGAAAGACTAATTAAACCATCTAGTAGCTGGATCCCTCTTAAGACCTCAACACACCGACCAGCAGTATGAGGGCTAGCAGCACCACCGTCAGCAAAGAGAGAACTATCGAATGGGCCTAACTCTCTTCTACAAAATCCCCACCAAATGGAATTTGGACAGATTGTTCCACCGATTGTCCACTTGCAAGTTGGGATGCCAGGCTACATGCTGTTCCCGCATGCACTCCTGAGCATCCCCGTGTGTGTCTTTCCACTAAGTGGCTCCTCGATTTTGGTTACTCCACAACCACAATAGCGTATCATACACTTGCTGCAGGTAAAAAGCTCGGAATTGATCCTCATCTCCCTGTTTGTGTCTGAGAGGTGTACTTCATCCACCAGGACATGCAGCTGTACGATGAGGAAGTGGACACCCACCTGCAGTGCCGGGCTCTAAACATCACTGAGCACCTCGGCCAGACGCAGTACATCTTGTCCGACAAATAGTTACACGAACCTGTGCGGTCGGCGTCCAACAACTAGTGGCATATTGTCTGCTATGCATGAAGGTTAGTGGCTACGGGCGGCTAAGGTTACAACAGGTCAAGATTTATATGTCTGCAATTGGCCAAATGTTTGACTTCATATTAAATTCAAACAATGCCTTATATCAATGAACTTTAGCTCTATGTAAAGTAGGTGTTCTCACCTTTCCAGAGACACCAAGCATGTTTATTTGGGACTTTACTTTATATTTATGATCACGCATCATACAAAATCCTCAAATGTGCCCCAGAATTGTTAAGCTCCAATTAGGCTAAAGCGCTAAAAAACAACAGGAAGACTAGAATCTTCTAATCTTCTTCTAAAAGAACAACTCAAAAGTTGTAATTGGGAGAATGTCTATGTGGTGCAGGTAACTTTGCAGATATGTTAGCGTAGCGCGACAGCAATAGCGTGCTTCAGCCGCATTCAGTAAAAGGTAAAGACTGAAATGAAGAACTATCTTGGGTGACTAAAGGCCTCTAAAAGTCATGCCAAAAGAAAAAAATATACTTTAGAAACAATTCTTGCAATTAAGAACCAATGAAAGTGAACATTAATACAAGATACAAGTTACAATAAAAAAATGAATTGAGCACAATTCTAAGACAAAACAAAGAAACAAAAAAGACAAAAAAATTGACATAAAATAAAATAATGATAATAATAATAATAATAATAATAATAATGATAATGACAATGGGCGACACGGTGGCGCAGTGGTTAGCGCTGCCGCTTCACAGTAAGAAGATCGTGGGTTCGATTGCGGGCCTGTGACCTTTCTGTCACAGTCCACAAACATGCTTGTGAGGTCAAGTGAACACTCTAAATTGTCCGTAGGTGTGCGTGAATGGTTGTTTGTCTCTATGTGGCCCTGCGACAAACTGGCGACTTGTCCAGGGTTGTCACCCTGCAAGCAGAACCCATGACCCTGAACTCAGGAAGAAGCGGGAATGGAAAAAAAAGTGAATAATAATAATAATAATAATGATAATCTACTCCGAAATGGTAAAATAAGATACAAAAAACTTGGAAAGTAATGAATCATATTATCAGAAATAAATGCACACAATTGAATTTGGATTCCAAAATTATTTTTGGAATATCAGTGGCTCAAAAGCTGATCACTTTAAGACGATTGTGAACAATTTTAAGGATTATTTTGTTAGTGTGTTGGCCCTACTTTGGCAAACAAAATGTTTGTGGATAATCAAAAAAACAAAAGCCAACAACTCTGCATTGGTTTAATTCAACAATCTCAATCCTATGTTTCTTTGTGGATTTGATGAAAGGGATTCCATTAAAGTTGTAAATAAGTTTAGGAACAAAACATGCACTGATGTAAATTTTATGGATATGTGTACACTTACAGATGTCATTCATGTATTGTTAAACCTCTAACCTCTATATGCAGCCTTTCCTTTCAAACAGGCACCTTCTCAAAAGATATGGTTGTGTCACAAATTGAGAGCTTCAGCTACACGGTCACGTACCACGTCACGCTCGTGGGGCTGGTTGACGATGTAAAACCCCATCTGCAGCAATTCCTCCATCATGCTGCAGCGGCTGGCATTGTCTGGGATTATCTCACAGAGTCGTCTGTAGTCCCAGGTCCTCGCTTGTTTGGCCCAATCTCGAAAGGCTTTCTTGGCCTCCTTCGCTACAGCTGTTCTCTCCTCCCGACTGCTCCTCTTCAAGCACACCCGAGCCAGGTGTACTGGAAGGTTTTCCTGAGGCTTGAAGCACTTCGGACAGTCAGCAATGTTGTGCTCAGGAATCCTGAAGGATAATGAGAAAAACACACGGAGTCAAATTGTCATTCCATTGGGGACTTAAAAGGCAGAAATTCAGACAAATTATCTGGGGAAAAACATAATAGTCAAATGAGAGAAATTTCACCAACAACAAAAAAAAGGAAACCAGCGAGTTAAAAGCCAGGAGTGCTGAAAGCTTAATTGGCCCATCACCAAAACAATTTTTTTATCGCGATTAACGCACACGGTGCTTTTTGAAACTTTGGCTGCTCCGTAGATTGTGGAAACGGGAAATGAATTGACTCACAGCACACAGTCAGTCACACGCTTGCAGCCGGCTTGTAAACACAACAAAAAAAAGAAAAAGACACTGAGCGTAGGTGAGCACTAGGAAGGACTAACATGGATAAGGCGTCAATTGTAAATGGAAAGTTCCACTTCAAAACCCTGCCAGATGGCAGTCTTGACTGGACAAAAGTGATATGCATTTACTGTAAAGCTGTATTTAGTTTCCACCGGAGTACGAGCAGTCTTATGTATCACTTGTCTGCGAAGCATACAGCTGACGCGGAGAGCCCTCCGCCCCCTTCTAAGGTAAAGCAAACCACGTTGGATGGTGTGGCACGGAGACCACTGGCCGCGTCCACCACACGCCAACTTTCAACAGCGGTGGCTAAATGGGTCGCTACGGCTTGCAGGCCAATTAATGTCGTGGAGGACGAGGGTCTGCGCGATATCATATATATTATACTGACTATGGATGAATATGACACTGACTGGATGATTATGGCACTGACTGTGGATTACTATGGATGCTGAACAGCTGTTATAGGCTATACTGCCTAACTGCACTATATCATTTGAGTCCTGTTCTGTATTGCACTGCCCCCTGTTTAATGCACACTTTATTTATTGTTTGATGCAATGCATAAGGCTCATCATTTTGTGTTTAATGGCTGCTGACAAAAGGGGATGAATAGTTCAAATTCGAGTTGAAAAGTAAAATATACAAATTTTGTTAGTACTAGTAATCATTACTATGTAATGTTACAGTTATGCCCACCTGTCATATTTGTTGGGCTTGAGTTTATAATTTTTTTTTTTACCCTGTGCATCTTTTGTTTTGTTAGTAGTACTTGTCATTGCTCCAACACGAATAAACATGCTGCACTTGCAGAAAGCAAGTATTTAACTACTCCCATGTTGATGTGATTATTAAAAAATGGAAAAATATCAGTTTACGGTAGATTTAGAGCAGATAAAAAAATATGCGATTAATTTGTGATTAATCGTGAGTTAACTATGGAAAACCATGCGATTAATCGGATTAATTTTCTTAATCGACTGACAGCTCTAAAATACATTCATCAAGAAAAAGCTTAAACATCCCACATACTTCAGTCTGTTTAGTCTGGAATAATCAGAGAAATCTCACCAAACAAATGGAAAGCAGGTATCAAGAGCAGCCTCCAGTTAAAGACAAAGGGGATAAGGACCTCTTCTTACTTTGGATTTTTTTTTTATGTTGATATCTGGATAAAAAAGACACAAGAAAAAAGGTTAAGACTTTTCCTTCGACAACCGACAAACGAAAAATGTCTTTCTTTCCTTCAAAAGTGAACATGAGCTACGAGACTTTTTTTCTTTTTCTGACAGGACAAGTGAGACTGGACATTGAGGAAAGAAGAAAAATCTTTTTTTATTTTTTTTGTTTTGTATTTTTTCAGCTACAGGAACATCCCTTTGGCTGAATGGTTAAGCGTGCATGGCTATTACCTGGGAGTCTGGGGTTCGAAGCCCGCCTGGGCCCTCTGTGCCTTGTCACGTTCTCTCTTTGTTTTTAATTTAAAAACATGATACATAGTTTTGGGAAAAATGAAGACGAAAATGCATGTGAGAATCCAACAGTCCAAATAGAAAATAAATGTCAAGTATTGCACTGCAATGCAAAGGACTTCAGGTGACAAAAAAAATGATGACTTTCATAACGAAAATAATGCAGCAGTCCCGTTTTTTATTTGCTTTTATTCACCTTTTGAAAGGTTTTTTTTTTTTTTTTTTCTCTCCCCTTGAGTGGCTTGTTTCCGGCTGCCGAGGTGCCCCCCCCCCCTCCCACTCCACCTTTCATTTCCCACAACTTATCTGTGTTGATATCCCCACGGTTCTCTGCCCACCCATGGCTGCTGCTGCTTCTTGTGCTCTCTCTCTCTCTCTCCCTCTCTGATATTCAATACACACCTCTGAGAATGTTATTAATAGCAGTAGTAGCCGACACCCAGCTCGACCTGGCCGGATCTTCAGAGGAGGCAGTTTTCACGTTGTTGCTCCCATGCTGACATGTTTATTAAATGTATTACAGACTGCCTTCCCTGGTGCTGGTTGAGTGTAATACATTGATACAGCACTTTTCAACTTAAGTCCATCCATCTGCAATCGGGGTTTGAGAAAAAGAGAGTTAAAAGTAGGGCCACATGCTGCAACGTTACATTTTAACAATATGTCATAGCAGGCACCCTGTCATTCAAAACTAGGCTGCTACACTACGAATGATTAATGTTAGTACAGGTGAAAAAAAAAAGTGCAATATCAATAGCAGATATACTTATTCATTCTGCACATGGGCTCTATCATTCAGCACAGGAAAAAAGCTACTTTCAAAAAAACTTTATGGTTTAACAAATATTATTATCCTACTTCTAATGTGAACTACACTAGTTGTGGGTGATGTCTACAGAATCGCTATATGACGGTGTCCACAGTTAAACACTATAATAAATTAATAAAAACGTTCATACCGTCTTCGTTGAAAGATGAACTCTTATATTAGTTTGTTCAGACAAATAGAAAATGGAGGAAAGGTGTTCAGTCGGATGACGCTTCTCAAGAAGACTGCTGTCACAGTCGAAACTGTCAAGGCACGTAAAACATCTTTCCTACATTTTCTATTCCTCTGAACAAAAGAATATAAGAGTTAGACTAATAAATTACACTTACCTCGAGTGTTTCACCTGGTCTCTGTGTCAGCGCTGTGCGCAGCTCCCTCCTCACACACGCACGCGGTGGAAAAAGAGCAGTGGAGAGCCAGCACGTTACTCGAAACGCAGTAGAGTAGACGGCCACAATGAGCTGCGATGAAACGAGTGCACGTGAATTGTGCTAATCACGTCAATACACGGTCGCCACCGGGTTTTTCTGTCCGCGAAACGAGTGCACGTGAGTTATGCAAATCACGTCGATGAACAGACTCCACCGGGTTTTTCTGTCTGGTTCAAACCGCTTCTCTTCTGTCCGCGACCCTTTCTCAGTGGGGCGGGAGGAGGGGGAGGGCGAAGGAGCTGCTGCCAGAACTTGCTCTAGAAAGATGTACGGACCGCTGTAACCAATCACATCGTGCTGTGGGTGGGACAATGCGTGAGGCTGACAAGCGACTGCAGGTCGAGACGCGGCTGCTTCGGAGCTGACATAAAGCTTTCGTTCAAAGCAGTGGGTAGGTAGTGTTTTGTGATAGAATTTGTTACAAAGTTATGCAAATTCAAACTACACAAAGACACAAAAAGTACAGCTATGCGATTGAAGCTCAATCGCAGGTGTTACTGGCAAGCCCGGATCATGAAACGGGCCGTCTGGGCCGCGGCCCAGGGGCCTCGAGCTCTCAGGGGGGTCCGGGGCCCGGCAGCTTTCTTTTTTGTCACGTATGCTGCGTTCATGTGGTGTCGGAAATCCGAGTTCTTCTTGGCAAGGCGTTCTTCCGACTTTGTTGCGTTCGTGTGCTCTAAAGTTGTAATGTGGAAAAACATGAATACTCGTATTTTCTTTAATTTTCCAAACAAATAATCAGGTGTGAGACACCAGATCGCAGAGGAAACAGATCAGATCAGCCATGAAATATAACCCAGACGGAAAGTCGTTTTTCCGATTATTTCGACACCACATGAACGCAGATGTATCTACCAGTATAAAGGTGAAAAGCTTGGGAGTTACACACACAGACTATACACAAAGGCGATAGGAGGGACGGAGACTCATGACGAGAGAGAAAAAGAGCAGGGGCCACAATGTAAATGGACTGAAAAGGTAAAAATAAATAAATAAAAACTTGAGAAAATGAGTGGCAACAGGAAACGCAGCAAAATCGCGACACATTTTAATTACTTTGACGAAACTCAGGCTTCAATTTACCCACGCCTTACTCATGTGATGGTACAGAGACTGTGCATTGTAGCAACATCAGTCCCCTCAGAGAGAATCTTCTCCAAAACATGGCAGATAATTACAGAGAAAGAAACAGGATCAGCCCCTCAAAGCTGAGGCACTTGGTTTTTCTCAATGTCAATCTTCATTAAAGGACAAAACTGTTATCTGAATGCTGATTATTTATTTATTTTTACACATTTTAATTTATATTTTGTTGTGTGAGTTTCCGTAAGCTTATGTTGTTTGACTTTAAATTTGTTTAGTAGTAAAAAACTAAAAGTTTAAAATTGTTAATAGTTATGTAAGTTCATTTGTAAATAGTTTAACATTTGTTTTTTGCACTTTCTATCTTAGTTTTTACCACTCTGTAGAGTGTATAAATAAAGGTGTGTTTATATTATAAACATTTGATATGGTCCATGTTTCTTTTTTTACATTAGTAATTCATATTACGCATAATCTTTTATTACTGTTGATAATAAATTAATTTAGGCACCGAAAAATTTGAAGAGCCGTTTGGGAGCCGAAAGAGCCGGCTCTTTTTAGTGAGCCGAGCCAAAAGAGCCGGTTCTCTAAAAAGAGCCGAAATCACTAGACTATACTGAATTCAATGGGGGAAGCATGGAGTGGGTTGTTCCACTGCAGCGAAACCCGACGGTCAATTGGATAAATGCTGGGCTTTGTCCTGCCCGTCGGACGCTCAGCGTCTCTGGGGGTCTATGGAGCAGTGGGCTGGCCTCGGCATGTCAGGTGTTGGTGGACTCAAATGCACGACAACCACTGATGCAGTTCAAAAGGTTTATTGAAGAGTTGAGGTCGGGCAGTCCAGGGTCGAGAACCAGTGCAGGCGATGAGAGAGGCAGGCGAGATCGGCGTCGGGGATGGGTGGAGGTCGATGACAGCGACAGGGTCCAGACGGGGAAGACGAGGAACGTTGTCAGAGCCGAACAGGGTCGTTACTGGGGAATCGGTCCGAGGACAAGGCGGGGGCAAGGTCGGAGGCGGGCTGTTGTCAACCGGGGGACGAAGGAGCACAACAAGGAGACAGGCGCTGGAGAGCCGAGCAGGGGCGTTACCGGGGAGTCGGTCCGAGGACGAGGCGGAGGCGTGATCGCCGGTCCCCGACGCCGATCTCGCCTGCCTCTCTCACTGCCTGCACTGGTTCTAGCCATGGACTCAGCCGACAATTCCAACGCTTCTGCAATCACCCTGGAGTTACAGCGACTCGAGGAGCGGCTTCAACAGCACCGCTCGCAGACGGATCACCTGTTCACGGCATTCAGTCCTCAGTTGAACTCACTGTCGACACAGATACGTGACATGGTGCAACCCTTACCTTCCAGCGGCTCCGTTCAACCCCTCGTGCCACTCGCCGCACGTACTCCGTTCTCCGGCGAGGAGAACAACTTCCGAGAGTTCCGTTTACAGTGCGAGCTCCACTTTGAATTACGCTCGTCATGTTTTTCCTCCGAGAGGTCCAAAGTGGCGTACGTCGTCTCCCTCCTTACCGGCAAGGCGGCAGCCTGGGCGGCTGCAGAGTGGGAGAATACGAGCGCGGCGTGCCAGACCACGACTGACTTTTTTAGTGCTTTGGCCAGCCTGTTTCGTCGCTCACTGGTGGGTCGCGAGGGTGCCCAAAAGCTGCTGGGTTTACAGGAAGGCTCCCAGTCAGTTACAGACTATGCTATCGCCTTCCGTTCGGCTGCGGCGGATAGCGGGTGGAACGCTGTTGCGTGGTACGATGCGTTCCTTCAAGGACTCTCGCCTGGGATTAAAGCTCATCTGTTGGCTTGTGATCTTCCCCCCGCCCTGGATGAGCTAATCACGCTCCCCATTCGGACCGAACATCGCTCCACAGAATGGAATTGTCTCACCTCGCAAGTGAGCTCTCAGGACAACCCGGTTCCGCCTCCTCAACGCTTGCCACCGTCCTGTCTTCCACCTTCGGTCGCCGCCGCCTGCTCGGCACCCCCTGAGGAGCCGATGCAGCTGGGACGCGCTCGACTTTCGGCGGAGGAGAGGCAACAAAGATTCCTTCATTGCCTGTGTATTTACTGCGGACAGCCCGGACATCTCATCGCCTCTTGTCCCTCCCGAGGAAAATGTAGCCTCCCGACTCTGAGTCTACATTCCATTGATTCTAGCTCCCCCAAGGGGAGACCAACATGTTCCATTTCACTTCATCTCATCCTCTGAGCGAGTTCAGATGCCGGCTCTGGTGGACTCGGGGGCAGACGCTAATCTGCTGGACAAGGATCTGGCTGGGAGACTGCAGCTGGACCTCAACCCCTTGGACAAGCCCATCAGGGTTCAGTCTTTGGATGGACAGCTGTTAACTCAAATCACGCACGTCTCTCAGCCAGTGCAGGTTAGTTTCCCCAACAACCACACAGAATTAATCTCCTTCCACATTTTCCGGTCTCCGCAATATCCCCTTGTTTTGGGCCTTCCTTGGCTACAGCTCCACAACCCCCGCATTGACTGGACCCAAGGGGTTGTGGAGGGCTGGGGTCCCAAGTGTAAAGATGCATGTTTTCCCCAGATGTCTCTCCAGAATTCTCCCAAACAGGACACCACTGCTGGGCCCCCTCCTGGTGTAATGGAGAAGGAGGCCACAGAGGAGAGGACCATCATTCCCACGGAGCTGCTCAGCGGAGCTGTCACCTGGGAGGTGGAGCAGCAGTTCCCCCTCTTTCCAGCATTGGAGAAGGAAGTGCGGGTTCCGGCGGCCTCGACCCTGGTCAGGAGATGTCGACGGGTATGGATCCGGGCGTGCCAGCCACTCCTTCGGTCAGCGGCCAAGCACAAGGTCTACGCTGATCGTCCCCGTGTCCCGGGTCCTGCCTACCGGCCAGGGTCCCGAGTATGGCTCTCCACCAGAAATCCCAGATTCCAAGCTCCCTCTCACAAATTAGCACCCCGTTTCATTGGTCCATTCCCAATCTCCAGAGTTTTTGATCCTGTGTCCGCTTGCCTCAGTCTTCCCCAGAGTGTGCAAGCTCACCCGACTTTCCTCGTCTCCAACCTGAAACCTGCCAAGGAGAGTTCCCTGGTGCCCGCATCTAAACCACCACCGCCTCCTTGGTTCCTGGACGATGGCCAGAGGATTTACACGGTCAGGAAACTCCTGGCCGTTCGCAGAAGAGGGAGGGGGCACCAATACCTGGTGGACTGGGAGGGTTACGGTCCAGAAGAGCAATCCTGGGAACCATCAAGTGCCATCCACGACCCCTCCCTCATCAGAGACTTCCACAATGCTCATCCTGACCCACCTAGGCCGTCAGGAGCCGGCCGTTGAGGGGGGGGGGGTACTGTCACGGTCTCCAAGCCAACGCCCCTAGTCTCCAAGCCAACGCCCTTTGATATTGATAGCCAACAATTTTCCCCGATTATCTTCATAGCCAACAATCTTTGCCTTTGATCTGCACTGCCTTTATTAACCAGTCTCCCGTGTTCCCCCGTTGCCAGATTATCTGTTTTGCTTTGCACCAGTAGTCCAGCGCCTGTCTCCTTGTTGTACTCCTTTGTTCCCCGGTTGACAACAGCCCGTCTCCGACCCTGCCTCCGCCTCGTCCTCGAACCGACTCCCCAGTAACGACCCTGCTCGACTCTCCAGCGCCTGTCTCCTTGTTGGGCTCCTTCGTCCCCCGGTTGACAACAGCCCGCCTCCGACCTTGCCCCCGCCTCGTCCTCGGACCAATTCCCCAGTAACGACCCTGTTCGGCTCTGACTACGTTCCTCGTCTTCCCCGTCTGGACCCTGTCGCTGTCATCGACCTCCACCCGTCCCCGACGCCGATCTCGCCTGCCTGTCTCACCGCCTGCACTGGTTCTCGACCCTGGACTGCACGACCTCTCCGATCCTCGACCTCTGCCCGTCCCCGACGCCGATCTCGCCTGCCTCTCTCACCACCTGCACTGGTTCTCGACCCTGGACTGCCCGACCTCGACTCTTCAATAAACCTTTTGAACTGCATCAGTGGTTGTCATGCATTTGAGTCCACCAACACCTGACAGTATAATCTGGCAACGGGGGAACACGGGAGACTGGTTAATAAAGGCAGTGCAGATAATAGGGGAAGATTGTTGGCTATCAATATCAAAGGGCGTTGGCTTGGAGACCGTGACACGGCAGGCCCTGACGCTCGGCTTCCGCATGATGATTGGATGATCTGTTTGAGGCGGAGCCCCTTTTTGGTTGACAGTGAAATCAGCGAATCAGCGAAATCATCTTGAAATATAAACATCCGCCGAAGCAGTTTTCAAGTTTTTCATTACGTTGTTTTGAGTTAATCCGGAGACTCTACTGATCCTCTGAGTGACTTTGACTTTGTTAAAAACGTCTAGCGGC
The DNA here is from genome assembly GCF_046127955.1 of Nelusetta ayraudi. Lineage (NCBI taxonomy): Eukaryota > Metazoa > Chordata > Actinopteri > Tetraodontiformes > Monacanthidae > Nelusetta > Nelusetta ayraudi. The sequence goes on from NW_027466238.1 coordinate 112,113, forward strand.
AATTCTAGCGTCCATTTTTGGTGTTTTTGTAGACCGTAGATGCGCTTGTGTTTGGAGACTCTGACTTCTGTCACAGCGGGAGCTGCTGAGCCTCCCCCGTCACAAAGCACTCACAGGCAGTCACACTTCACAGCTAGCTGCCAGCAAGCTAGCTGCCAGCAAGCTGCGCATAATGGCAGATAATATGAGTGTCCTGAAAAGTTCTGGCTTTGATTCAGTGAGACTGAGGTCTGAACTTCAAGCCCTACATTCAAACCAGGACTTGCAGGGCAGCAGAGGAAAGCTGTGTGAGTTCTTGCTGTTTCTGAAAGACATGGAGTTGGACAGTGCAACACCTCAGCTGTACAAACTGCTGGTTTAGTGGCAACCATTGGAGCTCCATCTGCAGGTGTAGAGAGGAGCTTCTCCTGTTTAAAGCAGCTCAAGTCTTGAACCCGCAACACAATGGGCCAAGGCAGTTTAAACAGCCGGGCTCTGCTGGCCATTGAGAGGACACTCACAGGTCATTGGATAAATGGACACTGGTCAAGTCCCTGGAAAAGACGGCGAGCTGGTACAACAGGGTCAATGATCATTTTTGTTGAAAGAAATTGATGGCATAATTTACGTATAAATAAACAAATGATGATGGCAACTGTAGTTCTGAAAGAGCCGCCAGGGGGCGCCCTGAAGTCAAAACTACCTTCTACTCCAGACTTTACAGAAAAAATGAACACATGCTGAAAAAATAACACATTGATTAACAGCCAGATATTTCAGACAGGTCACTCTATAATATGTCAATAAGAAACAATGTGTTCAAATGTGGCCTCGAACCTTCAAACGTTCCTATGACGTGTCGGTCCTCGCAGCTCCTAGTTCGGCCACTGAGGGTCGCTGTTTGACCAGTTTTTGGTTGTTTGGTTTTGTTCGTAGCCACAATTAGTGATGTCCAAACGAGGCTTCATGAGGCTTTGAACCCTTTTGAACCATTGTGTTGAAAATTGGTTCATTACTCGAAGCTTCATTCATTAAGAACGTGGGGGTCATCTGCTGGCGCATTGGTTGTACTGCAGCCATGCAAAAGGTTGATGACCCTACCAAGTGTGGGATTCGTGGGATTTGATGTATTTATGCACTTTTGTTATTATTCGGGACTGAGCCTCAGCGAAGGCCTGCTCTCATTATTATTATTATTATTATTATTATTATTATTATTATTATTATTATTATTATTATTAATATTATTATTATTATCGTTGATAACTTTTACTCTGTGTTTTATGACTGTGTTTTTGTATGACCTTGTATGTATGTTGGCAACTGAACACATAAATTTCCCCCTCTGGGGCATTAATAAAGCATCTATTTCTAAATAAAACTGAAGCGAACTTCATTTCATGTGTTGCTCTTCCTTCTTGTTCTGTCCTACCAATATATCAAGGTTCACCTTGATATATTGAACGAAATTTGTTCCTCAGGCCAACATTAAATAAATAATGAATAATAAATAAATAAATAAACCATTGCCAAAAGCTTGGGTGAACTTGGATACTTATGCGTTTTCTCCACAGTAAAAGGGTTTGAGGCGATTTCTCTTTTTGGAAACTATTTCCCCAGCTTTAGAAAACACCCTCTCGCAGGGCACAGAGGATGCTGGTGTTGCCAGGTACTCGTTTGCCAGCTTGTATAGGTTTGGGTATACAGCTTTGTGTGTTGTCCAGTACACCAGAGGGTCCTGTGATCGTTCAAGTGGAGGGGCTGACAGATAACACTGCACCTCCACTATCAGCCGTAGCATTGCTGGATGCCCTCGTTTCTTCAGCGTCCCTGTCCAACAGCTTCCACAGGTCAATGACTGAAAATAAAACATTGCAAATAAAGTCTATTGATCCAAACTCTATCATTTTTGTATCTTGGAAAGATGCAGCTGGTTCTGGCTGTGCTTTCGAAGTAGATGGCGGCTCCTCTTCATGCGGCAACAATGCCACACACTCAGATTTTAACCAGTGCACATCTGACTCTGCATTTGCAGGGCTTTGGAATCTGAGTGTTTTAAATCTTGGATCAAGTAGTGAAGACAATGAGAAGATACTTTTGGTTTAACTTTCACAACGTGTGTGTGTGTTAGGGATGGGAATATTAACCGATACGTATCGATACACGGACAGGCGTGGGTGGGCACGATGCGAGTGCATCGGTAGAGCAGCCGTGAATCGATGCAATGTTGGGATTAAATCTAGATACATCGGTTTTTACGTCTGTCACAGACCGATAAAGCGATGCACAGCGCAGTGCTGGAACTTACAGCAAAGCGCAGTTAAAAAAAAAAAAAACGCCGAAAAGATCGCTGCGCGAGCCGGACACGGAGGTGCGTGCTGCTTCAAGTCTGGCATGAACGACACCATCGTTCGGCGGCTATTCGTGGAATTACAGCCAAAAGTGCCCAACAACAAAGAACACTGGTCACCGCCGGACTCCTGAATTCTGGCGCGGCGGAAGGAGTGCTGTGCTGAAAGTTACAGCACAGCGCAGTGATCGTTTCGGCGTTTTTTGTTTGTTTTTTTGTGCTGGAAGTTACTGCACAGCGCAGTGCACAGCGCAGTTTGCTTCACCCCGATCATGTGGATCAACTGATATTCCTAAAGAAAAAAACCTTAGAGTGGAACTTGTCGGTTGAATAATATAGTATGGACTGAAAGTCACACATCAATGAGTAGTTGCATTGTGTACTAATTTTGATTGAGTTCAAGGAACCATGACATTATTATTTTTTTTTTTTAGTATTTGAATCTTTTTCTGTCTTCAATTTCTCATCACAGCCAAGCTATTTCACTGTCGTGACTGTTTTATTATGACAGTTAGGCTGGTGTCTGTTTACAGCAACAGCAATAAGAGTTTACATTTATTCCATTTGTAAGCAATAAGGAAAGGTTTATTTATTTTTCATTGCACTTGCCTTGTTATTGTTAATTGTGAACCAGTTGTTCACAAAATACCTTTAAATTTAAATTGAAAAATACAGAATGTTTGTATTTTGGTGGATAAATAATCAAACTCATTGAATTGCATAGCATCATTCCTTTGCATCGGAGTCTCAAATCAAATCACATTGTGTTGGATCAAACTGTGCTGAATCGCACTGCATCGTATTGGGGGAATCGTATCGTATCGTAAATATACAAATCGTATTGTATCGGAAATATAATATACAAATTGTATCGTATCTTTAATGTATCGAATCGTTGGCAGTGTATCGAGATACGTATCGTATCGGCCACAGACCAGAGATGCACAACTCTAGTGTGTGTGTGTGTGTGTGTGTGTGTGTGTGTGTGTGTGTGTGTGCGGTTTATTTGTTACTGTATGAATAAATTGAGTAATATGCTTGTAACAAATTATCTTGTTCGGCGGCACAATTTCAAAATGCTCCAAGACTTGAAATCTGTTCCTGGTTGGTTCCATTGCAGTAACCCAATAAGAAAGCAAACCGAAAGCCATACGACTGCTAATCAAATCAATCCAAAAGGTATCGACCAGATAGGCATCGCATAGCGCTGTTTCATCCATTTTAAACTCAACTAAGACCCGCCAGTCTTTCAAAGCGCCGCCAATTGAACCAAACCAGTCAGCTGATTCAGTCTGAATGAAGCAGTGAAGTGGTTCAAACGTCATCAGTCACGTGATTTGAAGCAAGCTCCGGAGCAGTGCTTCAGAAAAAAACCCAGACCGAGTTTTGGGGCGTGGTTCGAAGCCCCGTGTCAGAGGGAACATTTTTCCAAGATGCCCGCCGTCAGGCCGTGAGGCACACTCAGCACACTCGGCTCTGACCTATATTGCTACGCCGCGGTTTTTACCTCTACCCTGAGCACAAATACCATCCAGAGCTTTTACCAGAGACTAATATAACAGAGCACCAACAGTTGCTCACATTCTGTTCCACTCCTGGACACCGGAGTATCTGCAGATACCTGGCAAAGTTTTATCCAGGATACGTTTTCACCTCAACGTGCCCAGAGATGGGCCCGCGCTGGTAAGTTTCGCTGTTTGCCGGACCTAAACCCACTCTGATCTAAGACAACAAAATGCAGCGGACTCCCCTTTGGAGTCCTCGCGTGTAAGTTTTCCACTGCGGCCCACAGCCATAAACACCAGTAAAAGAGCTACGAGCTACGCCGTTTTGCACTACACTGTTGCTGCCGGAGTTTCTTTTCTGGTTTCAGATTGCCCCGCCTGCCCCCCGCATGGCTCCACTTACCTCCCCACACGAGTGTGTCAGCTGCATCCACAAATGTATAATGATAAAGTTCCATCAATACAAATATTACAACCATCTATTAGCATCACAGTCAGTCATAGTCACAGCAGACAGTCCAGTGCTAGCATGATTTTCAGCTAGCGCTAGCTTTAGCCACCTGTATGAGCACTTAGATACTGTAGATAGATCCAGCTGGACTCAGCAGAAGGTCAAGTGTCAATGCAGGTTCTATCATTTCAGTCAGTTCACTATTGATGAGCAAGATGCAGAAAAGATTCCACTGCATTTCAGTCACTTAATAACCATTTGTTCTCAGCATTTGCTTTATTAGAGGATTCCAGCCTCCAACCATCAATATGAAACTGTCTCTCAAACTGATCTTCCCAACCAACCGCCTACAAACATGGCGGTTCAAGATGGCCACGACCTTTGACCCTCCGTCTGTTTCTATAAAGAACTGTTCTTACGGCAGGAAAACCAGAGAACTTTTATTTTATACTAATCAAATACTTCAAACTATATTGATGGTTGTATATGAAGCTTTCAGCAATAAATCTGCACTGATTTTACACACTGAACCTTTGAGGCAAAATGAATCGATGAATTCTGATATTTTGAACAGCTGATCAGTGGTCACATGCCTAAACAGGTTGATATAAAACATTTTATTTTGGTGATTAGTTATTTAATTATTATTTGTGTGTTTTTTTCTTTAATGGCCAATATAGTGTTATAGACATTAAGCATTTTTAATTTCAGACACCATCATTTATCCTTTATTCAGGTTGAAGGGCTGCAGTTTGTCAGAGCTCAGCTGTGATTGGCTGCTCTCAGCTCTGAAGTCCAACCCCTCCCACCTCAGACACCTGGACCTGAATGAGAACCAGCTGCAGGATTCATCAGTGAAGGTTCTGAGTGGTTTTCTGCAAAGTCCAGACTGTAAACTGGAGACTCTGAGGTCAGTACTGGTTTGGAACCAGTGGATGATGGTTTCAGCACCAAACACTGTTCATCACACATGTTGAATAAATATTGGACTGAAGATTGATTCATATCAAAATGACATCCAGAAATATGAAAACTTCGTTCTGTTCATGTTTGAAGTTAAAAAAAAAAAAAAAAAAGTCATCAGTGGTCATGTGACCAAACATCATTTACACACATTAGTTTTGGACTGAGGATTTAATTTCATGGTGACATTTTCTGTAGTGTCAGATTCTGAAGTCGACATTTCACTTTGATTTTCAGAGTGATGACACCCTGGGAAAAACTCTCCATCATTTATTCTCTATTCAGGTTGGAGGGCTGCAGTTTGTCAAAGATCAGCTGTGATTGGCTGCTCTCAGCTCTGAAATCCAACCCCTCCCACCTCAGACACCTGGACCTGAGTGACAACCAGCTGCAGGATTCAGGAGTGAAGGTGCTGAGTGGTTTTCTGCAGAGTCCAGACTGTAAACTGGAGACTCTGAGGTCAATCACCATCTTCACTCTACAACTTCTATCACTCTTGTTATTGTTGTCATGATTTACACTTCACTGCTGTTGGAAATTCAATTTGCAGTCACTGGTTTGTGTTTGAAATGAGTGAAACTGGGTTTGAAGGTACAGTGTGTAAAATCCTGTCATCTAGTGGTCAGATTTCAGATTGCATTGCTTACTTGCTGGCCCTCCCTCTCCCCTTCTTGCCAGTGAACTACGGTGGCCTTCCAGCATCATAAAGGATGTGGTTGACAGCAAAGGTATCTAGTTCTCTGTATAATGATAAAGTTCCATCAATACAAATATTATAACCATCTATTAGCATCACAATCAGTCATAGTCACAGCAGACAGTCCAGTGCTAGCATGATTTTCAGCTAGCGCTAGCTTTAGCCACCTGTATGAGCACTTAGATACTGTAGATAGATCCAGCTGGACTCAGCAGAAGGTCAAGTGTCAATGCAGGTTCTATCATTTCAGTCAGTTCAGTATTGATGAGCAAGATGCAGAAAAGATTCCACTGCATTTCAGTCACTTAATAACCATTTGTTCTCAGCATTTGCTTTATTAGAGGATTCCAGCCTCCAACCATCAATATGAAACTGTCTCTTAAACTGACCTTCCCAACCAGCCGCCTACAAACATGGCAGTGCAAGATGGCCACGACCTTTGACCTTCTGTCTGTTTTTATAAAGAACCGTTATTACGGCAGGAAAACCAGAGGACTTTTATTTTATACTAATCAAACACTTTAAACTATATTGATGGTTGTATATGAAGCTTTCAGCAATAAATCTGCACTGATTTTACACACTGAACCTTTGAGGCAAAATGAATCAATGAATTCCAATATTGTTAACAACTGATCAGTGGTCACATGACTAAACAGGTTGATATAAAATATTTTATTGTGGTGATTAATTATTTTCTGATTATTGTTGTGCTTCTGTTTGGTGTAATGAACATTACAGTGTTATATACATTAATATTTTTGATTTCAGACAGTGATGAAAACACACTCCATCATTTATTCTCTATTCAGGTTGTGGGACTGCAGGTTGTCAGATATCAGCTGTGATTGGCTGCTCTCATCTCTGAAGTCCAACCCCTCCCACCTCAGACACCTGGACCTGAGTGACAACCAGCTGCAGGATTCATCAGTGAAGGAGCTGAGTGGTTTTCTGCAGAGTCCAGACTGTAAACTGGAGACTCTGAGGTCAGTACAGGTTTGGAACCAGTGGATGATGGTTTCAGCACCAAACACAGTTCATCACACATGTTGAATAAACATTGAAATGTAGATTGATTCATATCAAAATGACATCCAGAAATATGAAAACTTTGTTTGAAGTTAAAACAGGTCATCAGTGGTCATGTGACCAAACATCATTTCAACACACATTAGTTTTGGACTGAGGATTTAATTGCAAGGTGACATTTTCTGTGGTGTCAGATCCTGAATTCGACATTTCACTTTGATTTTCAGAGTGATGACACCCTGGAAAAACTCTCCAACATTATAAACTCTCCATCATTTATTCTCTATTCAGGTTGAGGAGCTGCAGGTTGTCAGAGCTCAGCTGTGATTGGCTGCTCTCAGCTCTGAAGTCCAACCCCTCCCACCTCAGAGAGCTTGACTTTGGTTGGAACCACCTGAAGGAATCATCAGTGAAGCCACTGATGGATCTTGTCCACAGCAGAGACTATCAACTGGAGACTGTGAGGTCAGTACTGGTTTGGAACCACTGGATGATGGTTCCAGCACCAAAGCCAGTTGATCCCACAGCAGAGGTCCAGTGTTCCCAGTCACAGTGTGAGAGGAGGATGGTGACGTCCAGCTGCTCCTCATTCATCCAACATCTGCTGCCAAACTTCTTCTTCTCTAAGTTCACCACTCAATTATTGATCAGTTCATCTTGATCAGGCCTCAGTATCAGTCCAACACTCCATGGTCACATGACCTTCATATGTTCCACACTTCCACACGTCTTCTCACCAGTCACTCCATCATCTCCATCAACAGTCAACCTCTCTGTGATGATGTGTTCAAGAACCGTGAGTCCTGACTCCTGCTGTCTCTTCTTCTCTCTGCAGGTGGCAGGATGAGGAGGAGAGTGAAGAGGAGAGCTACATCTAGTGGTTGCTGACAGAACTACAACCAGTGGAGATGAGTGACACGCCGAGGCTCCGCCCCTCCTCCACCTGCAAGCTACACACACACACACACACACACACACACACACACACACACACACCAGTGGGCGTGTCACGACCTTTGACCCCAGTGGAGCCTGGTGGCTGGTGTAGTGTCTTCAGCTTTGACCCTTCTCCTGCAGGCCTTTTGCCTGTATTAGGAGAACAGATCCCTCGTTAGCGCTGCTTCTGCATTAGGCAACCTGCCCTTGGAAGGCTTCATCTCAACTCCCTAGGAAGACTGTATAAATAACACACATTCCAACTCTAGTGAGTAACTTTCCCATCCTTTCACCTTCTATGTTACTATTGTCTCTTTGTCCTCCTTATATGGAATGTGCCTGATGACGAGACCTGTGGGTATAAGGAGGTGATGTTCTAACTATTCTCTGAGAGCTTGTGAGAGCGTCTGTGCATCTGGACACACAGCCTCCCCAGGCTTTCTAGACGCCTCTTTTGATACCTGACTTCTTTGTAATAAACCTGTTTTTATGCAACTGAGTCAGTGTCCACGAGGATTCCTTCAACATCCACACTTCACTGCTGCAACCTGAAGAATCCACTATACTATCTATCTATCTATCTATCTATCTATCTATTTATCTATCTATCTATCTATCTGTCTATAATTCCTTCCACAGAAAGAGATCTCAAAACAAAAATATTTCCATGAAGCACCAGTTGTTGGGTCATTGACTTAAGGGGAGCTGGAATGGCCTTCATCACCCTGATCAAACAGTTAAGGTTGTATTTAGCACAGAAAAAATCTCCCTGATCATTCATCCAATGAGAAACTGCCCATATTCCCTTATCCAACCAAGTATCCAAAAACAATGACTCACCCCAAAAGAGAACATATCTGCTATTCCACAAGGGAGAGTTATGAGGAGTAAAGTTGTGTTTGTACAAGAGGTTCCAGTAAAGGAGAACTTGCTGGTGATAGTCAGAAAGTTTTACAGGTAGTTTACCAACATCAAAATCACATATGGCAACAGAAAATCAATGCCAGCCAGTTTTTAGAAGATCACCGTAGGAACATTAAAGCAAAGAGAAAGAGCGAAGCCATCTTAACTTCAAGACACCATTCATGGCTGAAAAGTCTATGACATTTAGGCCACCATCCTCAACAGTCTTCACCAGGTCAGCTCTTCTTATATACTGACATTTGTTTTTCCAAATGAACTTAAAATTTATAGTGTTAATGTGCTTCATAGTTTTGTCTGAAATGTCTACAGAAAAGGCACGGTAAATTGTTCTGGACAGACTTTCCATCTTAGAAAGTAACACTCTTCCAAATATTGTATTGTCTCTCTGTAGCCAGGAGTTGAGAACAATTTTACATTAAGCAATATTTTCCCTCTGCCTTACTTCTTCGTTTTTTCTAATAACAATACCAAGGTATTTCACTTGGTTTTTAACCGCAATATTACAGATCTAGAGAGCAGGCTGATCTTGACAGGCAAAAATTTCACATTCATCAATATTCAATCTTAGACCAGATGCTTTGGAGAATTGATGGATGTAATCTACCACACCCTTGTTGACTCCGTACCATGTTCTAAAGTCACAGAGCTGTTAATATCATTGCACAACAACCCAATCAAATAATACTTTTTTGACCAAAAACACATGACTATAATCCACCAGATCCATAACAAGGCGAATATTATTGTGGATCGATGGGCCACCTAGAAAACCAGATTGTGTATTATCAACGAGACGTGACAAACCTACTTTCATTCTAGCAGCTATACATCCAGAGAGCAATTTATAATCAGTGTTTAGAAGAGTAAAGTTATCTAAGACTCTCTTGTCTTTATTATGTTAAGCAATGAGCGTTATTAGTCCTTGTTTCATGCTGGGCATCAGCTCCTTCTTTTCAATACATTCCAGAATCTCCCTGAACAATAAACATCTTACTTCATCCCAGACCAAGCCGTAGAAATTAGCAGTGAGCCCGTCCGTACCAGGGGCCTTGTTCAACGGCAACTCAAGACAGACAGCATCCAACTCTTCTAATAACAAGTCTGAATCACAAAGTTCTCTGAATGTTTCATCCATGACAGCTTTAAAATTCTCAGTCTGGGCAAAGAAGCTCATTGAGTCAGCTGGAGAGAACTGAGAGGAGTAAAGGTTGCTGTAAAACCTCAAGAATTCTTTTTCAATAATTTTTTTCATCTTTGAATTCACTTCCATTGATTAACAGGCTCGATGTTGCCTTGTTGTCTTGTCTTTTCTTTTCAAGCCTGCTGAAGTAAGAGCTGTTTTTTTCACCGTCTTCCATCCATTTTGTTCGCGATTTTATAGAAGCACCTTCATCTCGCTTCAGAAAAATATCATCAAGTTTGGACTGTAAAAGCATTAGAATTCCATTTTCTTCAGAAGGTAGATTAGGTTTGCCACAACATCTGCTGGTCTCTCAGAACAAGTTATTTTCTTCACTTCTCCTTTCCCTGTTTAATTCCTTGCTAAATCTAATGGAGAATTATCTCATTTTGTATTGGACATATTCCCATTTATTAATTGAATTATCCATGCAGACATCATTTTCTATATTTAGTAATAATTATCTTATTTCCGCACAGTATTTTTCATTTTGCAGAAGGTTAGCGTTAAATTTCCAGTACCCTTGGTTTTTCGTTTTGCATAAGACGCATTTAAAGTAGTTCCTATTAAACAGTGGTCAGTAAAAGGAGCTCTGGTAACAAAACAATCGGAAATCAGATCTTCAAGCGTGGCAACTGAAAGCCAGTAGTTGATTGTAGATTTAGCGGTACCATTAGTTGTGTACCAGGACTATTGCTTCTTCCCTACATTTTGATTTCTCCAGATGTCGACCAAACTATTGTCTCTAATAAAGTCTGTCATAAGGGAGGTATACTGGTGAGTTACAAATTTAGACAGCCATCTGTCTTCCCATTCGTCAGGCACCATATTCCAGTCTCCCCCCAGCAGAACAAAGTCAGTGGGATGGAGCACTTTAAGCTCAGCTATATTTTCAGTAATTTTTCTTAAAAGTTGTCTTTTCTGGGCAACGGAATTGTAACCATAAACATGGACCAAAATCAAAAAGTAGCTTTCAACTTTCAAAACTGCAATTAGCAAATGACCTTCTGCATCTGCTTTGTATGAGATGACATCACCAGGAAATCTATTCAAACAAATAGCAACACCAGCAGACCTATTGCTCCCATGGCTGAACAATATTTTATCACCCCACATATTTGTCCAAAAGTTTGTTTCCAGAACGATCAAACATATCCAAAATAAACTTGTTTACTCCTAAGACTAAAAGTGTCCCGCTAACAGTCATTTACTCACTTCACAAAGTGTTGTATCAAAGCCTGATCATTCCTAACCGATCTTCCGACCCTCCACGTATCCGTGTGGCCCACGTAAGTAGGCACGTTTTCCTTCACGTCGAGCCTGCTCCATCTGCTGCCACAGCTTCTTCCTCGCCACCCTGTCCTCCAGCGGCAACATCTCCGAGAAGCGGAGGCCCCTCTCCTTACAGACTGGGGATTCCTTGCTGCTGCGCCAGATCTCCTCCTTAATCCTTAAGCCTCCGCGCGAACACCACCATCACCGGTCTGCTCCGATTGTCCTCCTTCCACTCGATCCTGTGCACAATGTCCACAGCATCTTCCAGCTGACGCACTTCCAAATTAGGAGCAACCTTTCTAAAGAGTTGGATGGCGTCTGCTCCAACGTTTTCACCACTCTTCTCCGTCAAACCATTAAGTTTGAGACACAACCACATCTTGTATCTTTCCTGCTCCTTGATATTCTCCCTCAGGTCGGCGTTTTCAGTTTTGAGGTGTTCGTGTAGCTTTTCTAACTCCTTCACTCTTGCTTTGCAATCCTTCATCTCTTCAGCATTGAACTGTACCGCTTTCGACAACGCAGCTAGTTTGCAGCTAGTCTGCCTGGCCTGCACCTTCAACTCATCGGAGTTTTTGTTCATACCTTGAATAGCCTCTAGTAAGGTCAGGTTGGAGACCTCCGTCTCTCCTGCCCCCCCTTGCAGTGGAAAAGCATCATAGGTGCCATCTAATCTCTGTACATTCTACTGCTTCCATTATAAAAACACGCTGGTTACTTTTGTGTGTAAAAGACCCAAATTGTGTTCAAAGTCATTGACTGATTTTTTATTCTAGTTGTTGTTGTTGAAGTGGAGCTGTTTGAACTCTGCTGTTGTGTTGTTGATGATGACAGTGGATGATTTTGGTTTTAGACACAGCAGATTATTGTAGAGGCTGCATCAGTCCAACACACTGTGTGTTGACATTGAGACCATATGTGACGGAGAGTCTGCTTCTCATCAGCAGTGAATCCATCATCTCCACTCAACAGCAGTGAATGTCTCTGATGATGCGTTCAAAGACTGAACTGTGAGTGCTGACTTTTGCCGTCTCTTCTCTCCTCAGATGGAAGTGATGTGTTCATGTTGAGGGAAGATCAATTGGTCCCGAGGATGGGGTAGGGCTCTTCCAGAGTGCAGCCAGTAGGGGGCATTAGAGGCTCGGCCTCCTTGTTGTCCTCAGGAGCTGACAGGAAGTGTCACATCCCTCAACCAGAGGCGATTGCTCTCAGACTGCAAGGGAAGCTCAGCTTCCCCAAAAATAAGCGGTCAAATATGTACTGTTGTGTGTACATTTCATTGACTAAATATGTGATAGAAGCCGTTCACCTTTTGTTCAGAATCAGCGACTTATTGCAGGTAACTGACAGGCAAACAACTTCCTTCTCATTCATCCCCGCAACGTCACAGTGCTGAGACCGTGGAGATGCTGAGCGTCTACTGAATTCAATGGGGAATAATGATGGGTCATTCGCGAACAAACCAGTTCAAAGAGCCGGCTCTTTGAAGTGAACAAAGAGAGCCGGCTCCTGATTGGCCGGGAGCCATCTTTTTTTTCAGCAGCTGTTGTTGTTTTTTTTGTTTTTTGTGAAAGACGCACAAGATCAATCATGTATGGCACTGTCTAACTGCACTGAGCACCTCACCCCTGAGCGCCAGAGTAAAGGAGAGATGGAAAAAAGGTTTAGATAATATACGTTATGCCGGACATCCCGGAAAACGGGTTGATCCATATCCAGTGGTGGCGTTGGTGGTGATTTAGATGGTGTTTTAGTAGGTGTCTTAGAGATTTTGTGCGAGAGAAATGTCAATAAAAAAAAATGTCAGAAACAAGATGAATGGAATAAAGAATACCATATAACACACACACACACAGACACACAGGATTGACATTTGTTTTTTTTTTGAATAACAATCTTGGCTAAACAGATGTTTTCCAAATTTTTTGTTTTTTATTTTGATGTTTGTTGATAGTTGTATTAGGGTGGGTGTTTGTTTTGGTATATTATATATATTTTTTTACAGCATCGTGTTCCATGATGAGTGTATAAATAATACACATTTAATATTGTTTTTGATATCATGAACATTCATTTTAATTTTAGCACATAATTTGGTCATAAAACAAAAGAGGCAACAGAAAATCTAAGGAGCGACTTGGGAGCCAAAAGAGCCGACTCTTTTTTGTGAGCCGAGCCAGAAGAACCGCTTCTCTGAAAAGAGCCGGAATTCCTATCATTAATGGGTAAGCAGGGAGTGGGTTGTTCCACTGCAGCGAAACTCGACGGTCATTGGATAAATGCTGGACTTGGTCCCGCCCATTGGACGCTCAGGGTCTCTGGTGGTCTATGGAGCAGTCAGCTGGGCTGTGTCTCAATTCAGGTTCTGCACCCTTGAGACCGAGTGTCCTCCGTCTGAAGGAAGCGTTCTTAGACTTCCCAGCCTAGAAGGACGGACCAAACCCCGCCTCCCCGGTAACCACCCGGGACGGTCTAGCCTTCAGCGTATTTCCTCGTTTCGTCACCACCGTTCCCTCCGGCTGGCCAACCCCGGAAGTGACGTTTTTCTAGTATCAAGCTAACCATTGGTTCGCCATCTAACGATGGCGTTGGATGATCAAATAAATAAAATCCTACGTTAAGAACTGGATACTTTATGTGAAACTTCAATATTTAGATTTATATGTTGTGTCTTAACCAGTACATGCCGCTAATTTCAGCTGACTTCCCAGGATCCCACGATGCTTTGCAGCAGCACGCAAAGCATCATGGGATACCCAAGTGCGCGAAGGATAGTGCGGTGCATCCTTGGAATCGGCTAAAACTAGTGCGTATTTCCGAGGGTGCATTTTCAGCGTCCTAAGCACCCTCGGGAATTGGGACAAGTCTTTGCGCAGTGCTATGACGCAACTTCCTTCCAAAATGCGCACTTCAAGGGCGCAGCACCTGAATTGAGACAAAGCCCTAGTCTCGGCTGGCCCGGACGCTCGGTTTCTGCATGATGATTGGATGATCTATTTGAGGCGGAGCCCCTATTTGATTGACAGTGAAATGAGCGAATCAGCGATCTTGAAGTATAAACATCCGCCAAAGCAGTTTTCAAGTTTTTCATTCCATTGTTTTGAGTTAATCCGGAGACTCTGCTGATCCTCTGAGCGACTTTGTCTCTGTTAAAAACGTCCAGCGACAATTCTAGCGTCTATTTCTGGTGTTTTTGTGTAGACCGTAGCTGCTTGTGTTTGGAGACTCTGACTTCTGTCACAGCGGGAGCTGCTGAGCCTCTCCCCCGTCACAAAGCACTCACAGGTGGTCACACTTCACACGAGCCTCGCGCAGCAGCTCCAGCTAGCGAGCTAGCTGCCAGCAAGCTGCGCATAATGGCAGATAATACGAGTGTCCTGAAAAGTTGTGGCCTTGACTCAGGGAGACTGAGGTCTGACTTGCAGGGTAACAGAGGAAAGCTGTGTGATTTCTTGCTGTTTCTGAAAGACATGGAGTTGGACAGTGCAACACCTCAGCTGTACAAACTGCTGGTTTAGTGGCAACCATTGGAGCTCCATCTGCAGGTGTAGAGAGGAGCTTCTCCTGTTTAAAGCAGCTCAAGTCTTGAACCCGCAACACAATGGGCCAAGGCAGTTTAAGCAGCCGAGCTCTGCTGGCCATTGAGAGGACACTCACAGGTCATTGGATAAATGGACACTGGTCAAGTCCCTGGAAAAGACAGACAACAGGTTCATTGATCATTTTTATTGAAAGAAATTGATGGCATAATTTACGTATAAATAAACGAATGCATTTTATGATGTAGGCAGAAAATGAGCTTCCCCTCCTTGACAGACCAGCAGCCGCCACTGCCCTCAACAAGTGTCCAGTCTCATCACGTCAGGGAGAAACAGGTGCAGCTCTTCAAAGAGGAAATCACATTTTTCTCACCGTCATCATGGACTGCCAACAAGTGATGGCAACTGTAGTTCTGTAAAGAGCTGCCAGGGGCGACAGGTCACTCTATAATTTGTCAATAAGAAACATAATGTGTTCAAATGTGGCCTTGAACCTTCAAACGTTCCTATGACTATGAATTCTGCCACTGAGTGTCGCTGTTTGACCAGTTTTTGCTTGTTTGGTTTTGTTTGTAGCCGCAATGCAACCATCAGTTGTATCATACTGGGGAGTTGATCTTTCACACACACACACGCTTGTGCACTTCTCTCTCTGACTCACACACACAAGGCATCGTGTGACTTCCCTAATGGAAGGAGCCACAGTGAGCAGCAGAAACAGGAAAAGAAGCCTGAAGTGAAAGTTGTTCTGTGTCAGGCTCCATTTTGAAGAGTAGCAGCAGCAGCAGCAGCAGCAGCAGCAGCAGCAGCAGCAGCAGCAGCAGGTGAGTCCTGACTGACTGAATAACTCATTCAGTGTGACGCTAGTCAAACATGTGACTTCAGTCTGGTTGATTTCTTCCTGTTCTCTCGCTCCCAAGTGGAAGTCAGAGTGTTCTGAGCTCACTGCCTCACTTCCTGTTTGACCTCCAGCTCAAGATGAGTGTTCGAGTGGAGGAAGAGGAGGAGGGAGCAGCAGCGTCTCCAGGGTTCAGCTGTGTGTCTCTGAAGAGTCACCACTCCAAATATCTTCCTCCAGTCTTCAGTAATGAACCTGGACCTCCTGAGACACGGTAAGAACACTGTGGGGTAGATCCACAAAGCCATTGCGCTGCTTTTGCGGCAGAAACTCCGTGTAACTGAAGCAAAAAACAGTGATTCTGATCCACAGAGAGGACGCAAGTGTAAAAATGGGTGTAATGAATGTATTTAAATGAGTCATTACGCGCAAAAGGACAAGCCCCCTTCTATGCAAATATGCCTCATTCAAACAGCGGCAGATCCAGAAAGAGTTTGCGCTCGTGTCCGCACGCAGTTTGACAGACGGAAACACCGCCAGCCAAAACCAGGCGCAGTTTCTGTCTGTCAAAGTGTTTCTGGCTTCTGAGTGAAACTTTCCTCTCTGAAAAGCCTGAAATATATATATGGCTCCCCAAATCTTATATATAGGTAGGCATAGACTACAGTACATATGCCAATATTTTAGCTATGAAAAATACAAATGGTACTCAGGTGTTGGTGACTAACGCGTCTTGCGTCTTGACTTTCTTTCCATTATGGCAGCAGTCTTGGTAAGACGGAGGAGGCATCGTAATGCCAGGCGCGCACAGGAGCGCCTTTATCCTAGCTGTAATGTATTGGAACTTGCGTTTACTTCTGTTTCCTATTGTGCCCAAGCAGTTGCCGTAGGGCTAGGTTCGCGCATGCGCAGTGTAATAATAAAGACACGAGTTGTTGCTAATCACCCCATCTACGAGCGTGCTTTCAGTCCAAGAATATATTACATGGTGTCAGAAGTCTGAAAAAAAAAGAAAGAAAGAAAGGAAGAATGACCATGCCACAGTTTGATCACCCGAAGATCGACTGGGACGCCTCGGATTTATATAAAGAATTTGAGAGGTTCCGAAGTCACACGTCGTTCGTCTTTGACGGCCCCCTCTCTGGCATAACGGCAAAGCAGCAAGCCGGATGGCTAGGCACGTGGGTCGGAGAGCAAGGCAGAGAGGTCTACAAGACACTCGCCTGGGAGGACGGAGATAAGGATGACCCGGTGAAGGTACTGGACAAATTCGCCAATTACATTAGACTCCGAAAGAACAAGAGAATAGCCAGGCA
Source organism: Nelusetta ayraudi (assembly GCF_046127955.1). Lineage (NCBI taxonomy): Eukaryota > Metazoa > Chordata > Actinopteri > Tetraodontiformes > Monacanthidae > Nelusetta > Nelusetta ayraudi. Next base: position 129,095 of record NW_027466238.1, read on the forward strand.
CCGTTTCAAACAAAGGAAACAAGGGCCAACTGAAAGTTTTGATAACTTCCTAAAAGAGGTAAGGCTAATTTCTAATGGACACCGATCCCGACGACATGCTCGTTGACGCCATTATCACGGGGGTGAGAGAGAAGCGAGTTCAGGAACGGCTGCTCGAAAGAGGCGAGAGCCTCACGTTAAATAAAGCGATAGAACTTCCTCAGCAATTCGAAATGGAAGCAAATGAAAATCGTCAGAGACGAAGATTCTCAGATATCAGCAGTGACAGTTAAACCCAAACACTTCACACCAAGTAAGAAGATGCCCTTCAAAGGTAATTCTAATTACCGAAAGCAAGCATGAATCAACTCACCGAAGTCGTGCACCAAGTGTGGAAAAGACCCACAGCACAAGTGGAATCTAGGCAAGTGCCCAGCAAAAGGCACAGTCTGTTCGTATTTCCGACAAAACCAAACCACTGGGCAAATGTGTGCAATAAGCGTGCAGTCAGCACTGTCACCGTCGACCCAAAGCATGAACCTTCAGATGATGAAGAAATCTTGAGCATCCCAGTGACCCCAAAAGTGATAAATGGGTGGTAGAGTTAGAATTTCTAATGAAAAAAGTACTATTCAGAATTGACACAGACGCAAAGGGCAATACACTGACGCTCCACAGTTATCAATTACTTGCTCACACAGGAGAGCTACAGCATTCTGGAATAGTACTCCACTCATACTCAAATCATCAGCTAAACCTATAGCTTCTGTTAGCCTAGAAATAAGCACATCAAAGAGCAAAACAAATGCAATGTTTGAAATCTTGGACATTGCTCAAGAGAATGTGCTCAGTGGCACTACAGCTGAGGCATTGGGATTGATCGCGCGCCTTGACTTACTAAAGAACGCAAAGAAGCACCGCATACAAAACGCCGCCAATGAAGAAACACAGTGTGTTCCCGTTGGACTTGATGAGTTCCCAGAACTAACACGCACCACTGGAACCTTGCCAGGAAAATATTCCATAAAGCTTGAACCAGGGTCAAAAGGTGTAGTTCATCCTGTACGCAGGCAACCTGCTGCTCTCAGAGAGAAAATAATCGAAAAATTTGCTGAACTGGAGCAAGATGTCTTCATCACTAAAGTTGAAGAGCCTACTGAGTGGGTGAGTTCCATGGTTGCAGCAGTGAGAAATTACAAAGTGAGGATCTGCTTAGACCCTAGTGATCTGAACAAAGTCATCAAAAGAGAACAGCATCCCATGCGCGCTGCAGAAGAAGTGGTCTCAATGATTCCAGGCGCCAAAGTCTTTTCAGTCCTAAATGCAAAGTCTTTTGTTTTTGTTTTTTTTTACAAATAGAGCTTGATGAGCCATCATCTTTCCTCACAACCTTCAATACACCTCTTGGTCGGTTTAGATGGCTCAGGCTTCCCTTTGGCGTAAAATGCGCTCCCGAAATCTTCCAACCTATAATGGACCAAATGCTTGAAGGCATTCCAGGAGCCATAAGCGTGATGGACGACATCCTTATAGTAGCTCCTACAGTTCAGGAACATGATTCAATCTTGCGCAAAGTTGTCGAGAGAGCTACAATCTACAACCTAAAGCTCAACTTCAACAAATGCCACGTTCGCCAGTCATCAGTGCCATACGTCGGACATCTGATAACGGCTGATGGCCTGAAGCCTGACCCAGCAAAGGTGGACACAATTTGACGTATGCCAGCACCGGTGGATAAAGAAGGTATCAAGCGTTTTTTGGGCGTTTCATCACATACCTAGCAAAATTCATACCTAACCTCAGCGAAGTGGATGCACCGCTACGGCAGCTCCTAAAAAGGGATGTTGAGTTTTTGTGGCAGCCAGCACAGCAAATAGCTTTTGACAAATTGAAAGAGTTATGTTCACATCCCCAAGTGCTTAAATATTTCGACACCGCAAAGCCTATCATGATATTTTGCGACGCAAGCAGCAGTGGAGTAGGAGCAGTTCTACTGCAAGATGACCAGCCAATTGCCTTCTCCTCAAGATCTCTTACAGACGCCGAAACGCGCTACGCGCAAATCGAATAAGAGACACTTTCTATTGTTCACGCTTGCACAAAGTTCCACAATTACATATTTGGAACACACGTCACTGTATATAACGATCAGAAGCCCCTCGAAGACATATTCAAGAAACCTCTGTTGTCTACGCCAATGCGAATACAGAGAATGCGTCTTCGTTTGCAATGGTATGACCTGACTGTGAGATACAGAAGAGGGAAAGACATGGAACTTCCTGACACACTCTCCAGAGCACAGCTTTCTGAGAAAACACCAGAAATTAATGGTTTGGAATGTATCTCAATGCTAAACTTTGTCTCTGTCAGTGACCAGAAGTACACAGAACTACAAGGACTCCAGAAGCCAGCTCGCATTGTCAGGTGGAATCATCTACAAAGGACTACGGATTGTAGTGCCCCCCCACCATGCGTGAACCCATGTTGAGGCTCATACACCAGTCACACATGGGGATAGTCAAGAGTAAACCGCGAGCATGCAAGGCCCTCTACTGGCCAGGGATGACCGCACAAATTGAAGAAGTGGTAAGAAACTGCAGTCTGTTCCAGAACAAGCTGCCCAGAGAACCACTCAAACCTACAGAAACACCTGAGTTGCCCTTTGAAGAGGTAGCATCAGATCTTTTTGAGTTTGAAGGGAAACAGTCGACTTCTACTCAAAGTTTATTGAAGTGGATGGATTGAGAGACACACAGTGATTGAGACATTAAAAGCACAGTTCAGCAGACACGGCATACCTGCAACTATATGATCTGACAACGGTCCACAGTACTCTTCAGAAGAGTTTAAAGACTTCTGCAAGAGCTACAGCATTGTTCACGTCACATCTTCACCACATACACCACACTCAAACGGTGAAGCAGAGCGTGCAGTGCAAACCGTTAAGAGGCTCTGGCGCAAGGCATCAGACAAGCACCTCGCACTGCTAGACTATAGGACCACTCCCCTTGAGCCAGTAGGTCTCACACCAGCTCAACTACTCATGGGAAGAAGGCCACAAAACAAGCTTCCAACAGCACGCAAGCTCCTCGCACCAGCAGCCTATGACCCACTAAAAGTCAAGTGTCTTTCAGATCAAACCAAAATTAATCAAAAGTACTATCACAACCGCAAGAAAGCAGGACAGCCTCGTGTTGTCCTCAAGCCAGGAGATGAGGTTCGGATGTAGCGTTTTCCTAGGAGCGACAGATGGACACCGGCCGTTGTGGTCAGACAGCAAAGTGCACCGCGATCTTACATTGTGGATAGTGGAAGCAAGCAGTACCGCCGCAACAGTCAACATCTTCGCACAAGCACTCCAGCTGCCAACCAACCGCGCCACAGGATGCCTGACGAGCCGTGGATGGAGCCGCCAGAGCAAAGAACTGAAAAAGAACAGCTGCCTCCCATTCCATCTGCGCAGCCTAACTCATCTCCCAGAGAACCTTTGAGCCATGCTCAAGCCCGGCCAGGTGAAGCTTACATCACGAGCCGAGGCAGAGTCGTCAGACCACCCGACAGACTGAACTTATAAATTAGTGAAGGGAACAGGTGTGGTATAGACACCTGGGGAATTGAAGTGCTGGCAACCTCTCCTTCCAAGTTAGTGACATTGTTTTCAAATGTTGATATGTTTAATATTGAACTCTAAATAAATATAAAGTCTATTTTTTCCTTAAAGTCAGGACATTCAAAATGTTGAGAATGCGTCCAATATATGTATGTTTAAATGCCTTTCTTTTTGTGAAGATGGGAGAGGTAATGTATTGAACTTGCGTTTACTTCTGTTTCCTATTGTGCCCAAGCAGTTGCCGTAGGGCTAGGTTCGCGCATGCGCAGTGTAATAATAAAGACACAAGTTGTTACTAATCACCCCATCTACGAGCGTGCTTTCAGTCCAAGAATATATTACACTAGCAGAGTTTCACTGTTTGACATTTTAAAGAGAGAAATATTTAAAAAATGTTTTGCTTTAATTTTGTTGCATGTCTACTTGCTTCAGCAGTGAGGGCAGCCAGCTCACCATCTGAACATTTTTGTTTTCTTTTTCCGTGCATCCATGAACACAAACCAAACACATGCACTCATGAAAAACGCAAACTGCCCCTCAGGTTCAGGTGCCGCGTTAGTGGGCGTGTTTTAGCCTGCATGTCATTAGCACAAAAACGTTTGTGGATATCCGCATCTGTGGTGCAGATTGCGGCCGGAATCTCGCTGCAAAACGCACCGCATTTTACTGCTGCGCGCCCTTCTTTGAGGATCTGCCCCTGTGTGTTGTGTTTGCAGAGTTGTTTCCAAGACACAGAGACTGAAGTCTCCAGGGTCCAGTGGGGTGTCTCTGAAGAGTGACTGGTCTATGGGTCGATTTATAGCCTTCAGTAATGAAGCTGGAGCCTCTGGAAGACAGTAAGAACACTAATGTCCTTGTTTCTCAGTCTAATTCCTCAGAAGGTGAAAAGGTGTCGGATGTTGTGGTCAGTGGTCAAGAGAAGAGAATCTTTGACATGGTCACATTCATCATGTTGAAATGCAGCAAACCCCTTCTGAGACTGAACTTTATGCAGTGGCAGGAATATTTGATGTTCTGTCATAAAGTGCAGCTCAACTCCACTGAGATGAATTTCAATCCTAAGTTCAGTGCAATGTGACTCCACTGTCTCTGTCTGCTGAGAAACAAAGGGCCAGTTCCACAGAGCCACTGCTCAACCAGAGCCCACCAGGTGTCAACCACACCAGATAGAAAATATACATTTGATAGATGAATATGTCATCTAATAATACATTAGATGATGTGACAAGACCAGCCTAGAAAACAGCTACAAATTCATGACGGGCGCAACGTGGTGGCTAAAAGACGTCAAGCTGCATGAAGGGATTGAATTTAGAAAAGAGAGCAAAAGGCAAGAAGTGATTTGTGAAGAGCTGACTAGGAGGCCAGCAGGCTGTCAGTTAGTGTTGATGGAGACAATGATTCCCTCCAACTATTGATGGTGTCAGAAAAACAGCTGACAAGTGATGGACCCCAACAACTGATCCAATCAGTGAAAGCCAAAGTGTCTCCACAGGAAGACGGAGGGGAGTCCTGGTGGTGAGCAGCAGCAGCTGCAGCTGCAGGAGCTTCTCCAGCAGCAGAAGATCAGTCTGGAGAGGAGATGTGAACATGTGACTGAAGGTGAAGAAGCAGGAAGTCCAACCCTCCTCAACAGCATCTACACTGAGCTCTACATCACTGAGGGACTGAGTGAGGAGGTGAACAGACATCATGAGGTCAGGCAGCTGGAGACCAAGAAGACCAAGAAGATCCTCCACGACCGTCCAATCAGGTGCAGCCAGATCTTTGAAGCCTCACCTGAGCAGCAGGGACTCAGAGTCAGAGTGGTGCTGACCAACGGCGTCGCTGGGGTTGGAAAAACCTTCTCAGTGCAGAAGTTCAATCTGGACTGGGCCCACGGCCTGGAGAACCAGGACCTTCATCTGGTGCTTCCTCTCTCATTCAGGGAGCTCAACTTGGTCAAAGAGCAGCCCTACAGTCTTCTGGAGCTGCTCCATGTTTTCCATCCAACGTTAGAGAAGCTCACAGCAGAGCAGCTGCATGTCTGCAAACTTCTCTTCATCTTGGACGGCCTGGATGAAAGCACACTGGCTCTGGACTTTGAGAAGAACCAGGTGGTGACTGACGTCACTCAGAAGAAGTCAGTCAGCGCCCTGCTAACAAACCTGATCAGAGGAGATCTGCTTCCTTCGGTTCTGCTGTGGATAACTTCCAGACCTGCAGCAGCCAATCAGATACCTCCGTCATGTGTGGACAGGCTGACAGAAGTACGAGGCTTCACCGATGACCAGAAGGAGGAGTATTTCAGGAGGAGGTTCAGAGATAGAGGAGATGTGTCCAGCAGGATCATCTCCCACGTCAAGGCCTCCAGGAACCTCCACATCATGTGTCAGATCCCGGTCTTCTGCTGGATCACTGCCACGGTTCTGGAGAGCATGTTGAGCTCAGAGCAGAGAGGAGAGCTGCCCAAGACCCTGACTGACATGTACTCACACTTCCTTCTGGTCCAGACCAAGAGGAGGCAGCACAAGTATGGAGGAGAGCATCAGACCACAGGTCCACAGGAGCTGAAGTGGTCAACTATGCGGACTAACGTGTTCTCATTCTGTGGAAAGACCAAGAAGAAGAAACCAAAAGACAACATTAACCTGACGAAGGCTGACAGGAAGCTTCTTCTGAAGCTGGGCCAGCTGGCATTTGAACATCTGGAGAGTGGAAACATCATGTTCTACAGTGAAGACCTGGACAAGTGTGGTCTCAGTGTGACTGACGCCTCTGTGTACTCAGGAGTTTGTACAGCGATCTTCAGAAGAGAGAGTGTGATCTTCCACAAAACCGTCTACTGCTTCGTTCATCTGAGCGTCCAGGAGTTTCTGGCTGCAGTCTACAGCTTCCACTGTCACACCAACAAGAAGACAACAGGAGATGATCAATCTGGAGACTCCCTGGATGAGTTCTTGAGGAGGATGATGGTGAAATCCCTGAAGACTCCAAATGGTCACCTGGACTTGTTTGTTCGCTTTCTCCATGGACTCAGTCTGGAATCCAACCAGAGACTTTTAGGAGGCCTGCTGCGTCTCACTGACAACCATCCAGGAACCTTACAGAAGGTCATCAACAACCTGAAGGAGATGAAGACTGGTGATGTTTCTCCTGACAGAAGCATCAACATCTTCCACTGTCTGCTGGAGGTGAAGGATCAGTCAGTGCATCAGGAGGTCCAAGAGTTCCTGCAGTCAGAGAACAGATCAGAGAAGAAACTCTCAGCCATCCAGTGTTCAGCTCTGGCCTTCAAGCTGCAGATGTCAGAGGAGGTTCTGGAGGAGTTGGACCTCAGCAAGTACAACACAACCATGGAGGGAAGATTGAGACTGATTCCAGCTGTGAGGAACTGCAGGAAGGCTGTGTTAGGTTGAAGGTAAGTAAACACTGTGTGTGTGTGTGTGTGTGTGTGTGTGTGTGTGTGTGTGTGTGTGTGTGTGTGTGTGTGTGCGTGCTCTTGGTGTTAGCCACCCTGCTATATCAGCAGCTCCTCCAGTCACAAGGTGGATCAACATCAGCAGGTCCACTTGTGGCTGCAGGTCTCTAAGAAAACAATGAGGGAAAAACTGAGTGGTGACTTTAAGCAGCAGGCTGTCAACACAGGGCTAACTCAGCTGCTTTGTGTTGGATGGTGAGTGGAGTGAAGCTGCTCCACTGGAGTCCAGGATGGAATGAAGATGTGACAGTAGCAGAATGAAGAGCTTTGATATCAGTGTGAATGATTCATGCAGACAGTCAATCAACACAATCAACACATTGAACACACAAACACATCACATCCTTCCTTCATTTTGATGATGGTGATGATGATGATGATGATGATGATGATGGTGGTTGTGGTGTTGATGATGATGATGGTGGTGATGATGATGATGATGATGATGATGATGATGATGGTGGTGGTGGTAGTGGTGGTGTTGATGATTATGATGGTGGTGGTGGTGATGATGATGATGGGTGAGGATGGGTGATGATGGGGATGATGATGATGATGATGGTGGTGGTGTTGATGATGATGATGATGATGATGATGGTGATGGTGATGGTGATGATGATGATGGTGATGATGATGATGGTGATTATGATGATGGTGGTCGTGGTGGTGACGATGATGATGAAGATGATGAAGATGATGATGGTGATGATGATGGTGGTGGTGGTGATAACAGTGATGATGATGATGATGATGATGATGGTGATAATGATGATGATGATGATGATGATGATGGTGATGATGATTTGTACAAAGAAAAATAGGTTCTATAGGGAATTTATCACAAGTACAACCATTCTCAAAACACAGTGTCATCTATTATGAGATTGTGTAAAATAGATTATTATGACTGATGGTTGCAAACAGACAAAGATGCATCAAGGCTACGTGGAGTTTGTTCAACTGCATGATCAAACACCACAGTAAAACTGACTTTCCTCAATGTTTTGTAAAAAATGAGAATTTACTTCTTGAAAATGCAGAGCAAATTGCTGATGAGTGCAATGATTTTTTTGTTCATGTGGGCCCTAATTTAGCAAGGACAATTAGAAATGTAGACAACAAGCATGATTTTGCTTTCAACAGTAATAATTCAATGTTCCTGGGTGGGATTTGTGAGAGCGATGTACTAGAAGTGGTTTGAAAGTTGTAGAATGAAAAATCTTTCCATGATAATAATATAGATATGTCTCTAATAAAGGAAGTCATAGATTGTGTCAAACCATTGACCTATATGTGGAATTGATGGTTTCAAAGAGGGATTTTTCCTGATCAGATGAAAATGGCTGAGGTGGTTCCAATCTACAACAATGGTGATAAACACATCATATCAAATGATAGACCTGTGTCATTGCTTCCTCACTTTCCCAAAATACTGGAAAAATTGTTTGTCGATAGACTGCATGATTATATGGAGCAGTATGAGTTATGCAGTGACCATCAATATGGGTTTAGCAGTAACCCATCAGCAGCTTTAGCAGTGATGGAATGAGTAGACAATAGAGTTCCAGCCATAGACAACAAACAATATGCTGTAGGTGTCTTTGTGGATTTATGGAAAGCATTTGACACAATGAATCATTCTCTGCTTCTGCAGAAATTGGAGCCTTATGGAATTAGAGGTGTTCCGCTACACCGGATAAGAAGTTATTTCAATAACAGGTTGAACAATACTGTGTCACCATTTAGAAAAGTCACCTGTGGGCTTTCACAGGGTTCCATTATGGGACCCAAGATATTTAGACTTTATCTTCATGATGTTCATACTGAATGGAAGAAGTTGAATTTGATTTCATTTGCGGATGACACCAACTTATTGTGTTCAGGACCTGACATGAAGGCGTTGTTGAAAACGCTAGAAAAGGAGCTGATGGTGTTCAAAGAATGCTTTGATAGCAATAAGCTGTCATGAAATGAACATAAAACAACATTGATGGTCTTTGCTAGTATTTGGGAAAATTATTAGTATGACTTTTAAATGGAGTTGAAATTGAAAGAGTACATGAAACTACATTTTTGGGAGTCATTGTGGATCATAAATTTAGCTGGAAGCCACATAGAATATATTCAACAGAAATTATCTAAATCAATGGGTATTATGTATTGTGTATCTGTCTTTGAATATTGTAGTTCTCACTTATAATGCCATATATGTCATATTGTGTTGAGGTTTGGGGAAATACATGCAGAACATATTTTTTTTGTTATTCAAGATTTTTATTAAACATTTTTCGATAAGACAAATATAATGCTTTTTATTTATAAAGCGTTTTTACAGGTGCTCAAAGTCACTTTACAGGTAAAAATAACAATATAAAACAACTTGAGAGATTGAGATAAATAAATAAACGATTATAATAGATGTAACACAAGAGAGAAAAAGGTTGTGGAGTGACTTGAAGGTGAGGAGGAGGATCTTGAATTGAATACGGTGGACCACAGGAAGCCAGTGGAGTTGGTGGAGGACTGGGGTGATGTGGTCGTAGGGGCGGGAACAGGTGAGAAGTCTGGCAGCGGAGTTCTTGATGTATTGAAGTTTATTGAGGTTGGAGCATGGCATGCCGTAGAAAAGGCTGTTGCAGTAGTCCAGTTGGGTGGTGATGAAGGCATGTGTGAGGGTTTCAGCAGCAGATGGAGTGAGGAAGGGACGGAGTCTGGCGATGTTTTTCAGGTGAAGGAAAGCGGAGCGGGCAAGTTGGGAGATATGGTGGTCGAAGGTGAGGTTGGGGTTGAGGTGGATTCCGAGGTTGTGGACAAGTGATGATGGGGTTATATGGGATTTGTCAATGCTGATGGCGAAGTCAGAGGTGGATTTAGTGAGGGATTTAGGACCGATGATTATGACATCCGATTTATCACTGTTATGTCTGAGGAAGTTGTGATGCATTTTGATTTTTATTGCGTTGAGGCAGGAGGTGACGGTGGTCAGGGTGGTGGAGGAGATGGAGTGGGTGGAGTAACAGTGGAAGTTGAGTCCATGTAGTCGGATGATATGGCCCAGGGGGAGGAGGTAGAGAGTGAAAAGTAGGAGACCAAACACAGATCCCTGAGGGACAACTTGGGGGAGTGGTGCGGTGGAGGAGGAGCAGTGGTTAATGTGGATAATCTGTTGACGGTTGGAGAGGTAAGATGTGATCCAAGAGAGTGCGGTGCCAGTGATGTGGAAGTCGGATGATAGACGGTTGAGGAGGATGGAGTGGCTGATTGTGTCGAAGGTGGCAGACAGGTCCAGGAGGAGAATTGTTAGCTGGTTGGAGTCAGAGGCGAGCAGAAGGTCGTTGGTGATTTTTAATAGTGCTGTTTCTGTGCTGTGTTTTTTGCGGAATCCTGATTGGAACGGTTCAAGGAGGTTGTTGGGTTTGAGATGGGCTGAGAGTTGTGAAGCGACGACACGGGTAGAGGTGAGCAGGCAGGCGAGGGAGCGGTAGATGGTAGTGACTTTGTCCTGGAAGTATTTGAGGAAGGTGTTGCATTTGCTGGGGGTGAATGATGTGGAGGTGTGATCCTGCGGTTGATCCTGGAGTTAGGCAGCTGAAGTGCGAACTGTGCTGGGGAGTGGAAGGTGAGTTTGTGGAAGGTAATGGTCCTTGGTTTGGTTGGGCTGGATTGAGGGATGTGAATGTTGAGGGTGATTGCGAGGTGGTCCGAGATGTGAAGGTTATGGCTGGAGATGCTGGAGATGGTTATGTTGGTTGAGCAGACGGGGTCGAGTATATGGCCATGCTTGTGGGTGGGGAAGTTAATGTGTTGGGTGAAATTGGAGTGGTTGAGGATGTCTAGAAAGTCTTAGGCAGGTCGGGAGGTGGGGTCATCGAGATAAAGGTTGAGGTCGCCGAGGAGGAGGATGGATGGTGAGATTGTGCTAAGATGAAGGAGGAGGTCTGAGAAGTCCTGGAGGAAAGAGGGGTTGGGTTTGGGGGGACGATAGAGGACACTGAGGATGAATGGAGATGGTCCAGGAAGTTTTAGGGCGATGTGTTCGAAGGAGGGGGTGGGGGGAAGCGAGATGGTAGTGGCACTGATGTTTTTCTTGAAGATTATTGCGATGCCACCTCCTCGGCCCTCTGTGCGTGGTTGGTCCATGTATTTGTATCCAGTTGGTGTGGCTTGATTGAGGGAGAAGTGGTCGGTGGGTTTGTGCCAAATATACATTGTTGTACCATATTGCAGAAGCATAGAATGCATATTAGTATTAGTCGTGGTATGTGCAAATGTACAAATCACATGGAAAAGAACATAGAGAAAAGAACAAACAAAAAAAGGAAAAAAAAGAAAAATCCAAATGTACAAAATAATCCCTCCCATGTCATTGCCAAATGACTAGTCTTAGAGAAAAATAAAAATAAAATCACTGTTGAAACAAAAATTACAAATAAAAAGACTTGCAGCATAGCTGAGCTGTACTCAAGGGTCAACCAAGTCTTTACAGAGTCTTGCAAGAGGGGGGCCCACATCTCCTGAAATTTCTTGTTTGATTGCTGTAATGAATATCTTATTTTTTCCAGTTTCAAGCAGGGAAAGTATCTTTCCACCTGAGCAGAATTGCTCGTCGAGCCAGGAGGGAGGCAAAGGATTATAGAACATATATTGACCCTATAAAAAAAAAACTACAGAAAAGAGCTGTCATAATAATCAATAAAGTTCCATAAAGCACAAATCAATGATTGATAGAGTCAAAGTTCTTCCAATTCATAGATATAGTGGACTTGAAAACGTTTGAAATACTATTTCCAGGAAAGAATGAAAATCTTGCGTTTTTTAAAGTTAGAGAAAATCAATCCATGTTCAGAGGGTTGAGTGTCTTTGAATGATGGAAGGTGAGAAGCATTGTTAAATATAGAGTTCCAATTTGGAATGGGATCAGTGACCATTTGAAAATGTGTGCTTCTTTGTTGAGTTGAAAAAATCTTGAAGGGCAAAATACTTGATGATGAGGATAAATGATTGAATTGTGAGTCAATGATGAAGAATAATGTCAAGCATATTTTGTTGAGTTGCGTTTCTCTTTTTTTCCTTTTTGATTTTGTCTGACTAATTATTCCAGCTAATCTTATGGACTGTATAGGAGAGGCAAGAATCAGCTTGGGCTTGCTGCTTTTTCCTTCACACAGTCGTTATGTTTTTGTTGTTGTGAGTCTTTATAATGTGCACAATTGTTTTGGAAGCTTCTTTTTCATTGTTGTCAGTTGATTGCACAAGATTGATTGAACTTACATTGTCAACCAAAATCAACTATTCAATCATTGATGATGATGATGATGATGATGATGATGATGATGATGGTGATGACAGTAGTGATGGTGATGGTGATGATTGTGATGATGATGAAGATGATGATGATGGAAGCAACAACTTCTCTCTCTGCTTTCCTTCATTCAGTCTTGGACTCTCAGAACTTCAGTGTGCAGTGGTGTCTTCAGCTCTGCAGTCCAGCCCCTCCCACCTCACACTGCTGGACCTGAGCTTCACAATCCTGGAGGATCCTGGAGTGAAGCTGCTCTGTGCTGGGCTGGAGAGTCCAAACTGCAGACTGGAAGTTCTCAGGTCAGTTCCTGCTTTCTACTGGTGGACAGTGTGTGTCAGCAGATGACAACTGGTGTGTAACACTGCTCAGTGTGAAGACTTTGAAGCAGATATTAAAGATTCATCTAGACAAAGTGGATGTTGTTGATATTTTCATGTCAACAGTCTGCAGCCAGAAAAGACTTTGGATTGTGGAAGAAAGTGTGGAAAATGTCTCCAGTCACTTTGGAGCTCAATGGAAGTTGTTGATTGGTGATGAAGGTCACATGACTGAGCAGAAGATCCTGTGAAGAAATATATGAGGCAGATTAATAGTGCAGCAGTATTTCTTCATCTTGTCCTTTGAATGTGTTTGACTTGTAACGAGACTCTGATGACTGAAAACAGCCACAAGCACACAAATGACTCACTGATTATTTTCCATCTTCACTGCTGATTGGCTGCACACTGACTGACACACTGCTGTTGTTATTGTGTTGACAACACACTGGCACAATGACTCCTTTGAGGGAATGACTCAGTGAAGTGATCCCAACAGCTGCACATCTGGATCATCAACACCATTTACACCATGGAAGAAATCAAATATTGACTCTTTATTCAGGTTGATTGACTGTAGGTTGTCAGAGTTCAGCTGTGATTGGCTGCTCTCAGCTCTGAAGTCCAACCCCACCCACCTCAGACTCCTGGACCTGAGTCAGAACCAGCTGCAGGATTCAGGAGTGAAGGTGCTGAGTGGTTTTCTGCAGAGTCCAGACTGTAAACTGGAGACTCTGAGGTCAGTTCACCCTCTTCACTCTACAACTTCTATCACTCTTGTTATTGTTGTCGTGATTTTCACTTCACTGCTGTTGGAAATTCAATTTGCAGTCACTGGTTTGTGTTTGAAATGAGTGAAACTGGGTTTGAAGACACAGTGTGTAAAATCCTGCCATGTAGTGGTCAGATTTCAGATTACAGCGCTCATTCACTCACCCTCTCTCCCTCCCTCTCTTTTTCTCTAGTGTCAGATTCTGAAGTCGACATTTCACTTTGATTTTCAGAGTGATGACACCCTGGAAAAACTCTCCATCATTATAAACTCTCCATCATTTATTCTCTATTCAGGTTGAAGTACTGCTGTTTGTCAGAGCTCAGCTGTGATTGGCTGCTCTCAGCTCTGAAGTCCAACCCCTCCCACCTCAGACACCTGGACCTGAGATACAACCAGCTGGAGGAATCATCAGTGAAGCCATTGATGGATCTTGTCCACAGCAGAGACTATCAACTGCAGAGTGTGAGGTCAGTACTGGTTTGGAACCAGTGGATGATGGTTCCAGCACCAAAGCCAGTTGATCCCACAGCAGAGGTCCAGTGTTCCCAGTCACAGTGTGAGACGAGGATGGTGACGTCCAGCTGATCCTCATTCATCCAACATCTGCTGCCAAACTGCTTCTTCTCTCAGTTCACCACTCAATTATTGATCAGTTCATCTTCATCAGGCCTCAGTATCAGTCCAACACTCCATGGTCACATGACCTTCATATGTTCCACACTTGACATGTGACTGAGAGTCTGGTACTTCTCACCAGTCACTCCATCATCTCCATCAACAGTCAACCTCTCTGTGATGATGCGTTCAAAGACCGTGAGTCCTGACTCCTGCTGTCTCTTCTTCTCTCTACAGCTGGTGGTCAGGGTTAGAAAGAGAGTGAAGAGGAGAGCTCCATCTAGTGGTGTTTGACAGAACTACAGCCAGTGGAGCTAAACAGCAAGCTGCTGGGCGTGTCACGACCTTTGACCCCATTGCAGCCTGGTGGCTGGCGGACTGCTTCTCCCTACAAGCTGCTGTGGTTGCTGGGAGAGACGTCCCACTGGTGGAGCTGAATCCTCAGTGGAAGAAGCAGGACTTGGAGATGGAGGCCGGAGCAGATGGATCTCAGAATGAACTCCTTTTTCACTTTGGATCAAAGGTCCTGTTTGTGTGCCGCCACTTTCAATGTTGCTTCTGAGCTTGTTGGTTGCTCCTGGTTGGTTGCTCCTGGTTGGTTGTACCTGGTTGGTTGCTCCTGGTTGGTTGTACCTGGTTGGTTGCTCCTGGTTGGTTCAACAATTTTCTGAATAAAGTTCTTGACAAACTTATTCCTTGTGTTGTTTTTACTCCCTTCAGTCTCCAGCAGGCCTCCTCTGTCAAAATAAACCGAATAAATCCACAAAACATCGACCGTCCAATCACAGTTCAGCATGAGACGGAGTGGTAGAAAGCAAAATCTCATCATGTCTGAAAAAACTGGAAAAAACACAATAGACTATAAACACAGTGTGTTGTGTGTTCAGTGGAACAGAATCAGTCTCTGTGGCCAGTGGCAGGTGAGACTGGATCAGTCATGTGAAGAGGGTTCATTAACATACAGTCCAGCTGAAAATATAGATGAGAAAATAAATGGATTTCAACAGACACTTCCTGCTCCGTCACTTCCTGTCGCCTTTCACCATACCACAGAGACTCTTTCCACTGACTGATACAATACAGACATAGAAAATCTAAACAACATAGAATGTCCATTTTTTTCCTTCTCAATTTTTTTTTCTCAAAGTCCTTGAATGAGCCTGAAACTGAGGGAAATGAGCGTCCTGTCATGGTTGAGACAGAGTGGAAGGATGCAAACCAAGACTTCCAAAGGACAATTGGACCATCACGTGGTTTGCAGAGCAGCCAGGTAGCTCACTGAATCAGAGGAAGAGCTTTGAATGTCAAGGTTGCTGGTTCAAGACCTGGCACAGGCACACTCGTGTTTTGAATTCAAGAGGAGCAATTTGTGATCATTATACTATACAGTGACCTATACGTAACCGATGTGTTAATAGGGTTGTTTCAATTTCACAAAAATCAGTTATTGTTTATTTCGTTTTTTATGGAAGTAAGTGCTGTAATTTCCTTCATACAAATTTTGTTTCTTTTTTTGGGGAGCTATTATTTAGTTCAATTTATTTTATTGCTTGAATGTATTTCGTTAACTTTTGACACAGTAGCGGCGTCATTTCCTGTACATTTTGCCGTTTTCTCCTCACTTGGCTTTAGCCCTGCTTAAGAAAGGTAAGATGTGATGGTGCTCACGCATATGACGTCGTGAAATGTGAAAAAAAAATGTTAATCATAGCATTTGATATGTCCATGTTTATTGTGCATGATATATAACTTCATTTGAGGAGTCGCGGTCGCAGCACTGAGACTGTTTTTATTGCGTTGTTTTACGTGCTTTTCTTTTAAATGTGTACGTTGCAGAGACGGTCGGTGGAGGTGTGCTGTACCGGACTTATTATATATATATTTTTTTTCTTTGTACAGAAAATACATTCAGCCAACAAGTCGACTTGCATTTGTCTGCGCCTCGTTGTTCATAACCAAAGAAACAACGCAATATTCGTAGCGGAGGCAGTGTCAAGCCGAACCGGCTACATAAATATGATTGATTTGATGCTGATGATCTTCTATTATTCATCACTGATGAGGAAATGAGTTGAAGAAGCTTTGGTTTTGGTAACTTATTGTTCTTTGTTGTGTGTCTGTGTTGCTGCTCGATGTTTGTCAGTGTGTGTCAGGTGAAGCACTGAGGCCTCTAGTTCTTTGCTTTCTCTTCACCTGTTGCACTCCAACTGCTCCCACACTTGATGCACCCTGGCAGAGAGGGGCGTGGCTGCACTTCAACTCAACACAGCGTCATGTGATTTCAGGGAAGTGGGAGGAGAAACACTGATCAGAGAATCTAAGAATCAGAAATTATCACAAGAGCAGCTCAAAATCCAAGTGCTTCTCCGTCAGGCTGCATGTTGGCTGGAGGCAGCAGCAGCAGCAGCGGCAGCAGCAACAGTGTGAGTGAGCGGTGCAGGCTGAGCCCTCACTGACTCAATGATCCACATTAAATCTGATGTCAGCCAACAGAGTCAGTTAGAGGTGGACTAGTGTCTGCTTCATTCACACAGGAGCTGAACTGATTTCAATCAAGCAATAAAACCTTATTGATCCCTCATGGGAAATTAATTTCATGCTGCCAGACATCTGCCGCCAATTTGGGGAAAAAAACAGGTCTGTGTGTGTGTGGTGGGGGAGGGGAGGGGAGAAGAAGGGGAACACAAGAGGAGAGGAGAGGGGAGGGATGAAAACCAACTCTCAGACTATGACCTACTCCGACTCTGCTCCACTAGGGAGGACAGTGTGGGACCAGAACACAGTGTGCATGTGTGTGTTCTCCTTGGATGTGTGTGTGTGTGTGTGTGGGCCTGAGAAGGCCTGGTCCACAGTCTCTCTCACGTTTGGCCGGATGTTCTGGCCAAGACGCAGCAGTCCCAGATAGTCCAGAGCAGTTCCAGTCCTTCCAGGGGATTGTGAGGGACGGAGGAGGGAAAAAAGCAGACGGCACACAGCGTGAAGCTGCTATGATCTCCAGGCGGAATGGTGGCAGTGACCTCGCCAAGGCCACTGCAGAGGGAGTGCTGAAGAACAGAGGAGGATGTTTGAGTCTTAGGGTGAATTCCAATTCCTCCCTTAACCCTCAATCTCAAAAATGCGCGCTCCCGCGAGGTGCAAGTGCTGTCCCGATTCTAAGAACGTCAAGTTGAGGGACGAGTTTAAGGGCTGTATCGCCCTCAATATTGAGATTCTCCGGCACCAACCTTGGGAGTAAGGGCTACCCAGAAGGCATTGCGTATTTTCGCCAAGATATCTTCAAAAAAGATGGCAATGAAAAAACAAGCTACAAATGGAAGTATTTTCTTAGTTAATAAAGATGTAAATATTACGAAACCATTTTATTGTCTAAGAGTTTTTTATAGATTATTGACATCGTTGTTGCGTAACATCTTTTTTTTTTAACTTTACGATGTTTGTCAGCCGGGCCGGCGGTCCCGGCTTCACGTTACTTGTATACCTCGTTGTGTAGCGACGGAGGACTTCTTCTTTTTCGTTGTCTTTTTCTTCTTCTCCTTCTTCTTCATCGTCATCGTCTTCTTGACAGACTGGACGTAGCTTTGCCGTAAGGCCGCCCCCCACAGTCTGAAGACGTAACTGCACTTAAGGGGTGTCCCATTTCTAAGCCCTTACACTTATTTTTGAGGGCCAAGATTGAGGGCCAAAGATTGAGGGTTAAGGGCGAGGGTTGAGATTGAGGAGTTAAGTGAGGAATTGGAATTGGCCCTTAGACTCTGCTCCTCTATCTGTCCATGCTGGTCTCCAATACCATCCATTCTCCCTTTGCAGAGGCAAAAGCTTCTCCAGATGCCATCCAAGCTGTTATCCAGGCCGCCTTTCATGGCAGGAAGCACCACCACCACTGTCTGAGAGCCACCAGCTCTGACCACCTCAAAAATCATCAAGTATACGATCTATTTCTATATAGAGTGACTCACTATCATTCACTCACCATCACATCTTCAGCCAACTGTTGACTATCTCATTCCAGCAGGAAATTATTGATCAGTTCATCTTCATCACGTCTCAGTATCAGTCCAACACACTCTGTGTTGACATTGAGACCATATGTGACGGAGAGTCTGCTTCTCATCAGCAGTGAATCCATCATCTCCACTCAACAGCAGTGAATGTCTCTGATGATGCCTTCAAGGACTGAACTGTGAGTGCTGACTTCTGCCGTCTCTTCTTCTCTCCTCAGATGGAAGTGATGTGTTCATGTTGAGGGAGGATCACTTGGTCCTGAGGATGGGGGAGGGCTCTTACAGAGTGCAGCCAGTAGGGGGAATTAGAGGCTCGGCCTCCTTGTTGTCCTCAGGAGCTGACAGGAAGTGTCACATCCCTCAACAAGTGTCGAGTCTCATCACGTCAGGGAGAAACAGGTGCAGCTCTTCAAAGAGGAAATCACATTTTTCTCACCGTCATCATGGAGTGCCAACAAGTTATGGCAGCTGTAGTTCTATAAGAGCCGCCATACATATATATATATATGTATGTATATATATATATATATACATATATATATATATATACATATATATATATATATATGTATATATACATATATATATATATATATGTATATATACATATATATATATATATATATATATATATATATATATATATATATACATGCATGAATATCAAATCAAGTGCAAAATATAAATCAAACTACACCGTGTGCACAATTATTAAGCAAGTTGTATTTTTGAGGATTAATTTTGCTATTGTACATCTAGAGTGCTTTTGGTCAATCCAAAATGTGAACAAACCATCAAACCTGAACATTTAAGTAGTAAAAGTGAAGTTCTGGCTTTCTTATGAGAATATCTTTATGTACACCATTATTCAGCAACTATTAGTGTGTGTGGCACCTGTAAGGAGTTTATTTTGCACTTGTTTCATTTGAGGGTTGTCACTTTTTCAAACTGTTTGATGTGTATAGGAAGGGACAAGTTCATGTGCTCCACCTGCAAGCAGGTGGCGATCGGTTATACACCGTTACAGTTGATAGTCGAGCCCGGAAGAACTGATTTTGCCTCGTGTTGCTGTGTGCCTGCAGCCTAGCGTTTTCCCAGAGTTTTTCCTGTCTGTGAAAGCCAATAAATGAACGTTTTTCCTACACCACAAGAGTCGTCTGCAGTGAGTGGTGTAACATGTGCACAATTATTATGCAACTAAATGAAAAACAAAGATTTTTGCATCTCACTTGTTTATTTTTACCTGTTAAATTGAGAATAATAAAAAAAACCCTCAAAATTAACAAATAAACATTTCAGAAATGAAAAAAATAAAAAAATAAATAATAATAATGATGAGAGCAGGCCTTCGCTGAGGCTCAGTCCCGAATATTAATAATAAAAAAAACCCCAGTCACCAGTATAGCCACCCTTCTTTTCAATAACATTAACAAGCCTTCCATTCGCGGAGTTAGTCAGTTTCTTGATCTGGTCAGAATCAACTTGTTGTGCAGCCGCCGAAACACTGTTCAGAGAGGTGTACTGTTTACCTTTACTGTAAATTTCCTGCTTAAGAAGGGCCCAAAAGTTCTCAATAGGGTTTAAGTCGGGTGAAAAGGGGGGCCATGTCATTAGCTTTTCATCTTTAAGGCCTTTACTGGCCAGCCACACAGTGGAATACTTTGATGCATGTGATGGAGCATTGTCTTGCATAAAATCAAAGTCCTCTTGAAAGATTCAGACTTTTTACTGTACCACTGCTTGAAGAAAGTGTCTTCTAAAAATTGGCAATAGGTCTGAGAGTTGATTTTGAGTCCATTTTCAACCCAAAAAGGTCCAACTAGCTCATTTTTAACAACACCTGCCCATACCAGTACTCCACCCCCACCTTACTGGGATCTGAGTCCAAGTGGAGCTCTGTAGCCATTACTGATCCAACCACGGGCCCATCCATCTGGTCCATCAAGAGTCACTCTCATCTCATCAGTCCACAAAACCTTTGAAGAATCTGTCTCCAGATATTTCTTGGCCCATTCTTGACGTTTCAACTTATGTGTCTTGTTCAGAGGTGGTCGGGTTTCAGCCTTTCTTACCTTGGCCATGTCAAAAACACAATTTTTTATGTTTATTATTCGTGATTTCAATTGAAAATATTTGGAGAATTCCTAACTGTCACTCCATTATTACACTTCGGGGTTCTAGTGCATCACGCCAGGAACCCCAATGCCCACCCCCACCGAATTTCAGAAGATTACATTTTGGGTTATTGTTTGTGTTATTTTATAATAAAGCTAATGCAAGAATTGTCACCCTTTAATTGTATTTTCCTTGATTTCTGAAAATTAAATAATTTCATAGGCTTCAAAACACATCTACTTGTCATTTATTTTGTTCAGAGCTTATCAACTGTATTTTCACACATCGAAAATAAAAAATAGCAACAAGCATTATTTAACCTAAAAGTTGCAATGACAAATTAATAAAACAACAAACCAAAAACAGTGAACAATAGTCAACTTTAATACACAATAACACTATAAATATCTTTTGTATTCCACAAACTATTTACATGAACCGCAAATTTTTCACAAAGTCAAATAAATAACACATATATAAATATGAAAGAAAGTCAAACGTTAAACATCTCAATGACAGAGAGCACAATTCCATTCACTTTTTTTGAAGTTTTGTGTCTGACATTCCGAAAATCTTTTTCTCTGTCGTGTCCAGAAGGATGGTCAGCTTCCAATGGGAAAACTGCTACATCGACACAAGTTGTCAAAAAGGCGGGCTGCCAGGTTTCCCGGGTTGCGTCGAGCACGCATCCGTGATCTGGGAGCAGATACAGCGCGCTGAAAGAGAGAAGAGCGACCTACACGTGGTATGGCTCAACCTGGAAAACGCCTACGACTCAGTTCCACACAAGCTAGTAGAGTTTGCGCTGGATTTTTTCAACGTTCCTGGGTGCATCAGAGACATCATCGGCAAGTATTTTGACAACCTCCATATGTGCTTCGCAGCAGATGACATCATGACAGGATGGCAGCGATTGGAGGTCGGAATCGCCATGGGCTGCTCAATATCGCCCATTCTCTTCGTGGCAGCATTCGAAATGCTACTCATCGGAGCGAGGCAGATGGCCAGAGGCCTGAAATCTCCAACAGGAGGGAGACTCCCCCCTCTCAGAGGGTACATGGACGACGTAACAAGCATCTTACAAACAGCTCCATGTACAGCACGACTGCTGAAGCGCTTCGATGAACTGACAGCCTGGGCAAGGATGAAGATCAAGCCAGCCAAGTCCAGGAGCCTTTCAATCAGGAAAGGGGTGAGGGACGACAGGACTGTCTTCACAGCAGGAGGAGAGAAGATCCCACTCCTAGCAGAGCAGCCCATCCGAAGTCTCGGGAGGGAGTACACATCAGAGCTCTCGGACAGGCAGATGGGGAGGACGGTGCAGAAACAACTAAGAGAGGGCCTTGCCAAGATTGACAGCAGCCAACTGCCTGGGAAGCTAAAGGTGTGGTGCTACCAGGTCACAATCTTCCATTGGGTGATGTGGCCACTGAAAGTGGGAGAAATACCATCCTCCACGACCAGTAAGCTGGATGGCATCGCAAACAGTTACATCAGGAAGTGGTTTGGGCCTGCCCCGCTGTTTCTCAGACACCGGCTTCTTTGGCAAGAACGTCCTGCAACTCCCTCTGAAGTCCATCAGCACAGGATACAGGCAGGAGAAGGTTTGCCTCGTCCTCAAGCTGAGGGAGTCCAGAGACGAAGCAGTGAAGGGCGCAGCGGTGACCGTCCGTACTGGGTGGAAGTGGAGGGCCCAGGAGGAAGTGGACCAAGCTGTCTCCAGGCTGCAACACAAGGAGATCATGGGAAGAGCCCAAGTCAGCCGGGCAGGGTTGGGCTGGGGGCAACCAGTCCAGTTGTGGTCCGAAGCCACAAGGGAGCAGAGGAAGACCATGGTTGTGGAAGAGGTCTCGCAAGTGATGCAGGACCACTAGCTCATCAAGGCCGTGTCCCAGGGGAAACAGGGAGCTTGGACTCGGTGGGAGGATACTATCCACAGAGTCGTAACGTGGGCCGACATCTGGCGGACTCCTCAGTCACGGCTCAGTTTCCTCCTGAGGGCAGCGTACGACACCCTTCCATGCCCTCGGAACCTTGCCCAATGGTTCGGAAGCGAGGGAAAGTGCCCCCTGTGCAGCAAAGACAACGCAGGTCTCCAGCACATCCTGTCAGGGTGCAACGTTGCCCTAACGCAGGGGCGGTTCCGGTGGAGACACAATCAGGTGCTGAGGAAGTTGGCTTAGCTGTTGGAGAAGTGCAGGGTCGGGGCGAACAACTCCTCAGATCTCCAATGGCCAAACATTGCCTTCATCAAGCCAGGAGAGGTAGGGCAGAAGACGGCGGCAGGAAGATCAGCACGCCTGCTTAGCCCTGGAAAGAGCTGGGAAATGCGTGTCGACCTGGAAAAAAAGCTCATCTTCCCAACGGAGATCACACTGACAACGCAAAGACCTGACGTTGTCATGTGGTCCACGGCGGCCAAGAAAGTCCTCATCATAGAACTGACTGTGCCCTGGGAGGAGGGAATTCCAGTAGCACATGAGCTCAAGCGGTCCAAGTACAGCGGTCTGCAGAGGTGGAGGCTGGTCCACGACAATTCACCCCGTGGAGATCAGATGCAGGGGCTTCGTGGGGGGGGTCTGCAGTCCGACTTCTCCGCATGCTGGAAATGACCGGAGCAAGCTTGAAGAGGGCAACCAAGGAGCTGGCAGAAGAGGCCGAGGAAGCAAGTTTCTGGATGTGGCTACGGAGGAAGGACAACAGCTGGGGCTCAACACCCCAGTGAGGTCAGTTGCAGGGAGTGGTGTGGGGAGACGTCCCCACAAAAGCCACTGCCCCCCCACCGCGAGGTGTCCTGGCTAGGGGGCGAAATATCAGTGAACGGTGGCACCAGCTGACGACCCTGCAGCTGACCTCAAAGTGCACTGGAGGAGGTGCAACAGGCAGAGATGCCAAGCAGAGAAACCTGTACTATTCAAAATTTCTTTAATTCAAATAGTATTTGTCACCATTAAACAGCTATCACACAACATTTTCTTTGTTTGGCTATGAAGAGTTCGTGAATTATTATTCCTTGAATAAAAATTATCCATTTTTACAAACTATTCTATTGATCTACTTTACATAAACCATGATTGGTCAAAAAATTCTTATCAGGAAAAATCCTGTCATACAGTTTGTGAATTCAAAGTAATTCATCAAAATGAAACGTATTTCTAAAGCAATCGTTTTGATATGCAGATGAATTAAAAACACCAATACCTTATCTTTTTCGCTGCCAGGTCTGACACCTGTTTCTCAAGCGAATTTGCTGAGGGGTCCACCAAAAACACAGTGAATGTGACTGCGTTTATGTACTGGAACATATTTTAAAAGTACATGATTACAAGTTAGACATATGCTTTTAGATTCTAAACATGTTTTATATTAAAAAGCTGTGATACTGACCAAAAATTTCCGGGGGACATTGTTCACGTTGACAAAGGACACAATCCCCTTGTATTGCTCAAAATTGATCTATAAGGATGACATGCATAGACTCAGAAAAATATTTTATTTGGGTCCATTTGTTTGTAAAATGCACTATGTAATACACGCATTTCTGATATGACATTACATATACTACATTCATTATAAGTTAAATTTTAATATTACAATGGCCATTGCACTCAAGGACATATGTGATGTTGCTACAAAAATACTTCAATGTTGTGTTTCTTTGTCTTTGAAAAATATTTAGTGCCTTTATTGTGTTCTAACATTTTAACTTATCACTGATCACTTGAATTCAATTTACCTTTGCTTATGGTAATTGTTCCACAACATAGTCAAATTGAAAAAAAAAAACACAAAAAAATCCATTACGTTGCATTATGGTGTTCTTTACCCATCAGTTCAGTTGTTTACCTTGGAAAGACTCTGTCGGGCAACCTGCGTCCTGTCACCAAATAGAATCACACCTGCCGTGTAGTGATTCAGGACATACAGTGTGGTTTCCATGCCTAGTTGGGACACTGCGAGTTGGAAAAGACCTTCAATGACCTAGAAATAACAACAGTGAAAGTCAGACAAACTGGTGAAATGGGGACCCTAAAAAAAAACACAGTATCCACAGATTTCACGTGAAGGTCAAAAGCGGTTAAAATTTGGATGACATTGCCACGGCTGCACCAGTGGATTTAAGTATATTTTAAGTGATCATTTCATTGTATTACTTTGCACTCATTTCTGTATGTGAGTAAAATACCAGGCACTGTTAAGTGTCAGAACTGAATTTCTCCTCTCTGAAGACCTCATGAGGTGTGAATGACACAAGATATAGAAGTATGTATTTCACACAGGTACTCAGATGATTTAATTTGTACAATCTATAAATGTGTTTTTGTGTTTAAGCATTAAAATCATCACATCACAAAACAACACCTAAAATCTGAAACAAAAAAACTAAGTGGATGTGGTACGTGCAAAATGTCTTCACTGTTTCGTTCTTTCTTTTATACAATCATGCAATCTTTGTAGATATGCTACTTTTATTGTATGGCTGCTAGTTATCACAGTGCTCATCAGGTAAAACAACCGGAACTCAACTTCATCAACTCGTACTAGATGTCTCTACTTATTGCATGGACCTTGGCTGCCATCTAGTGGTTAACTCTCGTAACATCTCTTTTAACATATGGAAATAAAGCAGTTGAAAATGGACAATAGTGACCGGATGAGAGTTACTTGGCCAGCAACAACAACAGCTGGCTACAGGTTAAACAGAAATTACTAGTTCACTCTCCTAAACATTAGAAAAAAATGAACAGTCCTCATGAACAAAGTGGCACAGAAATAAACAAGAGATGACATTCCTTCTTCAGAAAGTTTAAACAACAAAGTCTTTGCGGTACCTCTCAGGAGGTTTTATGTTGGATCTGGTTCTGGTCTGCTTGAGGCCTAAATGTCCAGATTGGGGTACACTTGGCACATCAGTCAACACTGGAGCCCGTTCTGGTTCTGAAGCCCCTACCCTCCTGTCACCAACTATGTGCTTGAGTCTGCTGTCTGTTTGACTGTTGTCCCAGTCATCTTTCACCAGGGGACTATCAGATGGCATGATGAGACTTTCATCCACCGGGCGAATGTGCCTCCTGTTGCGCCTGTATACCTTGTTCTGTACAAGCACTTCATATGACCTGTTACGCAATTGGTTGGTGCAAATCCCATGTGACCAGGAGCGAGAGGGCCCATTTGGTTGTAGGAGGACCCGAACTGTGTCGCCTTGCATTATCATGGGCTTGTCGTGAGCATGTTGGTCATATCGCCACTTCGATGCAGTGACCCATGCCAGCTTACGAGGAAGTACCCCCTGTATTACAAGCTTCAGCAGAGATGGATGAGAGGGTAACAATATGCGTGTGTGTCTGGACAGGAGTCGCTGAACAGGAGAGCTATTGAGTCCCTCTGTGGGAGTGTTCCTCCATGCTAGTATGGCCTTCCATCTGTTATCACCAGTATGCACTGCCTTTCTCAGCAGGGTCTTGGCAATTTTGACAGTCGACTCAGCTTTACAATTACTCTGGCTGTGGTATGGTGAGGATGTGAGGTGTTTGAAGTCCCATACTGTTGAAAAAGTTTGAAAGTCCATGCTGGAGAACAGTGGTCCGTTGTCTGTGATGACAATATTTGGTATTCTATGCCGTCTAAACTGACGCTTGAAGCATTCTATGACAGTGGAAGCCGTTGTGTCTGAAAGTTCATCTAGTTCCCAGTAGTCAGAGTAGTAATCCACACTTATGAGTCCCATTCAGTGCAAACAAATCAATACCCAGCTTGGACCAGGGAATCCTGGGTATTTGGTGAGCTGTGAGTGTTTCTTTTGGCTGTTTCCATCGCAGGGTGTTGCAGGTATCGCAGTTGCTTACATAGGTCTGCACGTCACGAGTTAAACCTGGCCAGAAGACTGTTTCACATGCTTTTCTGAGACTGCCCTCAAGTCCTGAGTGCCCCGAGTGGATTTTTTGCAGGAACTCATGCTTCAAGGCATCAGGAATTAAAACTCTGTTGGCTTTGAAAATCAGGTTGGTGTCTGTGGTGAGCTCCTCCTTGTACGTCCAGAAAGGTCGCAGTTCCGGTGGTGAGGCCCATGGCATAGATGGTGGCAGGTGTATTTGGGCATACTGTGTGTTTGGCTGTGCAGTCCTCGACAGAAAATCTGCCACATGAAGATCCTTCCCTTGCTTGTACACCACCCTTAAGTGATATCTTTGGAGTCGCAGTAGCATTCTCTGAAGTTGTTTTGGGGCTGTGAGGAGGGGTTTTTTAAGATCACTTCCAGGGGTTTATGGTCACTATGTACAGCGATATAGTCTCTCCCGTGCAGATATTGATCAAACTTGTCACATGCAAAAACAATAGCGAGACACTCTTTCTCGATTTGCGCATATCTCTGTTCAGTAGGTGTTAGAGTTCTGGATGCGAATGCAACAGGTTGCCCATTCTGGAGAAGAGCTGCACCTAGGCCTGTCTCGCTGGCGTCACACTGCAGTGTGACTTCTTCCTGCAGGTTGTAGTACTTGAGTACTGGGTGGCATGTGACTAATTGCTTCACAGTGTCAACGGCAGATTCATGTTGTGATAGCCATGTCCACTCCACATCCTTATCTGTCAGGCGTCGGAGAGGCTCGCACACATCTGAGAGATGAGGAAGAAATTTGGCAAGATAATTTACAAACCCCAGGAATCTCTGTAGCGATTTAACATCAGTGGGTGTTTGCATGTGTTGCACCGCTGCCACCTTCTCTGGGTCTGGGCGAAGGCCCTCTGTGGTGAGAAGATGTCTCATGTATGGGACACTGGATAATTTTAGTTTCAGCTTCTTTTTGTTGAGCTTTAGATTGACCTCCCTGGCCCTCTGCAGCAAAGCAGTCAGGTTTCTGTCATGGTCAGTTAGTGCCTCTTCTAAAGTGTCTCCACAGCCGTAGAGAAGAATGTCGTCTGCAATGACACTTACACCGGTCAGGCCTTGCAACACCTCATGTTGCCTGCGTTGATTTTCTTCTGCAGCTGGTTTTATGCCGAAAGGCATCCTTAGCCACCTGAATCTGCCAAGCGGGGTCCAAAAGGTGGTCAGAAAACTGCTCTCTTCTTCAAGTTTAACTTGCCAGTAGCCGTCTTTGGCATCAAGCACGGAGAATACGTTTGCTTTTGCAATGTCTGGGAGTATCTCCTCTATTGTTGGCATCTGGTAGTGTGACCGCCGTAGAGCTTTATTGAGTGCGCTGGGATCAATGCAGGTGCGCAGCTTTCCTGGCTTTTCTATGACAACCATGTTGCTGATCCATTGTGTTGGCTCTGTGACTTTTTTGATGATGCCATTCTTCTCCATGGATCGTATGGCTTCAGTGACTTTGTGTTTGAGCGGAATGGGAATTCGTCGTGGCACCTGTTGCACAGGTCTAATGTCGGGGTCCACCTCGAGGTGTCGTTCACCAGGAAGACAGCCAAGGCCTTCAAACACGTTGTTGTATTTTGAGATGATGTCCTCTGTGGTGGTTGTGAAAAGCATATCTGTCCCTGTTGTACTGTGTGAGACCGCTGTAGATGACATATCTGTGTGGTGTATGACATATTTTTTATTTACTTTTAGCAAGTTGAGTCTTTTGCATGTTTTTGCAGAAAGCAGAGGCATTTGTGACGTGTCTATAACTTGAAACTTCAAGTCGTGTGTTTGTCCATCATGGTCAGCTTTGAGGTGACACAACCCAGCTGGTTTCACTTGTGACCCATCATACAGTTTAATGGTGGCTTCGCTGGCTGGTATGTCTGGATTACCATCTTGTGTGATGAGCTGTAGATCTCTGAAGCTTATGCCGTTGGTTGTGGCTCCTGTGTCCAATTGACATGTGATTGTATGGCTAGGGTCATATGATACTGGTTCAGTCATGTACGGTGTTACTTTGAGGTTGACAAGCCATTTCTCATTTCCCTGTTCCATAGCGTTTATGTTTGATAGGAACCACACCTCTTCCATTTCTTCTTCCTCCTGTACTCCGTCTTCTCCAAGAAAGTTCACCCGTGTCTTGTGCTGGGCTTGTTTGCACACTCTTGCAAAGTGTTTTTTCTTTCCACAGGCTTTGCAGATGACGCCAAATGCAGGGCATTTCATTCTGTCATGCACTGCTCCACAATAACGGCAGAGGTTATTATTTGGGCGTTTATCTTTGTTTGCATGTCCCATATGCTCTTTGTAATTATGCTGAGGTGCAAATGAGGGGTGCATCTCTGAGCGTTTGTCACGTGCAAAGTGTACATTCTCCTGTTCCACAGCAGTTATTATCTTATTTTGAACTTGTGCTTGTTCGCTGACTCTACACATGTCTATTGCTTTGGCGAGTGTGAGTTCTGATTCACGCAGCATGCGTGCTCGTGTACTTGCATTTTTAGTCCCAAGCACTAATCTGTCACAGATCAATTCATCTCGCAGGGGACCAAATTCACATTTGTCTGCTAGCTTTCTCAGGTTTGCAACATATTGCTCTGTTGATTCATGTTGACTCTGCTGTGCAGTGTTAAATACGTAGCGCTTGTAGATTACATTTCTGGAAGGGTCAAAGTGTTTTTGTAGTGCATCCAGAATCTTTTGTGGATTGTCTCTGTCCTCCGCTGACATGTGAAGATGTCTTTGTATTATGTGACATTCTTTGCCCATTACTGTAAGCAGGGTGGCTACTCTTACTTTTGCTTCTTTTTTGTCCAGTTCCGTTGCAATCTCATAGTTTTCCCATTGTGCTCTAAAGAATGTCCAGTTGTTATATACGTCGCCCTTCATGTCCATTGCGTCTGGGACAGGAATCGAAAAAGCCATGGTTCGTCAGGTATTAGCTTAGCAGTTCAGCTCCGTTGAAAAAACGTTCAGCCTTTATAGCGCCTTGTTGTTCTGTCTTCAGCCGGGGCGTTAAGTTTCCGCTTCTGACACCATGTTTCGTTCTTTCTTTTATACAATCATGCAATCTTTGTAGATACGTTACATTTATTGTATGGCTAGTTATCACAGTGCTCATCAGGTAAAACAACCGGAACTACACTTCATCAACTCGCACTAGATGTCTCTACTTATTGCATGGACCTTGGCTGCCATCTAGTGGTTAACTCTCGTAACATTCACAAATGCCAGTATTTACTGCTCTGCTCTTTTTTTGTGGATCTAGCCTGATGTGCACAAAAAATAGAATGAACACTTTTTGAAGCATTCACTACTTTATCTGGTGTCACTTTTCATGTAAAGCTCAGCAATAACCAAGTATTATGCACAAACATAACACTATTATTTAGTTATTTTCGTTTTAACTCGCCAATCAACCATTTGTGAGGTTGAAGAGTTTTCAACTCTGAATGGTGAATGACCGGTGAGTTTCCTCTCGTCTGGGTGGGGATGACGAACACCACGACCTCCGTGCTTTCTTTGCTTCACAAAGAAGTTAGCTGTGGTGCACAATTGTTCTGAGAAACATGGTGATTAAACACAAAATAAATGGAAAATTCCTTTTTAAATGTATTCATTGGGTGTCCTTGATGTGGATATTTCATAAACATGTCTCATGTTTCTGTCACTGATGAAACAACAGTTTACAGTTTTTCATATGTTTTACTTTTATGGCCTCTCTGACTCTGTTCCATTGTCATTCAGTATGTCAGTTTACCTGTACATTACGGAATGAAGTAATACATTATACTGCATTTTATTTTCTCTATGACTCTGAATATGAATTCAAGAATATGAGTAAATCTTACTGTTAAATATGTTTTGTGAGCATTTACAATTATATACGTTTAAAACAGGATTGTCAAACTCATTTTGGTTCGGGGCCGGACCGGTAAAATCATGGCATGGTAATAATAACGTACAAATAACAACAACTTCCAGTTGTTTTCTTTGTCTTACTTTGTTCGTGTTCTTTGAGCACTCTGCATCAATGTTGCCAACTCCTCAGTAAGGAAAGCCGCTATTGGCTGTCCTGAAAGTCACTCGGAGTCGCCAAATGACGTCATCGTCTTATTTGATAATTGACAATTTGTAGTTGATCGCAACGTAATAACACCAGGAAAAGTCGCTAGAGTTGTCGCTAGTCGCTTTTGACAAAAAAAAAGTTGCTATGGGGAGAATAGCGACTTTTTGGGGGGAGAAAGTCGCCAAGTTGGCAACACTGCTCTGCATCAACTTTGTCTGTTTTGACAGAGACATTTTGGGGCAATGAGGGTAGCCAATAGAGGACGTTCTGGGGCAATGAGGGTAAACAACAGGAGACGTGAGTGGCTGTACTTTTGCCAATTAGCTCAACCTCAGTATTGAGTTTGTTTGCGAAGCAGAAACGATATCGCGACACCAAGTGGACACATTTAGAACAGCACTTTCTTTCATTGAAAAACTGCAATTTTTATATATTGCAAAATCATCCGGATGCTACTTCTCTCTCTATTCAAAAATGAGTTGAAGCTGCAGTATGTCTAACTCCTCATAGGCAAACTCTAAATATTTATCATACCTCAAGAAGTAGGCCCTTAATTTGCCTGATCCTTGCTCCTCAAGCTCCTCCTCTTGATGAAACCCCATCCGTTAGTTTCTTGGTGCACTGATCAAGTTTGGGCATGAAAGTCGCCTCCAGGTTTACCGTAGTCATTCTTTTGAACTCATCATTTATCTGTGGAACATAACATGAAGAAATTAGCTACAGTATTTCCAATAGCGTTAATGAGGACCAAATAATTTTTTGTTCAAATAATAGGGAGTGAGTGAGTTTTTAACAAACATTTGTTCTTACCTGATGTAGAAGTTTCAAATCTACAAAGTTTGAACTCGCAACCCATCTTTCAAAACAATTACACATTTAACAAAATGTAAATCTGATTAAAGTCATTTCAGTTTACATCATTGCATTTACATGACTAAAATTTCCACCAGATTTTAAACAGGTTGACGAAATAAAATAAAGAATTTACTTACCACTTCGATTTCTCTCACAGAAACATGAGACCACCATTTGGGGGAAGAACACAGATGCACATGTGAATGAACAAACTATTTTTTGGCTGTGGCACTTGGGTAACAGTGCTGTAGCTAGCAGTTACACGGTTAAACTAGCTCAGGGGAAGAACACAACTAACATGTGGTTACAGTGCTATAGGCTAGCTATAGAGTCACACGGTTAAACAATAAAAGTCACTTGTGACAAATTTGAACCCATTACCACAAATTCAGAGCAAATAGAGCAAATAGAAATACATTTTCCTCACCATGAAATGTTGCTCCAGCCTCCTGCACTGTCTAATTAAGTTGTTTGGGTAGGAGATGGAACTTCAAATGGAAAAGTCAATGTTGAGAAAAAGTTATCAAGCTAAGTTTATTATTTTATTATTATTATTATATTAAGTTATAGCAACTTGAATTTTGTTTTAAGCTTACCAACAATGAAATTTGAGTGTACATGACATGCTAAATTAAGTTTGTGTAATTACCAACATTATTATTTGATCACAACAAACAAAAACACAAACAAAACACAACAAAATAAAGTTAGCAACTTAGAAAGTTTATCTAAATCAATTAATTACATTTTTTTTAAATTGCATGTATGTATTAAATCAAGTGGTGTCAACAGTTCCTCCGAGTTACTTTTTAGAGTGTATATAATATATATAAAATGGAGAATAGGACCAACTGACAGTCGTAATTTTACGTTCATACAGAATATTTAAAAATTAATCACTGCAATCGGTCACTCTTATTTAGACCACTATAAACACTACTAATAAAAAAAACATCTTGATTGATCGTGCTTCCCAATTTTTGTAGATAATGGTGAAGTCCCTCAGCGATTTTATTTCACCCCGTCGTTTTTGAATATTGCAGAAGTTCAACTTGCGCATGATTTGAGTCTAACTTTGTTCATTTTAAAATGATTTGGCTGTGCGTTATCTGCCTCGTTTTTATAACCTTTTCACTGAAACTGTTACTGAGCCACATCAATCAATTGCACAGCCGCAGTCCGGATTTCTGGTTGTTGTGTGGTATTGACGGGTGTACGGAGGAATATTGAGTGTATAACTCATTCTATCATCATGTAAAGAGAAGACACTCCAAACACCTTCAAAGCACTAGTCTAGGAGTTGACAACCACGCAACGCAACAGACACAAGAGGGAAGCCAAGAACTACTGCAGGTACAGTTGACTATTAGCACATTTTTTCTTAATAATTTATGGTATCCTTTTAGTTTTAGAAAATATATTCTTTGGCTTTAGGACCCTCTGACTGACTGATGACTTGTTGCTTGTGACAAAGAGATGATTTACAATCGGAAGTTTGTCCATTTTCATTTGGAAATTTACCGGGTACCCTGTGCTCTTGACTTTCTGCGTCAAGATAATCCTAGAGCGATTATGACTGGTTTGTCCGTGAAGTCAAACGCACAGAGCATTTTCAACATTAAATACAACGGAAACGCTCCCGATGGTGTTAAGTTATCATCGCTTTGTCAACATCAGTTTCAGTTGCTGGCACAAACTACCATCGTCAATCAGTCAGAGGGTTCTACAGGTAACAGAACGTCATGAACAAAGAAAAAATTATTATATGTATGCTTGATTTATCCAAAAATGTGGTGCTTGGTTTGCTTGGAAATATTTAAATATTAACATAAATGAAATACACCTGTGACTTTAAGTAAAATGACATGTCATTGGTTGCTTGTATGATACAGCACAACATTCAACCTGATTAACTTTTACAGGATTGCAGCAGCAGCTCCCCACTGCTCCCTACAACTGACACAGATGAAGGGCAAATGGACAATAACCAAGACAAAGTTGTGCAACAAGTAAGTCCTGGTGATAGTCCACTGAAATTGGCCATAAAAGAATTACAATGGATATTGAGTCCAATAAATTCTTAGCAATTTCATATCAGGTTGAGATCCCACAGGTTGTTGTTTGTTTTAGTATTACTTGGCACCTCATGAAAAGAAAAAATGTTATTTGACAGCTAAAACATGCTAAATGTAGCGAGCAAAGATAATTTGACATTTATCAGGACTATTCTGTGATCAACATTGTGCTTAACATGTAAATGTCCGATAAAATCAGGAAACTCAATACAATTTCAACTTTTTTAGAATCTTACTACACAAGCCACTGCCTTTGTGATAAATGCCCGGGCCAAGCAACGTCTCTCACAGGTAAAAGATTTTTTCAAAACAGACTACAATTATTAATTGCTCATTTACAGTTACACACAGTTAAGTATAGATTGTTGAAAAGGTCCTGTTATGGTTGGTGATCAGTCTGCCTGCCGTGTTCTTCTATTCACAACAGTCATTCACCTATGATAATGTCCTTTAGTCCGTCATAAGGAAAACTGTTTGTTACAAGCATCATGAAGTTGTGTTACTCTTCTCATTTTCAGAGAGGCATGAATGACATTGTTGCTGGAGTGCAGCAGTACCAGTCATCACTGGTGAGCAACCTGAGGAGCCAGATAGAGGTGGTGCTAAAGAAGCATTTGGAAAACACATCAGGACATCTCCAAAAAGAAGTAATGGATGTATTTGACAGTTTTGTTGACCCATTCACAAGTGTTACCACAACATTTCGACTGAACAGTGCTATGAGGAAGCAGTTAAGCATTTTGGATGCAGACGAAATTCAAATTTCTCAAACTTTAAAGAGGAAACGTGCAGCATTAAAAGATTATTTAATTAAAGACAAAGTCTTCCATTACGTACCATTGGTCAAAAGTCTCGAGCAATTCTTATCACACCCGAAGATATTCTCTATGATTGAGAAGGGACCACAGAGGTGCAAAGAGGGATTTTTTCAGGACATTGTTGATGACTTCTTTTTCAAAACACATCCATTCTTTTCAGAGAAACCAAATGCATTGCAAATTATTCTGTACACAGATGAAATAGAGATTTGTAATCCACTTGGATCCTTCACGTCAAAAAATAAGATGTGTTATATTGATGGTATATTACACCCTAGCAAACATTAATCCAAAATACAGGTCTAAACTGGCTGCTATTAGATTACTTGCCATGGCTAGATCGGTAGACCTCCGTCAGTGTGGTATAGATGTAATATTGAACAGAGTCAAAGAAGATATGGATGCATTGTACCATGGCGTGAAAATGCAAACAGTTAATGGACAGAAAACTATTTTTGGTGCTGTGGTCTCCATCTGTGGTGACA
Organism: Nelusetta ayraudi; assembly: GCF_046127955.1. NCBI lineage: Eukaryota > Metazoa > Chordata > Actinopteri > Tetraodontiformes > Monacanthidae > Nelusetta > Nelusetta ayraudi. Next base: position 163,434 of record NW_027466238.1, read on the forward strand.
CTGTGGCACAGCATGAACTGGAAGGGTTCAAGGAGGGTGTTGGCTTTGCTTACAGTAAATGCAGACACTGTGAGTGTTCATTTGAGGACATGCAGTCACACTTCAATGAGGACACATTTACTAAAAGAACATTAAAGAGGCATATCGTGCAGACCCATGAAATAGAAAAGGCAAATACAGAGTTGCTTCGCAACAATTTAAGAACAACATATGGGATAAAGCGAAGGAGCAAATTAGTTGAATTCCCTGTCTTTGACATTATACAACAAACTCCTCAAGACATTATTCATGTCATTCTGGAAGGTACAGCTCATTTGGAAATCAAGAGTGTGTTGCACCATCTTGTTCAGTCAGGAGTGATGGATCTGGACTCTGTGAATTCTGCTATTCTGGGCTTTCCTTATTCCCCCCTGGATGTGAGAGATCGGCCATCCCCAATTTCACTAACTACATTAATGTCTGGTGATCGTAAATGAAAACAGTCATCTGGGCAAATGCTTGTCTTGCTAAGGACATTACCATTTGTTTATGGGAGCTTGAATGACAATGTATATAAGTATCTGTAAATGTTGTTTATAAAGGTTTGGTATTGAGCATAATTTAATTACATAAATAAGTTTAATAATTTCATTCAGCAATAAATAAATAATTGTAAAGTAAAAATAGAATTTCAGGTTATGGTTGATTAATTTCTTGTTGAAATACAAGAAGGAACCAAAGTTAGTTTTTTGTTGTTCTATGGGGGAAAAAACCTTTTGACGTGCATTTTTCTTGTGAACGCATGGTGGCCTTACCGACAGCAGCAAGTGTCTTTTATTTTTATTTTTTTTGATATGACTGTTCCTCCAAGGCATACTTAAAGCCTCTATTCATAACTAGCAGCCCAACAAGGTAATGTGTTTGTATATGCAGTTTTGATGTTGACACGTTGCGCTATTTTGTCATTTATTCTCTTGATGTGCATTATGTGTTAATTTGTTATATTTCAGTTCTCACGGCGTGAACATGCTGATCCGTCAAGAGTATGAATAAATGCCCGTTTTAAAAGAATTGTCCTGCGTCAGTGTTATGAAGAGAGCTACAGTATCTAATAAATGAGCTAATAGAGATTGTTCACATAGTGTTTGCACCAGTTCTTACTGCTGCAACCGTTTCTAGATTGAAGGCACTGATTGAAACTCCCTTGAAGCATTGGAAAGAGCTTTTCCCGGAACGCAATATTACACCGAAACAGCATTACCTGATACATTTGCCATCACAATTTAATCATTTGGTCCAATGGTTAGACATATGTATATGCGGTTTGAATCTAAACATTGCCTCTTTAAACAATGGGCTTCGAAGCTCAATTTTAAAAATATTTGCAAGTCTTTAATCAGTCAGAACCAACTATATGAAAGCTCCCAAAATGTTGACCCATCATTATACCCAATCTTTTCAAATGAAAGAGAGATGGGACCTGTATCTGAGATTGAAGACCTTCAGTATTTACAAGGAAAACTGAGGGACTTCTTAGGTTATGGTGAAGTGAATCATGCTGTGTCTGTCAAGTGGCTTATGATAAATGGCAATAAATACACAACACAGAAGTCAATGATCCTTGCCATAGTTGGCAAGCCTGAATTTGGACTGGTCAAAAACATATATCTTGTTGATTCTAAGTGTTATTGTTTGGAATACCAACCATTTCCAACTATACACTTACAAGCGTCATGGCCTATCAAGTTGAGATCCCACACCTTGCGCAGGCTACTGAGTTAGTCAATGCTGAGAAGTTGGTGGATTTTACTCCTTATTACACAACTAGTTGCAAAGACCAAACTTTTGTACAAATGAAATACTATCTGGGAGATGTAATAAAACTGTACAACAGTGAAAAATAACTCATGTCTCCCCAGATACAGTTTCTTGTAATTTGACTTTGCGATCAAATTATTGTCTGTATGGTCTGATGAAAACAGTTGTTTCTGAATGTAATAGTGACAAAAAATAATGTTTAAAATCGTTTTAAATGTTACATATTAAATGTTTAAATATTGACGAGTGTTAAGTGTTGCTTTACATTTTTTTTGCCAATGTACTGTATGGTTAAATACATTCTACTGTTTTATTAATAATAAAACATTTGATTGCATCTGGCTTCTTATTTTAAGTATGTGAATGGATAAAATTATGTCAGTTACGATTTCTTGGTTGTGCTTAAAATAAGAAATTATTACTTTTAAAAAGGAGTTTCATACTTCCAAGTGTTTATGACAAAGCTGGGTAAAGGTTGATGTTCTAGTTTCAAGCATCACTTACTCAGAATAGGTCATAAAATCTCAGTTACAAGCTGTAATATCTTATTTAGATAATTGAGGCCCAAAACACTTAAAACGAGGGAAACAGTCTAAACACAAAAACTGCTTAGTAAGAAGAATTCTCTTATCAGATAAAAAATAAGCATATTTCCCCTGATCAAAGATATGGCATCTTACTTTGATTACAGTTTTTGTAGTGAGTGACCTTAGGTTTAGGTGTGGGGTCCAGTGGGTTAGGTTTAGGGTTAGGGTCAGGGTCGGGGTTAGAAAAAAAGAAAGAAAGAAAATGTAAGTATGTGGATGTGCTTGTGAGAGAGAGAAGGAAAGGAGAACAGAAGAGTGTGTGTGTGTGTGTGTGTGTGTGTGTGTGTGTGTGTGTATGTGTGAGAGAGAGAGCCGGAGAGGTCCAAGTCCACAATGTCCCGTGGTGATGCTGTGTGTCTCTGTCACAAGGTGCTAGGTCTGTATTGCAGGTTGAGGCCGTGTGGATCTCTGGTGCCCAGGCGGAAGATCCACAACCTCTCAGAGGCCCTCCTTTCTCTGTCCGACCAGTGTCAGTTCTTTTGCAGCCCCGCGACCTTGAAGGCGGACCAGTCGTGGAGGTGGGCGTGGAGCATCAGGGGGGTGTCTGTCTGCTGACCGTGGGCAGCGTTGTAGCGGTGCTGCCACAGACGGGTGAGGATGCTGTTTTTCGTCTCCCCCACATACTGTTTGCCGCAGGTGGAGCAGAAGAGGAGGTACACGCAGTTGGTGTCCCCGGGGCCGATTCTCTGGGCAATTCTGAAAAGAGTCTGAGAAGACTGGTTGCGTGTATGGGAAATGTAGCAGAAAGATGTTTTGAGGTGGTCTAGGCTGATGGGTGTACGTGGAGGCACTATGGGGGGCAATCTAGCTCTGACCAGGAGATCCTTTAAGTTCTTGTTTTTGCGATAGGCCGCAATGAGTTTAAAGTTACTCAGGACCCCTGAGTTGGGAATGAGGGTGTTAAAGTTGTGTTTGAGTGTTTTGTTAAACAGTGTGCTCATGGTGGAGAAGGTGGATGTGAAGGGAATAATTTCCCTGGTGTCTCTAACCTTTGTCTCTCTGAAGGTCCTCAGGCAGTGGCGAAGGAAGGACCGGGAGTAGCCCCTGGGCCTGAGGGCCCGGAAAAGGAGGAGTTGCGACTTCACTATGCCCCTGAAGGTGTGTTTGGGGTGAAAACTGGTTTTGAAAAGAAGGGTGTGTGTGTCTGTTTTCTTGAAAAATATGTTTGTTTCCAACTGGGTGGTGTGGGAGGATGTTTGGCCTTTGAAAACTGTGGTGTCGAGAAAGTCAATGTGGGAGGGGGAGATTTCAAACTTCATTTGGATGGAGGGGTCCTGTTGGTTGAGGAGTTGAATGAAGTTGTGGAATTCCTGCAGGGAGGAGGTCCAGATCCCCCAGATGTCGTCCAGGTAATGATAGTAGTGGAGGGGGGCTGTGGGGCAGTGGGCGAGGGCCTTCTCTTCCCAGGTGGCCATGAAGATGTTGCCGTAGGACGGGGCAAAGGATTTGCCCATCGCTGTCCCTTTGATCTGTAGGAAGTACTTCTGATCAAAGACAAAGTCATTTCTGGTTAGGTTGATTTCTTTCTTTTTTTTTTTTTTAACATTTTTTATTTAAGAATGGCAATAAGATGCAATACAGTGTATACTCTCAGATGGTACAGTAAATATTTGCCACTCACAACATTTTTCTTTTCTTTTTTAACAAAACTGAACAAAATACAAAACACCAGGTATGTTCTTTTTGAAAACTTCTAGACCAACGGGAAATACAAGTATGCATGACATTGGAAACAAAAGAGAAAAGTCTGTCAGTAAGATTTAACAAAGTATAAGCATTAGGCTCACCAAAACAACAAACAATTGAAAACAAAAGCAGCTGATACATCCTTTCAGCTCTTCAAATTACAGGGCACCAACATATTCAACCCACTTGGTCCAACGTTTAGTGAAAATGCATTTCTGAAAGCGCAGGGAGAAGGTAATCTTTTCCATAAGGTAAATGTCATTCACTATGTTGATCCATTCCAGTATCGTAGGTGGCTCAGGGTGCAACCAATGCCTAGTGAGGGCTTTTTTGCCAGCGTTTGTCAAGATACCAAATAAATATTTGTCATTTCGTCTGACCTGTGAATCCAAAATCCCTAAAAATAAAGTAGAAAACTGCATTGGTAGACTAGTGTTAAAAAGGCCTCTTAGTATTTTGTGAAGTTCTGTCCAGAAAGGCTTAACCGCTGTACAATCCCCAAAAATATGCCAGTAATTGGCTTCCTGGTGTCCACACTGTCTCCAGCATACAGCTTTTCCTCCAGTAGAGAATGCCTTTTGTTGTGGTGTAATAAAGAAACAAAGCAAACACTTTCATCCAAACTCCCGCCACACATGAGAATTGGTGCATTTCCACTGGGATTGACAAATGCCAAGCCAATCTTCTTGTGATATTAATAAATTACCCTCCCTCTCCCATTTGTCTTTAACGTATTTTGTACTGAAAGGACTTCTTTGACAATAAACCTTTATAGATCCTGGAAATAACACCTTCATTTGCTCTACTTTGGTAAGCATCAATAAAGATAATCAGTATCGGGTCATTTAAATCTGTTTGCTTTTTGATATTGTTATCAAATCGGTTGCGGAGTTGGAGAAATCTATAAAAATCATTTTTTTCAAGATTAAAATCTTCCCTCAACTTTTCAAAGTTTTTAAGTTGTCCCTTTTTTGTGAGAGAGTAGTATGTTGTTATTCCCTTTGAAGTCCATGACTTAAAGCCCTTGTCTATTTTATTCGGTCTAAAATCAGGATCAAATGTAGCGGTCGTCTTTTTGCGTTGTGTGTTTTTTTTCTTTTTCCTCCTCAAGTCAGATGCACACAGGAGTCAGTCAGGTTTGGGAGTTTATTGATCCCGGAACACTCTTTAAGAGAAAAAAAAATAAATACATCAGCCGGCGTCACACACGGTGAATCATGAAACTCTCTCCACATCCCGGAGCACGCACGCCTCTGTGCCACCGGGTGGTACAACGCCGGAACAGCACCCCCAAGGAACACAGGGCATTCTAACTTTTTTTTCCCACTTTTGCAAAATAAAAAAAAATAAAAATATAAAAATTAATTTTGGGAAGTTCACAATAATAAAAAAAAAGGTTTAATGGAAAACAATTTTAGAAAACAACATAAAGAAAATTAGACTTGGCTACATAGGCACACCATTGAATTATCTGCAACTTATTGTTCAGTTTGTACTCATCTCTTATCATATTCCAAATCTTCAAATGCGTTTTGATCCAAGGATTCTGTACCGTATCTATTAATCTTCCCAGATTTTTAAAAGGTAAAACAGCTTGTATTGGTGGGTCAACCAGAGTAGAAAGTATGATGTCCTTCCATCGGGCACCATCGGGTTTCAAGAAGCGTTGTTAATGTTGGAAGCGATTTAGTAGGGTTATTTAAATAAACTAAAACATCATCTGCATACAATGCCACCTTGTGGACATCTTGATTAACACAAATGCCCTCTAGAGTCTTGGTTTGTCTTATCCATTGAGCTAAAGGCTCTATATAGAGTGCAAACAACAGGGGTGAGATCGGACATCCCTGTCTCGAGCAACGTTCTAATTTAATGCTATCTGAGAGATATCCATTTACTTTTATTCGAGCCGATGGTTGGCTGTATAATGCACAAATCGATCTAATAAAAAAGTGGTCCATGCCAAATCTTTCTAAGACTTTGTAAAGAAAAGGCCAACTCACAGAGTCAAAGGCCTTCTGAGCATCTAGACTAATTAAACAAGCAGAAATATTTTTCTGTCTGATATGATGTAGTATGTGGAGGGATCGCTCTATGTTATCATGAGTCTGTCTTTGTGATACAAAACCTGTCTGATCTTTATGTACGAGCTGGGGCAGGATCTTATCAAGTCTTCTGGCAAGGATGGTTGTGTAAAGTTTGTAGTCAACATTAAGTACAGAAATAGGTCTGTACGAACCACACTCTAGTTTATTTTTATATTGGGAATAACCAAGATTATTGCCTCATTCCAAGATGGAGGCATTTTGCCATCTGCTAATGTTGTATTACAAGCTTGGAGGAGGACTGGCATCAATTCAGCCTTGAAAATCTTGTACCACTCAGAGGGAAAGCCATCTGGACCAGGTGATTTATTTGTCTTCAGAGTAGAAATGGCACCATTTAGTTCAATCTCTGTTATTGGAGCTGATAATGCTTCATTTTGTTTTTTTGATATAGTAGGTAGGTTAAGCGGTTTTAAGAGATCCTCAATTTTCTGGACACTTTACAGTCCAGGTTGTGTATATAGGCCTTTATAGTATTTACTGAATGTTTTTTGTATTTCATCTTGTTTATACCATACGGTCTTGGAATCTATATCTCTTATTTTTATATATTGTATGATCTGCACGTTGTTTTTGCAGTTTTCTCTCAAAGATCTTTAGCAATTTTGCTCCTGATTCGTAATAAGTCTGTCTTGTGAATATCATCTTTTTTTCAATTTTCTGTGTATAAATTATATTTATTCCGTCCCTAGTTGCTTTTATCTTAGTTAGTATTTCTGGCTTTTGTTCTTTTTTATGTTGTGTCTCAAGGTCTTTCAGTTTTTTAGACAGGTCTGTCAGCCTTAACTGCTTTTGTTTCTTTTCATAGGTGCAGAACGATATAATCCTCCCTCTAATAACAGCTTTTAAAGTATCCCAAAGTACAGTTGAATCAACCTCTCCGTTGTCATTTTCTTCTAAATACCTTTTAAATTCTTCTTTCATTTGGGATTTGAATACTGAATTATTCAGGATACCTGTATTCAACCTCCACAAAGTTCTACCTGGGTTTTCATTAATGTCTACAACACAAGAAACAGGGGCATGGTCTGAAAGATCAATGCATCCAATATCACAACCCCGTATTCTGTGACGATCCCTCTTAAGTACATAAAAAATTATCTATTCTTGAGTAGACATCATGAGAGTGTGAATAAAAGGTATAATCACGACCTGATGGATAGAAATCCCTCCAAAGGTCAAGATACCAAGCTCTCATCAGAGCCTTTAGTCTCTGATGTAATTTTGTCATTACTGAGTTTTTAGATGAGTCCTGTTTTGGGTCAAGACGAATATTCAAATCTCCTCCACATATAACAACCCCTGCACCCCCAATCATCAAATCAAATACATTTCTGTAAAAAGAAAAATCACTTCCAGTAGGGGTGTAAACATTACATTGAAAATTGTTATATTAATATCAAATATTTTCCCTCAGACTACCATGTATCTCCCTTCTTTGTCTGTTATTTTAGAAACAAGTTCAAATGGTATTTGCTGTGAAATCAAAGTTGCTACACCTCTTCTGTGGCCTGATTTATAAGATGAGGAATATACCCTTCAAAAACCGATAATTTTTAGTTTTTCGTGTTCCTGAGCGGTGAGATGTGTCTCTTGCAAGAGTACAATCTGCGCATTCTCCGTTTTCATTTTTGCCAATATCTGCCTTCTTTTAGTTGGGTTTAAAATCCCATTTACATTGAAAGAAATTACCTTAAGGGTTTGCCTATTCATTGTACACCTCTATAATTTATATTAATTGACACATATCCATAAACCTTTCTTGACATCTTTAGCCATACATACATATAACCTGTCTTTCCCGAAAGACACAAACAAACGTAATATAGAACAGTCTGTAACAGAACCTCAAAAGAACAATATTGAACAGTAACTTCCGAAGTCGAGGCTCGCTTCAGAAGAGCCTTGTGGGACTCTGAAAAGTCAAAGTCCTGAAGAGGGAACATCCCACACCAAAGTAGTGGGGCCCTAATATGTGGCTGCATTCGGCCAGAGTCCAAAAAACAAACAAACAAGCAAAATAATAATAAAAAAAAAAATAACAAATAAAAATAAAGGAGAAAAAGAGAGAGGGACAGAGAGAGGGGAAAAAACAAACAAACAAAAAACAAACAAGGAAGTCGAGGATGGCCACCTAACAGTTTGTTTTGTTCAGAGCAAATTGAATAGAAGTGTTACGTTACGTTTAGATGCGGATGTGAACGAGGCAGAAGAAGATTGAATGTTTTTTTCCCTTCTTTTCCCCCCTTCCTTATGGGTGGTTAAAGCAGGATGGAACACAAACTTTACACCATAAATTCAAGTAAGACTTATCTGGGAGTATGAAAGGATGATCCATCAATTATCAGACATCGTCTTGTGAGGATTTTCTTCTAAACTCCTTAAGTCTGTCTTTAAATTGAGAGCGTCGGTTATTCGATTGTACACTGCTGCTCGCGGCGTCAGGGTCCCGGTCTCCGGCCCCGTCTGCCGTTCTCCGCGTCACCCGCCATGTTGACAGGCGTTGGATATCCTCTTGGTCCGGTGGAATGGGCTTCTTCACCACAGTAACTGGAAATCCTTGTTCAAACATATCCCTTGTAGCCTCTGCAGCATCCTGGAACAGCCGGGTGCCGTCTTCGTAAAAATTATGCATCCTTGCAGGGTACGGCGTCTGGAACTTTATTTGTTTTTCTTTCAACACTTTTTTGGCTTCCGCATATTCGACATGTTTCTTTAGCACTTTGGGAGGAAAGTCATGGTGGACGTAGAAACAAACATTGTCGTAGAACACATTATTTTTACGCCATGCTCTCTTTATCACCTTCTTTGGTTTTCCAGCTGCCGAACTTGACCACTATGGATCCACTATGGGTCTTGCAAGGGCTCGATGAGCCCGCTCAATTTTGAGGTCTCCGTCTTGTGGAAGCTCAAGTGAGGTTTTCAACAGACTATCCAACAAACCAGTCATGTCAGTGCCCTCTTTGTCTTCAGGGATTCCATAAATCCTCAGGTTCTCCCTGCGCGATCGGGCTTCGTGGTCAATTAGCCGTGCCTCCAAGCTCGCCTGTCGTTGCGTTAGCCACTTGATTAACATCGACGGTGCCAGAAGCACGTTTTCAGCTTCATCTATTCGCTCTTCTGCTTCATCCAGTCTGTCATTTGCTCTCTGCAGCTCTTGTTTAATATCGGAGAGTTGAGCTTTATTGTCTTTTCATAGGCCGAGCTTCGGTGTTTGGTTCCTCCCGAGGGTGTTACTCCGGGGAGCTGCTTCGGCTGCGATTCGAGTCGGGATCTTCTTCTGTCAAACCCATACTTAATGCACTTCTAGTAGTAACCCCTTTCCTCATTGTTTTATAAAGTACTCCACAGGTTTGAGAAAAACACATTTTTGAGGGGTTAATTGGTACAACCTTCGGGGAGCTAAAGGATTAGGCTGCCATTCTCACTGCGCTGGAACCGGAAGTCCCCTAGGTTGATTTCTAACAGTGTGAGTAATTCGTCGTCTGGACGGGCGGGGTCGGGGTAGCGGTCCAGCATGCGGCGCACCGCATCGAGGCCAGACGGGGTCTCGATGTTGGTGTAGAGACTATCTACGTCGAGGGAGAAGAGGAAGGAGGTGGCGGGGACCTGGAGGCCCTTCACAATCTGGATGAAGTGGTAAGTGTCTTTGTTGTAGGCTGGGTGTTTGATGGAGAGGGGGTTCAGGAAGAACTCGATGTAGTCAGCGATCCTGTCAGTGTCGCTGCCGCAGTCAGACGCGATGGGACGTCCCAGTCTGGACGTTCGGGTGCCCACCGAGGGGACGAAGGTGAGGCCCCGGTTGAGGAGGCTGGCTTGAGGAGAATGATTTTGCCAGGATAACAATGTTTTTGTGTTGTGAGGGGGGTGTGTGGTCTGGCTGGAGAGTGGTGAGCCCCGGCCTGGAGGGGTTTATGGGGCCAGAAAGTTTAAATAAGTAGACCAGTGGGTAAAAATTGCCTTGGCCGTGTCTCTCGTCCATAGGAAGCCACTGGTGGTCTCGAACATCTCATCGTCAACGGGTGGGATGTGGGGGTAGGTGCGAGACACGTACTTATTGATTCTGATGAGTGCGGTCCTTTCTCCGGCAGGGAGACCCTCGGGGAGGTTTATGAGGGGGACGAAGATCTGGAGGCCAGGAAGGAGGGTCTGGGCCGTGTGGACCGCCGCCCGGAGCTGTTTGATCCCCGTCTCTTTGACCTTCTGTTTCCTGCAGGCCAGGCTGAAAAATAAAATCATACATTTTTCCACCATCGTGTGTGATGTGGCTTTGATTAGTACCTCTGTGATGTGCCTGTAGTTGCCGTCAGGAAAGCAGTCCACTTGGAGGTCGGCGATGTCATGGGTCGGGAAGCGGCCCACGTTGGAGTCGCCCAGGATCACCCACTTTTTGTTCAGGCTCAGGCCCCAGTCTATTAATTTGTGCTTAGAGTAAAGGTGTTTTGTTACCTTGCACGGTGTGGTGAAGGTGTGGGGTCGGACAGGAGACTGGAATTCCTCAAAAGACATGAGGAATCTGTCCTGGTCCTGATCAGAGAACTGCAGGTCCTCTGGAGCGTCAGCCGGGGACTGGAGCCTGTGGACCATGGCCTGGAGGACCACGACCAGGGCTTGTGGGGTGGCGGGGAGCTGGGTCTCCTCCACTGTATGTGGTGAGGTGGCGGTGGTGGGTGGAGTGGGGTGGGCTGAGGTGGCTGTGAGTGCAGCCAGGGGTCTCCCCCAGTTGGGGAGGGAGCGGGGGAGTTGGTCTGGGGCTCGTGAAGAAACCACTCCTGTGTAAAGGGGGCAGCCAGGGGTTCTGGCGGCATGGGGGAGCGCCCGAGGTTCCTCCTGGCCCACCTCGTGGCCACTTGGAAGAGGTGTTTCCAGTCCTGTGGCAACTCAGGTAGGGTCAGCAAGGGTCAGCAAGCACACAGACTTGTGCGTCTTCGTAATGTTCACGGAGGATTTGGAGGGTGATGACGCCCCATTGTCGCGCATTGCCGTTTAAAAAGTCAGTGGTGTTGGGCGTTGGCGCAGCAGGCTTAATGAGTGCGCAGAGGTGGTCGAGCGCGTAATCACGCGGGGGCCTAGGTCGAAACCCGTCGGGGACACATTTTCTAGGTGGTGGGTGAGTCTAATTATTAGGTGCAAGTTGCGCACCAGCTGTTGAAAGCGCGCATCTGGGGCTGGTAGACGCAGTGGGTTAGGGTTAGGGTTAGGGTCATGACCCTGGGGGTCCTTTCCCAAAGTGGACGTAGCACTTATGAAGAGACTTTACATGATTGTGTGCGGGGCAGGAGGATATGACTCGTGGGTTAGCCAATGTGGCTCCCACATTCCCGTTAATTTTTCCATGGTGGGCGCGTAAAGTATGGTAACAATGTTGGAATTTTCACACTTTGGGTAAAACGTTTAAATGAAAATATGGCAAAAATAGGGCGGGATCCTGTGAACTGGGAGATCCCCAAAACGTCTTTGGAGGGTTTCTATCTCTCCGTGTTTGTTGAGTCTGTTCATTGTATCTTTGCAGTTGTTTATTTCTTCCAGGTTGATACTGAGGGCAAGCTGACAGAGGATGTGGCAGTTTACAATGCCAACAGTGAACTGGTGGAGTAAGAGGTGAGTAGTTAGACTGGGAGAACTGAAGTACAGGGTCAGTTTTTGCTGGCTTTTGTAGTTGTTTTTCCTTTACTTATACTGATGTTGATTTTTCTTGTCCTTCTCCAGCTGCTGCCCAAGACAAACCATTGCCTCCACTGTGTTTACATTGCTGCTCCTTGGCTGGCTGGCTAGTGCAGGGTTGATGCTTTTCAGCATCATTTTCATGACCTCTGGTTCTGTGATTGCTGGTTCTGGTTCTCTTGCATAATGACCGATACATATGTGCTTTCATTTTCACCTTGCACACGGGCTCTAATTCTTTCAGTGAGCTTGTCCTGATCATCTCCAGATAAAAGAAACAGAAAATAATCACTTTTTAAACTCAGTCCATGTTGTGAATTCCAGGCGAGCAACATCCCACCACTCGTGGAGTCCTCAATTTTTCCAAAAGTGGGAAATTACAATTTCAATGAGCTACTCCTGCAAAATGCAGCTCTCAGTTCATTTTGAATGACAGTTTGTAGTTGTGGGAGGAGTCCATTCTCTGAACAATCAGGCAACATAGTGGACTGAAGATTTTGCCTTTGTCTCTGCACAGGGTCACTGGGTTGTGGTGTGTGCGGCGAAGGTGTTTGCACTGAGGCATGGACCTGTGAAGTGGCCTGTAGAGAGTGTGCGGAGCTGCGCTGGTTTGCTTCTGCCAGAGCATGAATGCTTACTGCACTATGTTGCACTTCCTCTTCCTCCACACGTTGTATTGTTGTTACAACCCACTTTGTGCCTAGTGGAGATGGCTTGTAACAAGGGACAAGCAGGAGGTGCGTTTTTCACAGGTAACATGGATTCTTGCTGTTCCAGAACAGGACTTCCAGCAGCTGCAAGGCACAAAAAGAAGGCGACTAAGGTATCCTTACTTCAGTCAGACAATGCACACGTTAAAGGTTAAAGGTTAACATCAGTTCCACTGATTGTCACATCCTGAAGGATGCAAAATTCATCCTCCACTTTTAACTATTCCCCTGAGGGAGCGGTGAGCAGCAGCGGTGTAGCAGCACATACATGTTACATGTTTGGTGTCCAGGTTCCAATCTTGTCACTGCCCACTTAGTTAACATCAAGATATTTGGGAGTGATAAGAAAGAGCCTGTGTGGTTGCTTGAATTATTAAATTAAAACCATACAACAATTAGATCACTTGGCATGTTTAAGGTTTACGTTGATTTTGTTGAATTGACTTTTAAATTGCCTACAAAATGAAATAAATTTAGATATCATTGGCTTGTCAAGGAAGTTTAGGTTGTTTTCCGTACAAAAACTGAATTGGAGTCATTTAACTGTAAGTGTCACACAATCATGTTTCTTCACAGAAAAAAATCAAACCACTTTGATATAAAAATGTATGAAATAATGTTTCGGAGTAAAACTGGACCATGACCGTTGTCAGATTTGTCGAGTGTTCTATTCATTTTGGCCATTTCTGTATATCATATTGAGCAGCTAGTGAATATTAATGTTGTTTTTCTCCTAAAACAGCAGAACAGATGAGGAAACTTCAGGCATTGAAGTTGTAACAGAGAAAATAGAAGAGCTTGTGCTGGCTTCACAGAGCTCAACTGAAGTCACTGCATCAATCTGAGAGCTCACCAATCTAGATGTCAGTAGAGTCATCCTGAGTTCTTCCCAGCTACAGACCATCAAACATAGGTTTTGCTGTGTTGTTTGTATGAGTAAGTATACAAAAGGCAGTAATTATTCACCATTCACCAATTGACTACAACCAATCATATGCACTTATGCAAACCTTTTTGTTACGGTTCTGAGTTATGACAAAATAAAATAATTTAATGTAAAGAACAAAACAGTGTCACTTTGTTAATCTAAGATTTTCCTCATCTTGTTTTTCTAGAGTTTATTGAGGAACCGGTCTTTGCCCAGTGTTGCCGAAGCATCGTTGGCTGCAAGTCTTTTGTGAAGCAGTGGCTGTGGACCTCTGTGCATTGTCCAAAATGTAGAGGAGACACTGTTGGGAACAACATTATTGAGATTTATGGCCTCTCAGAGGTACTTTCTGTTTTGAAATCCCTTTTTCCAGAAGAATAAATTTTGTACCTTTTCATTTATTTCACAGACAAAATTTATTTAATTGTTCTGTTCAAACACAAAACCAAAACACCTGAGTTCAAACTGGAAGGAAGTTTGTGCTCTGTTCTAATGAATACGTTGCTGTTCATGCTGCTGTAACCAGCATGAAAAATAGGGTCACTAACTCTGTTTTTGTTATTTAAAAAGTATTTGTATTGTCCAGTAGATGGCAGTGTTCCAGGTTTCTCGTCAGTAATCCCCCGTGATCTAGCCAGGTATCACGTGAAGTCAGCACCTGCAGTAGACACCATTTCCTCTGACACATGAGGCAGACAGCAGAGCAGACCAAACACAAGGAAAGAATGCAGAGATAAACAGCAGACTACCGAAGGAGACATCCGAAAGCAGTTATGGTTGTCATAGACGAGTTCGGGTTTTGTCCGATACCGGGAGTGGTAAAGGGAAAAACCCGTATGAGAGCGAGGTAGCCTGAGACTCCGGTTGGTTTTCAATTCATCAGCCTGTCCCTGTCCAAGCGCTAAGGGAGAGAGAGAGCTGACAGAGTTGGTGAGCCCAACCCAGCGACCCTGAGAGAGCGAGTGATCAGGAGACGCAGTGTGGCCAGCTGCAGACCCTACCGTCACATGACTTCAGATCATCTGAATTTCGTTCTGGAAACAGATAAGATACAAACTTCTACACTATTGAGTAGCACTTCTAGCAACAGAGTGTGAACATAGACGACAATGACTGACTAGACTTTGACATACTGATTACACACATACACACACACATTGGACTCTCTTTTTTATTTTATTTTATTTTTTGAGCTGAATTGAACTAAAACTGAACAGGAGAGCTCAGTTTTTCAGATTCTTATTTGTTTTTTCTCTTCCTTTTTCCTCCTTTCTCTTTCTCTTATGTTTTTGCCGCCTTATTTTGATTATTAGCAGGAAATTTTTTTAATTGTTATGTTAATTGATGTTTTGCAGACATTAAAGTGTCATCTGTTCAACTGCCAACACTTGCTCCTTATTGAAGCTTCATTTGTGCAACTCCTATCGAACCTAGAGCGATTGTTAGCTCTCCTCAGCTTAAACAGCTAGGCTTAAAGGTGCTACAGCTGCATGAACTGATGAGACTGCGTTCATGCAGCGGCAATGGATGTAACTAAGTTGCATTAGCTTGGTTTGCAACGTTACAGGAAACGCACCTCAGCGAATAACTACCACCGACACCACAAATATTGTATGTGAACAAAATACTAGTTTGTCCTGAAATAGCTGTTGGCTAAACTTAACTGAAGATATGAAAATCTTAGTGGTCTCAGTCTTATTAACTTGTGCAGATAGGCTGCCTTAGCACATTATGTTTGTTTTTTTCTAATAGAAAGCTGCACTCTCAACATGTTCAACCATCCAGAATTATTGCTACGTTATTAACGTTTGTAAGAAAGCAAACCGTGTGTAAATCCGTCAAGTTTTCAGCGAGATCAGAGTGTTAATGTTTGTTCAGATCACTCACGTTCCCTCACATTCACTACATCAGACCGTGACTGCCTGACTGTGGAACGATGGCGGCCAGTGCGGACGTTGGATTCTGCGCCGTGAGACATCTAGCCTTCTGTATATATCTATGATCGCACCTATCAATTTCAGTGAATGGGCCGCACCAACTGTTAATATTCCAAAAGTTGATCAGACAGTGAGAATTTGTGGAGATTATAAGGTGTCAATAAACCCGTGGCTTGTGGTAGATCAGTATCCCATACCGAAACCCCAAGACTTGTTCACAAAATTTACCAAGCTTGATTTGTCACAAGCTTATCAACAAGTAGAGCTAGATGAAGGTTCTAAACAGTATGTGACTATAAATACACACAAAGGGCTCTACCAAGTGAACAGGCTTCCTTATGGTGTAGCCAGTGCACCTGCTATATTTCAAAAATGAATGGATCAAGTTTTGCAGGGTATAGATGGTGTCATTTGTTATTTAGATGACATACTGATCACAGGACTGAACACTGAAACTCACATGAAACACCTGGAAGAGGTTTTAAAAAGACTAAAACGCCACAACCTCAGGGTTAACAAAGGAAAATACACTTTCTTTCAACATAGCGTGTCTTATTTAGGACATGTCATTGATGCAAAGGGGATTCATCCTATGCAAGAGAAATGTGAAGCCATTTCTAAAGCAGCCATTCCTAATACAGTTACAGAACTAAAATCATTCTTGTCACTGCCAAGTTATTATGGGAAGTTCATTCAAAACCTTTCTTTCACCAGTAGGTGTGGGTGCAGTGATTTCACACGAAATTTCTGATGGTAGTGAAAAACCAGTCGCTTTTGCTTCTCGTATGCTTACCAAAGCTGAGAAAAACTACTCTCAAATTGAAAAAGAAGCATTAGGCCTAGTTTTTGGAGTGATGAAGTTTCATGAGTATTTGTTTGGTCGTAAGTTTACATTGATAACTGATCACAAACCACTACTGAAGATCCAAGGTCCCAAAACAGGAGTACCACCATTAGCAGCAGCGAGGATGCAACGATGGGCCCTGATATTAGCTGCATATACTTTTGAGATACAGTATAAACCATCTGAACAACATGGAAATGCGGACGCATTATCCAGACGTCCAGCAGTCGATGACACTTTTCCCAGGTCAAATCCTGTATTCAGAGTGTCTTATTTAGACAGTCTGCCCTTAACCGCAAAAGATGTTGCTCAAGAAACTCAGACAGATCCAGTACTGGCAAAAGTCAAACAGCATATTTTGTCAGGTTGGCCAAAACATGTTCCTGATGAGACTTTACAACCATATGTAAGACGCAAATTTGAACTCACAATGGAAAATTACTGTGTACATTGGGGTTTTAGAGTGGTCATTCCGGAAAAACTGCAGAGCAGGTTACTGTCCGAGTTGCATGGAAGTCACTGGGGAATGGTAAAGATGAAGTCTCTGTCCAGAAGCTTATTTTGGTGGCCTCCCTTAGATGAAGACATTGAGAATGTGGTAAATTCTTGTGACATATGTAAACAACAGCACAGCATGCCAGCCACAGCACCTGTGCATACATGGAAATGGGCTTCATGTCCATGGGAGAGAATTCATCTCGATTTTGCAGAGGTCAATAAACAAATGTTTCTTGTAGTTATGGATGCTGGCCTGAAATATTCCACATGCAAACTACCACATCCAGCAAGACCATAGAAATTCTTAGAGGTCTTTTTGCAGCATATGGGTTACCAAAGGAAGGTAGTGACGGATAATGGACCTCAATTTATTTCAAGTGAATTTGGGATGTTCCTTAAAATGAATGCTGTAAAACACATTAAAACTCCAGCGTATCACCCAGCCTCAAATGCATTGGCTGAACGACTGGTCCAAAACTTCAAAAGGTCTTTAGCTAAGAACAAAGCTGTAGGTGGCATGACATTGCAATATTGTATTGCTAATTTCTTATTTAGCTATCGAAACATGCCACACTCAGCCACTAAAAAAACACCAGCAGAGTTGTGTTTGAAGAGGCAGGTCCGTACTAGACCTTCTCTAGTGAAGCCAGACCCGTCTCAGGCTTTTCCTACTGTGCGTTCAAATCAGTCAGCCGGGAAGAGAAAACTCAGGTTTTCCTCTGTAGGTCAGGCTTTGCTGGTAAAGAACTACAGGGGAGGAGAGAAGTGGTTGAATGGTGTAGTAACTGATGTTTTGGGTACTGTAACATACATGGTGTCTATAAATAGGGCATGTGTAAATCAGATGCTTGATGCAAAGAGTGAGAGAGGAGGAGGGACTGTGATTAACACTGATGGAGACTCTGATTACCATGCGGATTCGGGAGAGGATCGGAGAGACATTGAAAGTGTTACTGAAAATACTGGTGAAACACCAGAAGAAACACCTGAAGAAAAGCAAAGCTCAGAGAGGCTGGACAATGCTCTTGAGGAATCATCAAGTTCAGGTTGCAGGGAGCGCCCTAAGATTGTGTCAAATCACTATTGATTCCTTTTTTCGTTGACAAGCAGCATTGGTGTACTAAAAAATTACGTTGTCATTTTTTGGGGCTTGTTTGATGTTTGGTGCTCATTTAGGAATAAGAAAAGAAAAAATATGTACATTTAAAGCTCCAGGGGAGGAGTTGTGGTATTTGAATATAAAAAGCACAGCAGAGTGATGAGGTTCACATGATGAACAGTGTCCTGCTGTTCAGGGTGTTGTACCATGTATTGCCTCTAGAGGGTGTGATGTTTTTTGATCAGACGAGTTATGCTTCTCCCTGTGTCACAGAAGAAATACGAGCAGCTGGTTGTTAGTTCACGTGCCTGCTTACAAATAAACGGCTGTTGCCAGCTATCCTACCAAGTAGTCGTTTTTCACCGCCTTTCCCACACAGTCTGACGACACGACACAAACATCTACACTAAACACAATAAAACCTTCACCCCCACTAGAAAATGCTCAATCCTGCAGTCCTGTCTTTACTGTTGTATTGTATTTGGACTGTTTATGCACAATTTCGTTGTACATGTTTACGTGTTACAATGACAATAAAGACTCATACATACCAAAAATAATCAATCAATCAATCAATCAATCAATGGAATTTTATTTATATAGCACCTTCCAACAACCAAATGGTGCACAAGGTGCTTTCCAGAGTGAAACACATAAAATCAATTGCAATAAAAACAGTTAAAATACAGCAAAACAATAAGAATGTATGGAGTGTGAGAGTCGGTGTGTTGTCAGTAATGCCTGTAGGTGTGTGGATGGAGTGAATGGTATGAGTGCGTGTTGTCTGTGTGCAACAAACAAAAAGCATGACGGGAAGTGAAAAACAAAGCAGCTGCTGCGGTGGAAGCCAGGTGTGAGAGGGGCCAGTGCTGAGGGAGGCGGTCCTAAACAAGCTGTGCACCGGCCAGGTGCACCTGGTTAGTCATCAGCACCTGAAAGAGACACACAACCAGTACACAGCAACAACAGGGCAATAGCCAAGGCACCCATGGCCATAACAGGGCCACACTTCACAGCACACTGAACCTACTCACATAGATTTTTCGATCTACATACACATCAATCTGCTGAAACATGCAAACGGAAGCAGGTGGAGATTTAATTATGTTGGTCAAGAAAAAAGGTGCATTAAACATTTATTAAACAAATATATATTTATTAGTGGTGGGACTTGATTAAAAAAATAATCTAATTAATTATGGTCTTTGTAGTTTGTGAACCCTCTAACCTTTGACCTCTGGTCAGTTCACTCAGATTATTCTGTCACAACCTTTTAATTTTTTTCGAATATGAATCAAATTTTTTGTTTCATTAATGGCCTCAAAAAGTTTTGACTTCACTTCACTTCAGAAGCTGCACTATGAGTAAAGGAGTTGATTTTAGACAAGTATCTGTACAGCAGTAGAGAATGTGAATCATTTTACTTCATCTGATTGTCCACGCTACTTGGTTGTATTCAGCGCTCTTACTTGTTAGCTCTGTTAGCTCGTGCTAGCTGCTAGGTGTCATTCCGGTGCTACTGGAGGCTGGAATGACTGCACTGGAATGCAAACTGCTTGTGGCTCCGTTTGCACAGAGCAAATCTCTCCTCACACCGTGGGCCGCCCAGTAACAAGAGCTCAATGCTCTATATATGGTCCATACACTGTAGCATTGACAATAAAGCTAGCGTGAAGCTTCAACCTGGAGTTGCTTGGTCAGATCAGCTGATGAGAATGAAGCCTGTGGAAAGTCCTGCTGGGGGAACAACACCATGAAAGTGACTTTGCTTCCAGTCGGGCTCAGTCTCTGATTAGTGTCCAGTCATTGGAGTGTTTGAAGGCTCCACTCCCAACAGAGATCAGATGGTGAGAGGATCTCACCCACAAAGGTTTTTCATGACTTTTAGATGGGAAGTGAGATTGTGGTGTCCAGAGAGGAGGAGAGCAGTCAGTCATGGTTGACCTCCAGTGCTCACGCAGTGGTTCACTGGAAGGCCAAGAACAATCCAAGAGTCCATATGTGGCACTGCAAGGTCCACCAGTGGCTTCTGGGACGTCTCTGCCAGTAACCACAGCAGCTTGTAGGGAGAACCAGTCTGCCAGCCACCAGGCTCCACTGGGGTCAAAGGTCGTGACACACCCACACACTGTGCAACACTGTGGCTGTGTCTCAATTCAGGTGCTGTGTCTCAATTCGGGGTCTGCATCCTTGAAGTACGCATTTTGAAAGGAAGTTGCGTCATCGCACTGCGCGAAGGCTTGTCCCAATTCCCAACGGTGCTTAGGATGCTCAAAATGCGTACTCGGAAATACGCACTCGTTTTAGCCGATTCCAAGGATGCACCGCTACTATCCTTTGCGTACTTATGTATCCCATGATGCTTTGCGTGCTGCTGCAAAGCATCGTGGGATCCTGGGAAGTCAGCTGAAATTAGCGGCATGTACTGGTAAAGACACAACATATAAATTTAAGTATTGAAGTTTCACATAAAGTATCCAGTTTTTAACGTAGGATTTTACTTATTTGATCATCCAACGGCATCATTAGATGTCTAACCAATGCTTAGCTTGATACTATAAAAATGTCACTTCCGGGGTTGGCCAGCCGGAGGGAACGTCGGTGACGCAACACGGAAATATGCCGAAGGCCAGACCGTCCCGAGTGGTTACCGGGGAGGCGGGGTTTGGTCCGTCCTTCTAGGCTGGGAACTCTAAGAACGCTTCCTTCAGACGGAGGACACTCGGTCTGAAGGGTGCAGACCCTGAATTGAGACACAGCATATGTGTGCGTGCAGCTTGCTGTTTAGCTCCACTTATTGTAGTTCTGTCAGCCACCACTAGATGGAGCTCTCCTCTTCACTCTCCTCCTCATCCTCCCTCACCACCAGCTGCAAAGAGAAGAAGAGACAGCAGGAGTCAGGACTCACGTTCCTTGAACGCATCATCACAGAGACGTTGACTGTTGATGAAGATGATGGAGTGACTGGTGAGAAGAAGCAGACTCTCACATGTCAAGTATGGAACTTATGAAGGTCATGTGACCATGGAGTGTTGATCTGATACTGAGGCCTGATGAAGATGAACTGATCAATAATTGAGTGGTGAACTGAGAGAAGAAGCAGTTTGGCAGCAGATGTTGGATGAATGAGGAGCAGCTGGACGTCACCATCCTCCTCTCACACTGTGACTGGGAACACTGGACCTCTGCTGTGAGATCAACTGGCTTTGGTGCTGGAACCATCATCCAGTGGTTCCAAACCAGTACTGACCTCAAACTCTCCAGTTGATAGTCTCTGCTGTGGACAAGATCCATCAGTGGCTTCACTGATGATTCCTTCAGCTTGTTCTGACCCAGGTCCAGGTGTCTGAGGTGGGAGGGGTTGGACTTCAGAGCTGAGAGCAGCCAATCACAGCTGAGCTCTGACAACCTGCAGCTCCACAACCTGAATAGAGAATAAATGATGGAGAGTTTATAATGATGGAGAGTTTTTCCAGGGTGTCATCACTCTGAAAATCAAAGTGAAATGTCGACTTCAGAATCTGACACTACAGAAAATGTCACCTTGAAATGAAATCCTCAGTCCAAAACTAATGTGTGTTGAAATGATGTTTGGTCACATGACCACTGATGGCCCTTTTTTTATATATATACTTCAAACATGAACAGAATGAAGTTTTCATATTTCTGGATGTCATTTTGATATGAAACAACCTTCAGTTCAATGTTTATTCAAATGTGTGATGAACTGTGTTTGGTGCTGAAACCATCATCCACTGGTTCCAAACCAGTACTGACCTCAGAGTCTCCAGTTTACAGTCTGGGCTCTGCAGAAAACCACTCAGCTCCTTCACTCCTGAATCCTGCAGCTGGTGGTTGTCACCCAGGTCCAGGACTCTGAGGTGGAAGGGGTTGGACTTCAGAGCTGAGAGCAGCCAATCACAGCTGAGCTCTGACAAACTGCAGCCCCACAACCTAAATAAAAAAATTAATGATGGTGTGAGTGAAGTTTTAATCACTATATGAAAATAAAAAACATTAATGTCGATAACACTGTAATGTCCATTAAACCAATCAGAAGCACAACAATAATACTGAAATAATGAATCACCACAATAAAATATTTTATATCAACCTGTTTAGTCATGTGACCACTGATCAGCTGTTAACAATATTGGAATTCATTGATTAATTTTGCCTCAAAGGTTCAGTGTGTAAAATCAGTGCAGATTTATTGCTGAAAGATATATATAGAACCATCAATATAGCTTGAAGTCTTTGATTAGTAGAAAATAGAAGTCCTCTGCTTTTCCTGCCGTTAGAACGCTTCTTTCTAGAAACAGACAGAAGGTTTAAAGGTCGTGGCCATCTTGCACCACCATGTTTGTAAGCGGCTGGTTGGGAAGATCAGTTTGAGAGACAGTTTCATATTGAAGGTTGGAGGCTGGAATCCTCAAATAAAGCAAATGTGAGAACAAATGGTTATTAAGTGACTGAAATGCAGTGGAATCTTTCCTGCATCTTGCTCATCAATACTGAACTGACTGAGATGATAGAACCTGCATTGACCCTTGACCTTCTGCTGAGTCCAGCTGGATCTATCTACAGTATCTAAGTGCTCGTACAGGTGGCTAATGCTAGCGCTAGCTTGGCCACTGCTGGTGGCAACAATGGACTGTCTGCTGTAACTATGACTGCTTGTGATGCTAATAGATGGTTGTAATATTTGTTTTGATGCAACTTTATCATTATACAGAGAACTAGACACCTTTGCTGTGAACCACTTCCTTTATGATGCTGAAAGGCCACCGTAGTTCACTGGCAAGAAGGGGAGAAGGAGGGCCATCAAGTAAGCACTGCAATCTGAAATCTGACCACTAGATGGCAGGATTTAACACACTGTACCTTTAAACCCACTTTCACTCATTTCAAAAACAAAGCAGTGACTGCAAACTGAATTTCCAACAGCAGTGAAGTGAAAATCATGACAACAATAACAAGAGTGATAGAAGTTGTAGAGTGAAGAGGGTGAACTGACCTCAGAGTGTCCAGTTTACAGTCTGGACTCTGCAGAAAACCACTCAGCACCTTCAATGATGAATCCTGCAGCTGGTTGTCACTCAGGTCCAGGTGTCTGAGGTGGGAGGGGTTGGACTTCAGAGCTGAGAGCAGCCAATCACAGCTGAGCTCTGACAAACTGCAGCCCTCCAACCTGAATAAAGAATCAATATTTGATTTCCTCCATGGTGTAAATGTCATATTAAGAGTAATTTCTGATCCAGATGTGCAGCTGTTGGGATCACTGAGTCATTCCCTCAAACGAGTCATTGTGCCAGTGTGTTGTCAACACAATAACAACAGCAGTGTGTCAGTCAGCGTGCAGCCAATCAGCAGTGAAGATGGAAAATAATCAGTGAGTCATTTGTGTGCTTGCGGCTGTTTTCAGTCATCAGAGTCTCGTTACAAGTCAAACACATTCAAAGGACAAGATGAAGAAATACTGCTGCACTATTAATCTGCCTCATATATTTCTTCACAGGATCTTCTGCTCAGTCATGTGACCTTCATCACCAATCAACAACTTCCATTGAGCTCCAAAGTGACTGGAGACATTTTCCACACTTTCTTCCACAATCCAAAGTCTTTTCTGGCTGCAGATTGTTGACATGAAAATATCAACAACATCCACTTTGTCTAGATGAGTGTTTAATATCTGCTTCAAAGTCTTCACACTGAGCAGCATTACACACTAGTTGTCATCTGCTGACACACACTGTCCACCAGTAGAAAGCAGGAACTGACCTGAGAACTTCCAGTCTGCAGTTTGGACTCTGCAGTCCAGCACAGAGCAGCTTCACTCCAGGATCCTCCAGGATGTTGTCACTCAGGTCCAGCAGTGTGAGGTGAGAGGGGCTGGACTGCAGAGCTGAAGACACCACTGCACACTCAAGCTCTGAGAGTTCATCACCATATCTGCAATGAAGGAGAGCAGAGTGAGAAGTTGTGGTCGACAAGCTGATCAGCTGCTTCCATCACCATCATCATCATCATCATCATTATCATCATCATCATCATCATCACCATCGTCATCATCATCATCATCATCATCATCATCATCATCATCATCAATGATTGAATAGTTGATTTTGGTTGACAATGTAAATTCAATCAATCTTGCGCAATCAACTGACAACAATGAAAATGAACCTTCCAAAACAAATGTGCACATTATAAAGACTCACAACAACAAAAACACAACAAGTGTGTGAAGGAAAAAGCAGCAAGCCCAAGCTGATTCTTGCCTCTCCTATACAGTCCATAAGATTAGCTGGAATAATTAGTCAGACAAAATCAAAAAGGAAAAAAAGAGAAACGTAACCCAACAAAATATGCTTGACATTATTCTTCATCATTGACTCACAATTCAATCATTTATCCTCATCATCATGAAGTATTTTGCCCTTCAAGATTTTTTCAACTCAACAAAGAAGCACACATTTTCAAATGGTCACTGATCCCATTCCAAAATGGAACTCCCAAAAAAGAAAGACATCTATATTTAACAATGCTTCTCACCTTCCATCATTCAAAGACACTCAACCCTCTGAACATGGATTGATTTTCTCTCACTTTAAAAAACTTAGAATACTGAGCGCAAGATTTTCATTCTTTCCAGGAAATAGTATTTTTAATGTTTTCAAGTCCACTATATCTATGAATTGGAAGATCTTTGACTCTATCAATCATTTATTTGTGCTTTAGGGAACTTTATTGATTATTCTGACAACTCTTTTCTGTAGTTGAATTATTATTTGAACTATTTAACCAGGTTTGTCCCTTTTGAGACCCAAGATCTCTTTTACAAGAGAGACCTGGCCAAGAATGACAGCACATAGAGTTTCAACACACACACACACACAGGAGCAGATCCTCAAAGAAGGGCGCGCAGCGGTAAAATGCGACGAGATTGCGGCTGCAATCTGCACCACAGATGCGGGTATCCACAAAGGTTTTTGCAATAATGACATGCAGGCGCAAACACGCCCACAAATGCAGCACCTGAACCAGGTGCGAATGTTGCAGTCTGGCAACCTGAGAGCAGTTTTCGCCAGAGGTTGTTCGTGAGTGCATGTGTTTGGTTTGTGTTCATTGATGCACGGAAAAGAAAACAAAAAAATTCAGATCGTGAGCTGGCTGCCCCTCTGCTACGATAAACGCACTCCTGTGCGTGCCGGCATTACGATGCCTCCTCTTTCTACCAAGACTGCTGCCACAATGGAAAGAAAGTCAAGACGTGTTAGTAACCAACACCTGAGTACCATTTGTATTTTTCATAGCCGATCTAAAATATTGGCATATATACTGTAGTCTATAGTCTATATTTCAGGCTTTTCAGAGAGGAAAGTTTCACTCAGAAACCAGAAACACTTTGACAGACAGGAACTGCGCCTGGTTTTGGGTGGCGGTGTTTCCGTCTGTCAAACTGCGTGCGGACACGAGCGCAAACTTCCTTCTTCCTGGATCTGCCGCTGTTTGAATGAGGCATATTTGCATAGAAGGGGGGTGTTCTTTTGCGCGCAATGACTCATTTCTTTTTTTTTTTCTTTTTTTTTTCCCCTTGTCCGGTCTGGCCATAATGACAAGCAGAAGTGTCTCTGAATGTCTATGATGGCTGACAGATTTTATTCTCAGAGGTAGATCTTGAGAGTGTGAGCCACGTGGGTGGTTTCAGGAGCTACCTCTTCAGTGGTTTTATTATAATGTTCTTGGTGACATTCTGGCCATGACCGGACTGAGGGGGATAGATAGGGGGGTGAGTAGAGAGGGGAAATGAGTGTGTGTGTGGGGGGGGGGGGATGATGAGATGATGAGAGGGATAGAGAGAGAGGAGTAGGGGAGGCAACTGGCAACAATATACAATTGTGTTAGAAGAGAACAAAACAGATCGTAAATATGCATAGCTAATTGTCAGATAGTGCATATATACCCATACAAACATACATGCGAGTTCATACAGTGATGTTAATAATAATAGCGATGATAATAATAGCAACGTTAATAGTAATAATAATAATAATAGTGATAATAATAATAATAATAATAATAATGATAATAATAATGATGATAGTAATAATAACGATGATAATAATCTACTCATGGATAAATAAGACAATAAGCTATGCAATAGTGTACAACAGTGTACCCGCGCTTGTGTATATTTGTGTGTGTGTGTGCGTGTGTGCGGGTGTGTGTGTATACTTGTGTGTGTGTGCATGTTTGCATCTGTGTATACGTGTGTGTGTGTGTGTGTGTGTGTGTGTGTGTGTGTGTATGGATGTGGTGGTGTGTGTACCTGAATGTGGGGGTGGGTGTGTTTAAGTACGTCACTGGAAGTAGGCTGCCAATTAGTGCGGTCTCTGAGGCCGCAACCGCCCCACGCCAGCGACGAGCCGGGGGGGGGGCCCCGGACACGGCATACCCACCGCAAAGCCGGCCAGGAAGAGGCCCGGAGCAGCAGGCCCCCGGGCCAGAGGGCACCCGCCCCACGAGGAGCCAGGGCAGGATGACAGGGAGGCAGATACCCCAAGGAGAAGGGACACCACCCAGGGTGGACAGGCAGCAGAGCCCGGCCCCCGGACGGGGGCCCCCCAGGGCAAGCGAGACCAGACTCATCCCCATGACAGGACCCAGCCCCTTCACCTACCGGGAGGATCGGTACCCAAGGCAGGCCCGGGCACCCAGAGCCCCCCCCCCTACGGACCCAGTATGGCGCATCAACCGGCCCCCTCCACCCCCCACACCCCCCAGCCACCCCCACCGCCCCGGGACCCCCCGGCGCCAGGGGACAGCCCCCCCCCGGCCCCCAGGGCCACAGCCGCACCCCCGCCCCCAACGCCGGCAAAGCGGGCCCCCGAGCGAGAGTCCCCCCTGGTTCCCCCTGTGCCCTGTAAAAGAAGAAGTTAAATAATTAAAAAGATAAAATTGAATAATCAATCCGTGGACCCCCGCCCACCATTGTCAGACCCCCGTGTCTCAGGTCGTCGCCGCTCACCCGCCCCCACTCGCACCTCGGGGGCACCGGACTGCACAGGGCCCATCCAGGGTGGGAAAGATATCGGGTCCAGCCCCCACTAGCAGGCCGACCCCACTGTGTGTAGGAGTGTCAGTGTGTGTATATGTGCACTTGCTGGTGTGTTGGACTATGGTGCGTTTAAAATGGAAGGGTGGTAAGGCCCTGGGGCAACCACACTGCTGCTGAGCAGGGCGGCGGCCGCAGTGCACGAACCCCCCCCCAGGCCCTAAGTGTCTATAATGCTATAAAAATTGGAGAGGGTCTCGGATGGAGCGGTGGCCGGCCGATGGAGACCCTCATCCAAAGCCCTAGTGATAATGTCAGTGGGTCGTTGGCTGCGTGGGGGCCAGGTCCTCGCCAA
The DNA here is from genome assembly GCF_046127955.1 of Nelusetta ayraudi. Classification (NCBI taxonomy): domain Eukaryota; kingdom Metazoa; phylum Chordata; class Actinopteri; order Tetraodontiformes; family Monacanthidae; genus Nelusetta; species Nelusetta ayraudi. Next base: position 190,702 of record NW_027466238.1, read on the forward strand.
CGAGGGTGCAGTCGGTGCCCCATGCAAGGGCGAGGAGACCGCACCGGGGGGAGGCCCACCGGGGACCTGGTCGCCGCCCATATCGAGTCCCCCGCGGCGCCCGGCCAGAAGGCCGGGCAGCGACCACCCAAGACACAAATCCCCAAAACAGAAGGAAAAAAATAAATAAATTAATTAATTAATTAATTAATTAATTAATTAATTAATAAAAAAAAAAATAAAAATAAAAAAAATAAAAAAAATAAATAAATAAATAAAAAATAATAATAAAAATAATAAAAATAAAATAAATAAATAAATAAATACACCCATTATGTGACCAGGGGGGACTCCCGGTTAGGGCGCCCCCTCAGCGACATCGGGGCCGGGGACACCACAGGGATCCAGGAGCCAAAGGAGGCCCACCCCCCACCGCCCGAGGGCCCCGGGGCAGCGGCAGCGACCAGGAAGACGGAGGGCGAAGGTGGGGCTGAAGGCACCACCCGGGCACACAGGAGCGGTAGCCGCCGGCCGCGCAGCCCCACCCCAGGCATGTGACCCCACCGCATACGATCCAGCGCCAGTTCCCAGACACAGGGACGGACCAGCCCCCCCACCAACAGGGCCCAGAGCCAGGGACCGCCGCCCCCCACCCCGTGGCACCACCCCCCAACCACCAGGCCCAGCCCCCCGCGTGGAAGACATCCCCCGCCGGGGCACCCAACCCCCGACCCCCCACCAACCCGCAAAGCAGCCGAGCACCCCCCCCCCCCCCCCCCCCCAGACCGCACCTGGCCCGCTGCAGCACAACCACGGCCGTCCACATCAACCAGCAGCCTCAGCTATTGATTGTTTACTAGTTAGTTATAGGATGAAGCAGACACTCCTACCAAGGAGTTTGGTCTAACAGTAAGTTCCTATATTGTGCAATGTGCAGGTGTTGTTTTGTTTTCCAGTTTATGAGGAGTGTTTTCTTAGCGATAGATAAGGAGGTGATCAGCATGCGAGATTCTGCCTTATCTGAGGTGATATCACTAAGGTCTCCTAAGAGACAAAAAGAAGGAGTGGCTGTGATGGTGTAACCGACCTGTGCTGATAGATCATTGCATACTATGTGCCAGAATTTATTTACTGGTGGGCAATGCCATACAGCGTGTAGGTAATTATCTGGAACATTAACTGTGCAGTGTGAGCAGGTTTGAGTGGCGGTCATGCCCATCTGAAACATCCGCTGTCCAGTGTAGTGGATCCTGTGGAGTACTTTAAATTGTATTAATTGTAGATTAGGTTGTTTTATCAGTGAAAAGGTGTTCAGGCAAATTGTTCTCCAGAAATTAGAGTGGGGCTGGAGAGACAGGTCTCTTTCCCACTTAACAATGGGGATAGAAATAGTGCGATCTGTGTTTGTAAGGATTTTATATATCTTGGAAAGTAGTTTAGGAGGTGAGAAATTAAGGACCGACTGTACAGCCGGAGAGACCTCCATGTGTGTTTGTTCAAGTTTGAATCTTTTCTTAATTATGGACTTAATTTGCATGTATTCTAAGTAACAACTACTGTTAATTCCAAACTGTGTCACAAGCTCTTGAAATGGTCTAAAATTATTATTCTCTCTTATGTGTTTTACGTGAGTTATACCTTTATCTGCCCAATGTGTGAAGTTAAGTGCTTTTTTATTTTGTAGTAAATCAGGATTGTTCCAGATGGGCATACGACCGCACGGGAGAAGGGAAGAACCTGTGATTTTCAGAAATTCCATCCAAGCCGTCAGAGAGTGACTTATATTAACGCTTTTCATGCAGCTGTGGTGTTTTGGTGTGCTGATAAATGGCAAGTCTGCTAACTGAATATCACCACAATAGGCTTGTTCTATGACATGCCAGGATACATCATGTGGGCTAGGGTTGAACCACTTATGAATATACTTTATTCTGTTGGCAATATAGTAGTAATAAAAGTTTGGCAATTCTAGTCCCCCAGGATCTTTCGCTTTTTGAAGCGTCTTCAGACTGATACGGGGTGGTTTGTTTTTCCATAGAAATATTGTGACGTTTGAGTTCAGGGTTTTAAACCACTGAGCAGGGGGTTGATGTGGAATCATTGAGAAAAGGTAGTTTAATTTAGGTAAAACCATCATTTTTACTGTTGCAACTTTCTCTAAAAGAGATATGGGTAAGTTTCTCCATCGAATTAGATCATTTTCTATCGTAATGACTCATTTAAATACATTCAAATGAGTCTGGCGCAGCCCTGCCGCTACTTGCGCCTCGGCGTATATTCCGCCGATTTTCACGTTTGCGTCCCCTCTGTGGATCGGAATCACCGTTTTTGGCGCTATTTACACGGATTTTGTGGCGCAAAAGCCGCGCAAACGCTTTGTGGATCTGCCTCACAGTGTTTACGCACCTTTCTAAACGTATCACAGCCTTCCTGCAGTTCCTCACAGCTGGAATCAGTCTCAATCTTCCCTCCTCTGTTGTCTTGTACTTCCTGAGGTCCAACTCCTCCAGAACCTCCTCTGACATCTGCAGCATGTAGGCCAGAGCTGAACACTGGATGGCTGAGAGTCTCTTCTCTGATCTGTTCTCTGACTGCAGGAACTCTTGGACCTCCTGATGCACTGACTGATCCTTCACCTCCAGCAGACAGTGGAAGATGTTGATGCTTCTGTCAGGAGAAACATAATCAGTGTTCATCTTCTTCAGGTTGTTGATGACCTTCTGTAAGGTCCCTGGATGGTTGTCAGTGAGACCCTGCAGGCCTCCTAAGAGTCTCTGGTTGGATTCCAGACTTAGTCCATGGAGAAAGCGAACAAACAAGTCCAGATGACCTTTTGGACTCTGCAGGGATTTCTCCATCATCCTCTTCAGGAACTCATCCAGAGATTCTTGGGGAAGAACATCTTTTCTTGTCTTCTTGTTGGTGTGACAGTGGAAGCTGTAGACTGCAGCCAGAAACTCCTGGACGCTCAGATGAACGAAGCAGTAGACGATTTTGTGGAAGATCACACTCTCTCTTCTGAAGATCTCTGTACAAACTCCTGAGTACACAGAGGCGTCAGTCACACTGAGACCACACTTCTCCAGGTCTTCACTGTAGAACATGATGTGTCCACTCTCCAGATGTTCAGATGCCAGCTGGCCCAGCTTCAGAAGAAGGTCCCTGTCAGCCTGCGTCAGCTCCTGTGGACCTCCTCCAAACTTGTGCTGCTTCCTCTTGGTCTGGACCAGCAGGAAGTGTGAGTACATGTCAGTCAGGGTCTTGGGCAGCTCTCCTCTCTGCTCTGAGCTCAACATGCTCTCCAGAACTGTGGAAGTGATCCAGCAGAAGACCGGGATCTGACACATGATGTGGAGGCTCCTGGAGGCCTTGATGTGGGAGATGATCCTGCTGGACACATCTCCTCTATCTCTGAACCTCCTCCTGAAATACTCCTCCTTCTGGTCATCGGTGAAGCCTCGTACTTCTGTCAGCCTATCCACACATGATGGAGGGATCTGATTGGCTGCTGCAGGTCTGGTAGTTATCCACAGCAGAGCCGAGGGAAGCAGATCTCCTCTGATCAGGTTTGTTAGCATGACTCTGACTGACTTCTTCTGAGTGACGTCAGTCACCACCTGGTTCTTCTCAAAGTCCAGAGCCAGTGTGCTTTCATCCAGGCCGTCCAAGATGAAGAGAAGTTTGCAGACATGCAGCTGCTCTGCTGTGAGCTTCTCTAACGTTGGATGGAAAACATGGAGCAGCTCCAGAAGACTGTAGTGCTTCTCTTTGACCAAGTTGAGCTCCCTGAATGAGAGAGGAAGCACCAGATGAAGGTCCTGGTTCTCCAGGCCCTGGGCCCAGTCCAGAGTGAACTTCTGCACTGAGAAGGTTTTTCCAACCCCAGCGATGCCGTTGGTCAGCACCACTCTGACTCTGAGTCCCTGCTGCTCAGGTGAGGCTTCAAAGATCTGGCTGAACCTGATTGGACGGTCGTGGAGGCTCTCCTTGGTCTTCTTGGTCTCTAGCTGACTGACCTCATGGTGTCTGTTCACCTCCTCACTCAGTCCCTCAGTGATGTAGAGCTCAGTGTAGACGCTGTTGAGGAGGGTTTGACTTCCTGCTTCTTCACCTTCAGTCACACGTTCACATCTCCTCTCCAGACTGATCTTCTGCTGCTGAAGAAGCTCCTGCAGACCATCATCAGCCTCTGGAGCAGAGAAAAGGTTGGAGAAGAAAACATCAGTGTGACAGTGTGAGCATCATTTTCTCTCCACAACTTTTCAGCTGCTGTGGTGAAGCTGCTGTGTGACTGTTTGCTCTCAACGTCCCTCAGTGAATCTTCTCACTGGAGGTCCTGACATGATCTCAGAGGGAGAAGTGCAGGTGCAGGTGCAGGTGGACAGTCTTACTGTGATCAGTCTGGGTGTGACTGGCAGGTTGCAGTGCTGCTCCACACCCACCACTCTTCTTCCTCCTCCTGTGGATGGAGACACTTTGATCAACTCGTCACTTTTTAATCTTTCTTTATTGAAATTCTTCATTTTGTCTTTGACATGAACTTTATTTTAATCTTTGCCTCTAAATCAGCTCTAATTCCCATGATGCTCTGCTCCCAGTCTGCCCTGTAGAAATTATTTCATCAGCTATGGTCAGTTTTGAGGTCAACACTGGGTTGTGTTTCTTTCCAATTGATGGTTGCTGGATTTCAACACTCTTAAATGTGAAGGAGCTGCGCGCGCGCGCGCACACACACACACACACACACACACACACACACACACACACACACACAGTGTTCTTACTGTGTCTCAGGAGGTCCAGGTTCATTACTGAAGTTGTAAGGTTCATCTTTGGACCAGTGACTCTTCAGAGACTCCCAGCTGGACCCTGTAGACTCTGCTCTCTTTCTCTTGTATTGAACTCTGCAACACAAACATTGATGTCTGTGTTTAAAACATGATTCTTTCATCAATGATCTGCTGAGAGTCATTAATAAATCTCCACACACTGCTGTTTCCAGTCAGGATGAAGAAAGAGGGTTGTTCCTCTCACATCAGCTTACAGTGTTTACAGACCACCAACAGTTTGAACAGTGTGTCAAACAGCAGTTCCAGTTACTGAGTCACGCTTAGTGTTCTTACTGCGTCTCAGGAGGTCCAGGTTCATTACTGAAGTATGGAGGTTGATCTTTGGAGTGGTCACTCTTCAGAGACTCACAGCTGAACCCTGGAGACGCTGCTGCTCCATCTTCCTCTTCCTCCACTCGAGCACTCATCCTCTGAGCTGGAGGTCAAACAGGAAGTGAGGCAGTGAGCTCAGAACACACTGACTTCCACTTAGGAGCGAGAGGACAGGAAGAAATCAACCAGACTGAAGTCACATTGTTGACTAGCGTCACATTGAATGAGTTATTCAGTCAGCCAGGACTCACCTGCTGCTGCTGCTACTGCTGCTGTGGCTCCTCTGTCTGTTTCTGCTCCTGCTGCCTCAAAATGGAGTCGGACTGAAAACTCTTTTGCTTTCAGTGTCTTTTCCTGCTGCAGCTGCTGCTCCTCCCACCACTGCTGCTGCTCTGCCCACTGGAAGTCACATAGTGCGTCAGAGTGGCTGTGGGCATGGCCAAGAGTGTTTATGTGACTCCATAGTCTCTTCTCATTTTATTCCAGAAGCAGCAGTATTTTGTTCCAACACTGACAAATGTGTTTATAATAATAATATACAGAAGTGTTTCACTCTAAAGCTACAAGAAGGAACCAACTCATTGTTAATAAAAAACTGAATCTGTTGATGGAATCATTTGAGTGGGTCAAAAGTCGAACTTGGAAGAAAAAAAACGTTTCTTAAATGTGTTTTTCTGTTTCAGAAAAAATATAATATATGTAGCTGACTTTGATCAAATAGAATAAATAAGATAGTATTGGACTATTGGTTGATTTACTTTTTGTTCTTTCAATATTCCTGTTTTTGTTTTGTCAGTCTTTGTACGTACGTTTACGTTTGGATGCTTGGAATGTAATATAACAACAAATATAATAATAGGTTGAGTGAATCAATGAGAAAAAGATCAATAAAATGATTGCATATTTCTTATTCAGTCAGTCACGACTCACCTGCTGCTCCTCTCACTTTCTGTTTATGGCTTCAAAATGGAGTCGGACTGAACACACCTTGACCTTCTGTACCTGCTGCTGTTGCCGTTGATCGTTGCAGCTCCTCCCAGAGTCTTTTATCAGAACCAAAGTTCAGGCTGAGGGCGCCATCACCTCAGTCTGCTGGCTGAGAGCCTCAGTGGCTCTGGAAACTCTTCACTTTGTCACTGATGATGTGTTGTGTGTGTGACTGCCTCTGACAACTGACACCTCAGAAATATAGATGACATTTCAATAGTGTTGGAGGAGGAGCATCTAAACATCAGGGGTCATGAAGTGCAGTGATGTCATCATGAGCAGGCTGTTGTGTTTTCACTGGGACAGAATCAGTCTTTGTGGTCAGTGGCAGGTGAGACTGGATCAGTCACGTGAAGAAGGTTCATTAACACACAGTCCATTTGAAAATATACATGAGAAAATAAATGGATTTCAACAGACACTGTAAACTTCCTGCTCCATCACTTCCTCTTGTCTTTCACCAGACCACAGAGACTCTTTCCACTGACTGATAAAATACAGACATAGAAAATCAACAGACACAGAATGTCCAATTTTTTTCCCCTCATGTTCAAACATTTTTTAAAAATGCTTTAATTTGCCCAGATTGCATCGTCACCAACATCTCATCACAGCTTAGCACAAGACAGAGCTATTCCAAGCAAAAGAAGAAGAAGCATTTATTAATCCTCCATTGGGGAAATTTGCAGTGTGTCTTTTTTTTCCAGGACCAAAAAAAATTCAAAAAGTCCTTGAATGAGCCTTAAATTGAGGTCAATGAGCGTCCTCCAGAGGAAGAGCTTTAAATGTCAAGGTTGCTGGTTCAAGACCCGACGTAGGAACACTAGTGTTTTGAATTCAAGAGGAGCAGAATTGAAGGGTCCAGTATTCAGAGACATTTTGCTTTTCATGCTGAGTTACGTGAAAACTCTGTCACTTGTACTGATCTTTTGGCGCCATTGAAGCTAAAAATGGACGTCTAGCCGTGGTTGGGACTCCAACCTCCAACCAAAGGAACAGTCAGCACTCTTCTACCCTGAGCCATCAGCTGACTGTTGAAGCACATCCACTGCTACATTTATCCTTCGTTTTGGAGCCATTGACCTTCAAAAAGGCTCTCAGTCCATAGTGGGACTTGATCCAACAACCTTCTGATTCACAGTCAGTCGTCTTATCAACTGAGCCGTCTGTGGGCCGATGTCATGCAGCTCCTGGAGAACTAATTTAATCTCTTTTCTGAAACCCTGACCAAATCTACATACAATGTTGTTGTTTTGCAAGAACAAAGAATTTTAAATACTTTATTAAAATACTCTAGTCAGTCCAAAATGCACCGAAATGAATAGTTCTTTGGTAGCTTAGCACGAGACAGCGCTACTCCAAGCAAAATCTCAACATATCTGAAAAAAACACATACTATAGTACATATATATATATACATATATGTATATATATATGTATATATATATGTATATATATATGTATATATCCAAACATACATAGTAAAGACCTGGTCATGTGGTACCAACTGGGCTTTAAACACACATCTCTTACAACCACAGTCAGAGGTTTAGCCTACTGAGCTAACCACCTTGTTAGCGTGAGGACTGTGGAGGTCAACAGGTCACGCTGTCCATACAGCCTATTATACAGCCCACTGCTTCTGGTATAAATATAAACTGTGTCATTATATTATACAGTGACCTATATATGATTGATTTGATGCTGATGATCTTCTATTATTCATCACTGATGAGGAAATGAGTTGAAGAATCTTTGGTTTTAGTAACTTATTGTCCTTTGTTGAGTATCTGTGTCACTGCTTGTCAGTGTGTGTCAGTTGCTGTGTCTCAATCCAGGGTCTGCATCCTTTAAGTACGCATTTTGAAAGGAAGTTGCGTCATAGCACTGCACAAAGGCTTGTCCCAATTCCCAAGGGTGCTTAGGATGCTCAAAATGCGTACTCGGAAATACGCACTCGTTTTAGCCGATTCCAAGGATGCACCGCTACTATCCTTTGCGTACTTATGTATCCCATGATGCTTTGCGTGCTGCTGCAAAGCATCGTGGGATCGTGGGAAGTCAGCTGAAATTAGCGGCATGTACTGGTAAAGACACAACATATAAATTTAAATATTGAAGTTTCACATAAAGTATCCAGTTTTTAACGTAGAATTTTACTTATTTGATCATCCAACGGCATCATTAGATGGCGAACCAATGGTTAGCTTGATACTATAAAAACGTCACTTCCAGGGAGAATACGCCGAAGGCTAGACCGTCCCGGGTGGTTACCGGGGAGGCGGGGTTTGGTCCGTCCTTCTAGGCTGGGTACTCGAAGAACGCTTCCTTCAGATGGAGGACACTCGGTCTGAAGGGTGCAGAACCTGAATTGAGACACCGCAAGTGTGTGTCAGTTAGGGTGACCAGATGTCCCAATTTGTCACGCATTACAAAACTTTTCAAGCGTCCCACAAATTGAGACGATGTCCCGCATTCTGATCGACTTGCGGCAGTTTTAAATTGCGTATATACATTTTTGTCTGTGAGTATGAAGACCGCAAGAGAGGAGCAGAGAGGGAGGCTGTCAGACAGAGACAGGGGGCGGGCGTAGCCGTGCGTGTGTGTATGTGTCGGCCTATGGTATATGTGTGTGCTTGCTTGTGTGCGTGTGGTGAGGATCCAATCAACAGCCGAGCTCACACCGGCGCGGAAGTCAGGTGCAGGAGCGAACGCGCACCAAAACCTCAACAGCTGCATACAGCCTGCCTTTAGCGACGCTAACATTGAATGAATGAAACATGGGCTGTGTCTCAATTCAGGTGCTGCGCCCTTGAAGTGTGCATTTTGGAAGGAAGTTCCGTCATAGCACTGCGCGAAGGCTTGTCCCAATTCCCAAGGGTGCTTAGGACGCTGAAAATGCACCCTCGGAAATACGCACTAGTTTTAGCCGATTCCAAGGATGCACCGCACTATCCTTCGCGCACTTGGGTATCCCATGTTGCTTTGCGTGCTGCTGCAAAGCATCGTGGGATCCTGGGAAGCCAGCTGAAATTAGCGGCATGTACTGGTTAAGACACGACATATAAATCTAAATATTGAAGTTTCACATAAAGTATCCAGTTTTTAACGTAGGATTTTATTTATTTGATCATCCAACGGCATCGTTAGATGGCGAACCAATGGTTAGCTTGATACTATAAAAACGTCACTTCCGGGGTTGGCCAGCCGTATGGAACGGCGGTGACGAAACAAGGAAATACGCCGAAGGCTAGACCGTCCCGAGTGGTTACCGGGGAGGCGGGGTTCGGTCCGTCCTTCTAGGCTGGGAAGTGTAAGAACGCTTCCTTCAGACGGAGGACACTCGGTCTCAAGGGTGCAGAACCTGAATTGAGACACAGCCATGGAGGAGGATGAAAGGGCGGAAAACGCAACCACGGCAAAGAAAAGGAGATGCAGTTACAACAAGGACTGGGAAAGTATTTACACGTGGGTGAAGTCCGTGCAGGGCGAATTTGTTTGTCAGAGCCGTTTCTCCGTTGCACACGGAGGCGAATACGACGTGAAGCGACACAGAGAATGCGAGACTCACAAAAAGCGTGCTGCTTTAAAGGAGGCTTCACGTTCTATGGACACCTTCCTACTACAGCTGCTGAAATAACTAGTGTTTATCACACAGTATCACACTTCCAGTTGTACAGGTTAGAAGACTGTGGATAGTAAGCTATCATCAGTTATATTATATAAATTATATCATACTACATTGATTATAATGCACTTGCTGCTTGATATTGACTAAGCGGTGCCTCAAGACATGACCGTTTGTTACTGTACATAGTGTAAGACAGTCAAATCCACATCCTGAAGTGTTTTCTCTAACAATGGAAGTTCTTCAAAGACAGGGGTTACAACTGTATCAATCTCACCTATTGTAATTAACTAACATGATTTACATGTCGTGGGAAAGGAACCCCCGAGGGCCAAAAGGTATCTCCTTGTGTTTGTTGGATTTGCATTCAGGGACCGTCTCTGCCTTTTGTTTAGAACTTTCCTTTGAAATGTTGTGAGTGTCAGTGCGAGAGGTATGAAGGTCTTGGTGATCTATTGTTGCTGTGGAAAATTACCCCTGATGACCAAAAGGTTCCCGAGTAGGAAGAGTTGATCTGATTTGAATCTTTTAAATATGCATTTTAGCAGTGTCTCTGTTCTGGGAGGATATTTAAGGGAAGGAACAAGAATCTGAAGTTCTTCTTTTTTCTCTCTCCTTTTCTGGGACCCACTCTCTCTCTCTCTCTCTCTTTTTCCTCTTTTTCACTCTCTCTCTCTCTCTCTCTCTCTCTCTCTCTCTCTCTCACTCTCTCTCTCTTCTTCTTCTTTTTCTTTGACTTCTTGATTTTTTTTACCATCATTTTTACACAACCGGTCTGTTACATTTTTGCTGCATGTTTACTCTGGACATCGCAATAAACTGGTATGTTATCCATTCCCCTTCAATATTAACTTGTTGAGACTTTTGTTTCTATGTGGAGAGCAATCTGACATCAGATATTGATTTAGTCTTCAGTTATATGGTAAATTCATTTGAGTAATGCTTGTACTCTTTACCTCTGAGTTGAATAGAAAAGATTGAGTGTCATGTTTTTCTAACTATTGAGTTGGAAGATATAAACCTCTGAACATCTCAACCTAGATGTCTGGGCTGTTCTTCTATGTTAAGAAGGTCACTGAATGCTTTGTCTATATCTGCCATCACTGAACTAAGATAGGGATTAATCAGAATCCCAAAGACCTTAGTTATATGGTAAGTTTCACTGGACATTATTCAAACCCTTAACCTCTGAGTTGGTCAGATAAGATTGGGTATCATGTTCAATAACCTCTGAATACTCCAACCCAGACATCAGGCTATTCTTCCATGTTTAATGAACAAACTGAATAGTTTTGTTAATTTATAGAAGCCATCCCTGAACTGAAGACTAATGTCAGATCACGAGAATTTAATTATTATTGAGTCTATATTATTAATTGTTAATCAAGTCTTTCTCTCAATCAATGTATAAAAGTAAAGTTATTATTATCAAATGGAGTCAGATTAAATTAATTATTATGTATTTTACTTTGAAATTCTCACCTTGACACCGGAACGACGGAATACGTATTGGGGAGATATTACTATTTGTGTCTAGATATTTCCTCCCCTACAATAGTTGTTTTGGCCAAGTTGGCCACAATACTGTGAAAACTGTAGACATTCTTGAGAGCTCCTTTATTGGTTGTAATTTTTTTTGTCTTCACAATCAAATCAAAGCCTCTTTCCTACCAAGAAGCTGTATTGTCCAGTAAATACAGATATTTCAAATATATTTCTGTTTTTTATTTGTATAGTAGTTCTATTAGTTATTATCATAGTCCTATGAATCAAACAGGTGGCAAACTCATACTATGTGCAGGGGCGGAATAGAAATGTATATATATACATATAAATATATACAACTGAGAAAAAATACAGGAAAAATCAGTCAGGGTTGCATGCACAGACATGAATTAATGAGGTGCACCTACATGGTGACAAATATACACCATAATAACAAATATACAATGGCATCTTACCATTGAGAAAGTCGATGAAGATCTGGTCTTTTTTCTCCTCCAATTCTTGCCGAGCTTTTGCGAGTTCTTTCGTGAGAAAACAATTTATGTTTTCTGCTGCAACCCTTTTTCTGATTTCTCTGCATAGGATTGAAAGCACCTTTCCACAGGCGTCTGTGGAGGCCTTGCACAGTTTGTCAGTTGTCTACAGGAGTACTGGAAAACATAGAAGAAAAACTGTCTCCATGAATGTTGCTTTGTGAGGAATAACTGGACCAAAACTCACAGTTAAAAGTTGCAGCGCCACCCTGAGGGCTTTAATTGCAGGATCATCCAGTAAAGAAACTTTGTCAGGGCTAAACATGGAACAAAGAAAAATAATACAAAAAGTGATGACTATACATGAAAAGGTTGGAGATGAAAGATGAAAATGCTTGATTTCTTCAGGTCTGCTGCCATCTACTGCCATTGTTAGAAAGTGCATATAAATACTTGAATGACTGCGCACAGGTGAACAGCCTGTATATGTTTTTCAAGGTTGCTGTAGGTGTGAGTGTGGTTAATTCCAATGTATTTGATGTATTTATTATTGATTTCTAATGACCATGAATGTCAGTTTCAAGGCAAGGTAAGGCAGCTTTATTTATGTAGCACATTCCATCCAGAAGGAGTATTTTGCATATTTGACTTTTCTAACACGTGCCCTATGACAGCTGGTCCAGGCTCCAGCACAGCCCCACAACCGTGTTCATCAAAGCTTCTCTACAATAAATGCAGCATCCTGAATGCTGCTCATTGAGGTGTGTGTGTGTGTGTGCGCGTGCGCGCGTGTGTGTGTGTGTGTGTGTGTGTTTGTCCAGCAGGGGGCAGTGTTACTGCAGCTTGGAGTAATTTTCAGCCATTTTCAAAGCTGTGGCTCCAGTGCTTGGATGTTTCCCACAAGCTTCATTTGTCCATCACTGCTTTGTCCTGCAGTGTGTTCTGCTCCTAGTGCAGTTTATGCCACTGTTTTCCTGCCACTGCTTCTGACACAATTTTTGCTGCCCTTGTCTTTTGATGGAGTGAGCAGCTCCTTGAGGACAAGACCATCTTCACCTGTTGCACTCCAACTGCTCCTGGGAGCCACAGCCACACTTGATGCACTCTGGCAGAGAGGGACGTGGCTGCACTTCAACTCAACACAGCGTCATGTGATTTCAGGGAAGTGGGAGCAGAAACACTGATCAGAGAATCTAAGAATGAGAAAATATCACAAGAGCAGCTCAAAGTCCAAGTGCTTCTCCGTCAGGCTGCATGTTGGCTGGAGGCAGCAGCAGCAGCAGCAGGAGTCCTCCTCTCTGTTCAGAGAGGGTCACTCTAGGTGGACACAGGTGGCTTCTTTCACTCCTCTCTCAAACCATCTGTCTTCTGTGTCTAAAATCTGGACCTTTGAGTCTTGGAAGGAGTGTCCTTTGTCCTGGAAATACAGATGAACCGCTGACTCAGCAGAGGTGTTGATTACAACACCTGCTTGATAATCAACACCTAATGTTGAAAAATCAACACCTTGCGACACGGTGGCGCAGTGGTTAGCGCTACCGCCTCACAGCAAGAAGGTCGTGGGTTCGATTCCGGGGCCCGGACCTGAGACCTTTCTGTGTGGAGTTTGCATGTTCTCCCTGTGTCTGCGTGGGTTCTCTCCGGGTTCTCCGGCTTCCTCCCACAGTCCAAAAACATGCATGTGAGGTCAATTGAACACTCTAAATTGTCCGTAGGTGTGCATGTGACTGTGAATGGTTGTTTGTCTCTATGTGGCCCTGCGATGAACTGGCGACTTGTCCAGGGTGTCACCCTGCCTTCGCCATAAAACAGCTGGGATAGGCTCCAGCAGACCCCCGTGACCCTGACCTCGGGACTAAGCGGGTATAGAAAATGGATGGATGGATGGATGGATTTTGGTTATGGGATTGGATGGAATCTTGAAAACAGGTTCAAAAGGGAAAGAAGGATTCTGAAATCAGATTAGATGATGTAATCCAATCCTAGTTTTAATCTGGACCAAACCTTCAGTTTGTGTTGTTGAAAACATTTCAGTAGGATGTAGATATAAATAATAAACAAATAAATAAAATAAATATATGAAGATATAAAATAAACAGCATGTCCACCCTCAGCCTCTACTTTAGCAGGGTGCTTCAATATTATTGTGCCTTGTTAACAGGTTGTAATTCTGTTCCTTTGAATGTTGGATGTCAGCTTGAAGTCACCACTACACCTGCAGCCTGAGGGGGAGAAAGGCTGATCAGACAGAACAACACTGTGCAGCAGCAGGAAGTGCAACGCTGATTTCTAGCTTGTGCTCCAGATGCGGCCAGGCAGTGGACAGTTTGTGCAACAGACTGGTGTGATGTGGCAGGCAGGCAGGTAGCAGTCATTCAGAGTTGGAGCATTTCTATCTGGCTGTACCCCAGAGAAACAATGGAAGGCCCCAGATGACTGGAGTATTGATTTGAGAATCCACGTATTGGACGGATCAATATTCTAGTCCTGATCTGCTCAATAGTGTCATTTCCCATCATGCACCTCTCACCAGTCAAGCCATCCCGCTGCCAAGTGTAATAATATAATAATAATAATAATAATAATAGAACATAAACATCAGACAGGGTCATCCACAGTCAAACAAATCCCAGACATTATTGCCAGATTAAGGGCCAATTCCAATTCCTCCCTTAATCCTCAATCTCAACCCTCGCCCTTAACCCTCAATCTTTGGCCCTCAAAAATAAGTGTAAGGGCTTAGAAATGGGACACCCCTTGCGAACTCGGAGACCGCACTAATTGGCAGCCTACTTCCAGTGACGTACTTAAACACACCCACTCCCACATTCAGGTACACACACCACCACATCCATACACACACACACACACACACACACACACACACACACACACACACACACACACACACACACACACACGTATACACAGATGCAAGCATGCACACACACACAAGTATACACAAGCGCGGGTACACTGTTGCACACTATTGCATAGCTTATTGTCTTATTTATCCATGAGTAGATTATTATCATTGTTATTATTACTATCATCATTATTATTATTATTATCATCATTATTATTATTATTATTATTATTATTATTATTATTATTGTTATTATTATTATTATTATTATCACTATTAACGTTGTTATTATTATCATCGCTATTATTATTATCATCACTGTATGAACTCGCATGTATGTTTGTATGGGTATATATGCACTATCTGAAAATTTGCTATGCATATTTACGATCGGTTTTGTTCTCTTTTAACACAATTGTATATTGTTGCCAGTTGCCTCCTCTACTCCTCTCTCTCTATCCCTCTCATCATCCCCCCCGCCCCCTTACACTCATTTCCCCTCTCTACTCACCCCCCTATCTATCCCCCTCAGTCCGGTCATGGCCAGAATGTCACCAAGAATATTATAATAAAACCACTCAAGAGGTAGCTCCTGAAACCACCCACGTGGCTCACACTCTCAAGATCGACCTCTGAGAATAAAATCTGTCAGCCATCATAGACATTCAGAGACACTTCTGCTTGTCATTATGGCCAGACCGGACAAAGGGGAAAAAAAAAAACGTCCAGTCTGTCAAGAAGACGACGACTACGGCGATGACGAAGAAGGAGAAGAAGAAAAAGACGACGAAAAAGAAGAAGTCCTCTGTTGCTACACGAGGTATACAAGTAACGTGAAGCCGGGACCGCCGGTCCGGCTGACAAACATCGTAAAGTAAAAAAAAAAAAAATGTTACGCAACAATGATGTCAATAATCCATAAAAAAGTCTTAAACTAAGACAATAAAATGGTTTCGTAATATTTATATCTTTATTAACTAAGAAAATACTTTCATTTGTAGCTTGCTTTTTTGATCGCCATTTTTCGAAGATGTCTTGGTGAAAATACACAATGCCTTCTGAGTAGCCCTTACTGCCAAGGGTGGTGCCGGAGAATCTCAATATTGAGGGTGATACAGCCCTTAATCTGTTCCCTCAATTTGACGTTCTGAGAATCGGGACAGCACTTGCACTTCGCGGGAGCGCGCATTTTTGAGATTGAGGGTTGAGATTGAGGGTTAAGGAAGGAATTGGAATTCACCCTAAAGGTTCTCATTACAGATCAAAGGTAAGATAATCTTTTAAAGAAGATTGAAGATTAAAAACATTTGTCCAGTCAACATGTGATTAGTGATTGCCTCCACTCCTCTTTCAGTGTCATGTCTCAAAGAGAATGTTAAATTTTCCATGCTGTGAATTTCTTCAACTATTCTTATCAAGTCTATTATTGTTGGACATGCGCTACTCAGCCATTTCCTGCTTATTGCTTTTTTTGCTAGCTGCTAATAGCAGTTGTAACAGGTATCTGTCTGCTTTATTTAACTCATCTGGAAGGTTTCACAAATATATCATACTGAAGCTAAGATCACACTGTGAGTTAAACATTGATTTGATCAAGGTTATTTTGTCTGGCCAGAATGAGGAAATATTAGGACAATCCCAGAAAATGTGAAACTGACAAGCTGACAACTGACAAATGACCACATCCTCTCCAACACCGTCCATGGTCTGGGTTGTTGCTTTGTAAACTTTGGATTTTTGGAGTTGTAAAGAATCTTGCTCTGTTTTTCCAGCTGAATTCTCTCCATAGATCTGAGCTAAAAGTGGTGGATGACATCTTACAACTATTAAGACAATGCTCTTCCATTAGCTCTATATTGGCCTCTGTTTCCCACGGTAATTTAATATACATAGTAGAAAAACTTCTGTCCATTTGTAAAGTTGAGTAGATCCTAGAGATCAGTTTTCTGTTAGTTTCCTTTATATGCATTGATAAATATCTCTATCAGTCGTTCCATCCTCTGATGGTTTTAATGTTTTTGTTAAAATAGTTTCTGAGTTGAAAATATCTAAAGAGATCCTGTTTTTTCTTGAGTTGTTCAAACGACTAGAAGAGACCTTACAATATGAGGTAATGCCCAAATTTGTCCAGTGTTTGAATCTACTGTCCGCTCCCTCAGGGGATGATGGTCAAATGCTGAAGACACATTTCACATCTTTGGGGTTGTGACAATCACTGGGACTTTGACTTGACTTTAAAATTCACATTCTTTGTTGTTTGAGAGAAAAGGTTCTAACAGACGGTCATGTTACTTAACCTCTGACCTCTGAGCTCCAACCCCTCTCGCTCTGAAAGTTCACCCCAGAAAGGAGTGCTCTGGGTGGACACGCCCCCCCAGGAACAGCCCTTAGCCTCCATGGTGCTAACTTAGCTTGTGGTGCTCAACCTTTCTGAGGGTTGTTAAAAATGCTGCTGCTCTTTAAAGCCTGGCAGTCGCTGAGAATAATAAAGTGCTTCAGTAGGAGGAGGAACTTCATTGGAAAATCTGACCTTGAAAATGAAAGCGGTGTAGTCAGAGGGGGCGAGGAGCCTTTTTGGAGAAGCCTTGACAAATAAACCAGACAAGCTTTGACCTTGGAGGTGGAAATCTGCCACAGCAACACTCATACTGGCTCCTGACATCAGTCAGAAGATCAGACGCACAGGGAGGCTCAGGGCCCGACAGAGAAGTTTCCAACAAAATGTGGGACCATTTGTAGACGACTGAAAAAGTAACTATGATAGGAATGCAGTACATTAGTAGCAGCCCCCCCCCCCCCCGCCCTCCCCTGTGTTTCTCTAAATGTCCCATCACCATACACTGCTGATGAAAAACAAGATGCAACTGCAACTCCATGTATGTGTACTGTATTAGATACTGTACCAGATACTATATTCAAATTTATAAATATTTTTTTGTTGCTACGCTGTGATGTGCTTTTAGCCCACTAATGTACATTTAGCTCTATTTTAATGCATAATAACTCAGACAATAATATTATTTATGTATACTGTGTTGTGATTCTATATTTAGTTTAATGCATTATAGCTGTGAGAGTTAGTATATTAGCAAAGAAAAATGTATGTATGTGTTAGAAGTATTACAGTTAGTTAAATGTTTAAATGTAATGAATGTCAATACATGTAGTCCTCTTATAATCATTTGCCCATTGTTATCAGTACCATTCAGAACCTCGGAGTAAAGACAGATACTGTTTGACTGATTAAGCCTCAGGAACAGTGACTTGTGGTGATCAAAGTGGGGGTGAACACAGAAACTGCATTCGTTACCCCCCATAAAGTTTGTGACCCTTTCAGGCACGGGAACACAAACTTTTCACCTCAGGGTTTAAGGCAGGAAAGTTTTCAGCAGACCAGATCGAGAGGAGGATGGACCATTTGGCTCCCGGCCAAATAAGGACTTGTTTCCTGCCACAGATTAGCCTAAAACGGGGAAGGCTACACCACCGGACAGCCAATAGGAGGACGACATGGAAGAAGACATCTACATATTTTATTACTGTTTGTTTCTGTATTTAAGATGGCGTAAGGGACAGATAGATCAGACTTGGCATCTGATAACACATTGTTGTTGTTAGGGTTAAGCCTCCGGAGCTCTGTACCAAGTATCTTGTTTTTTCCTGTTACTAAAACTTCTTAAGAGTTCACTTGTCTACTACTCTCTTCATTCAACGAACACGCGGTTTGGTAGCATGAGATTGGATAAAAGAACCAAACCAACAATTGTCATGTTTACATTTGTGTGTATCATGTGTCCTTAAGTCCTTCTGTATTTCCATATTTGAGTTATTTATTTATATTTATTTATATGTCTAAATTGTGAGAGCTTTGTTGTTCACCCTGCAACTCACTGTGGCCTCCCTCTCCCTCTCTCTCTTCAGAGTGATGACACCCTGGAAAAACTCTCCATCATCATAAACTCTCCATCATTTATTCTCTATTCAGGTTGAGGAGCTGCAGGTTGTCAGAGCTCAGCTGTGATTGGCTGCTCTCAGCTCTGAAGTCCAACCCCTCCCACCTCAGAGAGCTGGACCTGACTGGTAACCAGCTGAAGCCATTGATGGATCTTGTCCACAGCAGAGACTATCAACTGGAGAGTGTGAGGTCAGTACTGGTTTGGAACAAGTGGATGATGGTTCCAGCACCAAAGCCAGTTGATCCCACAGCAGAGGTCCAGTGTTCCCAGTCACAGTGTGAGAGGAGGATGGTGACGTCCAGCTGCTCCTCATTCATTCAACATCTGCTGCCAAACTGCAGTGCAGCTCAGTGCAGCCTGGTGGCTGGTGGACTGCTTCTCCCTACAAGCTGCTGTGGTTACTGGGAGAGACGTCCCAGAAGCCACTGGTGGAGCTGAATCATCAGTGGAAGAAGCAGGACTTGGAGCAACTGGTCAGTGAAGGCAGCAGCTGTGTATTATTTTGGCCACGCCCTCCCTGACGCCTATGCAAAGATGGTGACTGAGAATAAAATCCATCTTGTGGACTGTTACGGGCCCCAAAACAAGAAATGGCTCGGGGGACCCGTTGCATATAAGGAGACAGACCATTTGTTTACGCAAAGTATTTTATTTTTATTTAAAACCCCCAACCCCCCGGACAGGTGAAAAGTGTCAACTCAGAAAACCAAAAAGGGCTGTGGGCGCCGGCCAAACGAAACAAAAGAAGGAAAACGGACAAGGCCAGCCCACACAGGGCCATAGGACTCCGTCCGAGTCCCGACTATTCAGTTTAACCTGAAGAATCTCAAAACCTGCAGCAAAGTTAAACAAAATCCGAAAACAGGACTACCGGTCAGCCACAACCCAAACTAACACAAAAAAAGAACACATGGGTCCTATTAACCCAAGTGTGTGATCACCTGTCGGTGGGGAGAAGAGGGAAAAAGGATTAAATCAACAGAACAAAAATACGTGCGACCTGGACGCCTCCGATGGTCGCGGCGTGCGCCTGACCAAATGATGAGATGCGTTCCTGAATGGGAGAGCAAGAGAGAGCGAGCCCGCCCTGCTCTCGCTCCTTTTATAGTTCCGTCCTGAGCACCAATTGCACGCTGGTGCTCACTGGGACTGGGGAGGAGTGGTCGGGCTGCACGTAACATGGACTAACACGCATGGTCTTCCTTGAGAGCTGGGAGAAGGGGGAGAGATTCTATGTTGTGTTCTAGCGCCCCCTAGGCTGGGGCAGAACACATGGACAAAAGGCCAATAAAACCACCAGGTGCCCTGTTCAGAAAGAGAAGAAGATTTTTTGATTTTGACTTTAAAAAATAACATTTAATTGCTGCCTTATTTACATTCATAAATCAAACTAAATAAATGAATACATACATAAATAAATGAATAAAACTTTTACATAAGCACGTCACTAAAAGATCATTCCCCCTCTGTCACCGCACACAACGCACCGTTAAAAGTCGACATTTCATTAAAAAAATCCAAGTCCCCTTCCCTCCTGTAAAACATGAAATCAACACGTAGATCAATTTCTTGCATATGACGGAGGGATCGACCTCTGCCCTGTCATTTATCTTCCTCTTAAGGCTCAACCACACCCCCAGCTTAGCCTGGCTTAAAACCAAGTTTAAAACCTGGCCTTTCCTCTTGCTCTGGCGACTGTATTGTAATATATAACAATAAATTACACAGTTCATCGTTGCATAAATGAGGCACATAAAAGATGAAAAACACAGCCCTCAAGTCATCTCTGAGACCAATATCCTGCACACCCGTTACACAGAGAAGGAAGATTCTGTACTACCAATTGTCAAAGAGGCTCCAGATGTCAATCTGGTTTTTGAGCCCATCCAGCAAGAGGAAGGCAGACCATCAAGAGAAGCTCCAGTCGATGAAACTGAGAACTGGAGAGGCCTCTGCATTCCATCCAAGAAAAGGAAAAGGTCTTCCTACCTCTGTCCTTGTCCTGAGTGGTTCCACGCTGATCCATCTGTGACAACCAAGAAAAAAAATGGGGGGTTGTTAAGGAATGGAAGTAATCAACAACACAAGAGTCTGTGTACTAAACACGTGTGCGTTTGATGCCTTCTGTCAGTGCTTGTGTCGTACTTACTCTGACAGTGTTAATTTCCAAAACCTGGTTAATGGTGAGGAAACTGACAACCAGCTACTTCAGTTGGTGAAAGCCATCACAACTGAGGGAGTGTCTCAGCAGATATATTTACAGAGGGCACAACTGTTGGGTACACTGTTTGAAAGTGCACCGTCGAGGTCAGGCACCCTGCAAATTGATGCACAATGCAATATTACTGCCATCATTCAGAGGAAAATGAGGAACTTTGCAAGTGTTTACATCAGAAAAACAATGTTCCTCAGAGCACTGTCGACTCCACACACCACCAACAAGGGAAGTTCCACTTGTGTGTCCATCCATTGCTGTCCTACAGGAATCTGGAATGGCTCATCTTCAAACAGCCATAAAACAAAGACTGAGCCTTCCAGAGTCTCCCTGCCTCAGGCAAAATCCTGCTCCATCTCAGGTCCCATCTGGTGACAGAGGCACAACTGTGAGAGAGGAACGATGTCCTCGGACAGTTACTCACAGCTATGGTGTTGGAGACATGTTATGGTTAGACACAGACCTTGAAAGGTGCCCCACCAATTCCCCCCAAAACAATACTTGCCAGAGAGAATTTTTGATGAATGAATTTCCCCTCAATTTGATTCTCCAAGGCAAGAAATAAATTCTCAGGGCAATAATTGCTTTTTTAGGAGGATTGACACCAGACACCATGGGACATTATGTGTCTTATTGCCGGAGGGCTCATTGTGTCTGGGAGCTCAGGAACATAAAATAAAGATAGCGGCGAGTATTCCCCCCAAACGTACCGTAACTGCATACAGAAAGTTGGTTTTCCTTAAAAGGGCTAATTAATCAGATGTTTTATTTCGGCGTCGATGCTTTAAAATATGTATATCTATCTTAAGCCCAGTGTTTGTTCTGTTGTTTTTCTCGAGAATAGGTCAGCAACTAGCTAAGCTAAAAGACTTGTGAGCCATGTGAGCATACAAACATCAGCGGCACCTGTCTGGAGTGGACGTTACGTACTTTAATTGGACTCTGCATAAAAAGCAAACTCGGTTCATCTTTTAGAAAGAAAGCAGTCTGCAGCTGGTGCTACCTCCCCTCATTCTGCCTTCTTTCTTTTTCTTTCCTCTTTTGGCACCGCGACTTGTGTTTTTTGGGCAGCATGATGTCTCGCACTCAAGTAGTCATTCAATCTGGGCTCACTGACGCTGTCGACGGTCGCTATCGGGCGGACTGAACCATTTTGCGCTTTCTGGAGGGGCCCCCCAGAATGTCCAAAATGGTTGGAGGACTGTTCATTCTCTCAGTTGATGTTATCAATACATTTGAAATAATTTATGACACCAATTAATTGAAGGGCCCAATTCATTTGAAACAAAAACCTCACACACACAAAAAACAATTCTGGATTTTCATGGGCCCCTCTCCCTGCTGGGGCCCTGGGTACTCGGGTCCATTTCCCCCCCACTACCACGCCCATGAGTACAATGTTACCTACGTTGATTAAAATTATAAGACTAAGACAGCAAGCCCTATCACTTATTATTAAGCTAATAAAGTATACATATATACACAAACACACGCACACACACACTGAGTTTATTGAGTCAAGCATCAGTAAATGAGTTTTCAATCAGGGCAAGAAAAGCGTTTATTCAGAATGAATCATTTGGGCATGCGCGGAGTTGCTCATTTTCCGGAAAGAGTAGTGGAAGAAGAAGAAGCTGTACTTCTGCCCGTGTTGTAAACAAACGCAACGTTGTCTGCACGTCCTCGGCTCGTTCACAAGCCTTCAAAGTGTTTTTTTATTTGGTCTATCGTTTTGTTAATGTTTCGCGAAAGGGAAAAACAAACAAAAAAAAA
Organism: Nelusetta ayraudi; assembly: GCF_046127955.1. Classification (NCBI taxonomy): domain Eukaryota; kingdom Metazoa; phylum Chordata; class Actinopteri; order Tetraodontiformes; family Monacanthidae; genus Nelusetta; species Nelusetta ayraudi. The sequence continues at coordinate 213,247 of NW_027466238.1, forward strand.
ACAATAATGAAAGAGGCGTTCCCTTCTCATTGACCTCGACAATTGCCTTGTGGACCACATCTGAAATAAACAGGCTGTAGTCTGGAGTCATGCCTGTCAGAGAGGAGGCAAAAAGGGAGATATATTTGACAAATGTGTTGCATTATAATCTAAACCAGTGTATCTCAACCACTGTGCTGCGACACAAAAAGATCCAATTTCACTTAAATGGTCTGACCAAAAAAACAAACATGTCATTATGGAGTGACTGTGCTTTGAGATAAAGTTAGTAGTAGCACTCCTGGTATTATTTGTTAAAAGTTGTGTGGCATTTTAGGGCACGGCAGGGGTGCTTCTTCAGATTGCCTGGTGCATTGGCCAATCGTTGAGGAGGTTAACCCTAACCCTAACCCTAACCCCAACCGAGCATAAAAGGGAGGGGTTGCTATCTTGACGTTCTGACGCTCGTGGCCATATATATCTACAGAAGGCTAGATGTCTCACGGCGCAGAATCCAACGTCCGCACTGGCTGCCATTTTTCCACAGTCAGGCAGTCACGGTCTGATGTAGTGAATGTGAGGCAAGGTGAGTGATCTGAACAAACATTAACACTCTGATTTCGCTGAAAACTTGACGGATTTGCACACGGTTTGCTTTCTGACAAACGTTCATAACGTAGCAATAATTCTGGATGGTTGAACATGTTGAGAGTGCAGCTTTCTATTAGAAAAAAAAAGCATAATGGTGCTAAGGCAGCCTATCTGCACATGTTAATACGACTGAGACCACTAAGATTTTCATTTCTTAAGTTAAGTTTAGCCAACAGCTATTTCAGGACAAACTAGTATTTTGTTCACATACAATATTTGTGGTGTCGGTGGTAGTTATTCGCTGAGGTGCGTTTCCTCAGCCCTGAACAGACCCAATTTTCCCCGTCTGAAGTTATTTTCTCCCCATTACTTTGAATTATCCCCCCCTGTTTTGAATATTTCTTCTTTATTTTGAATAGGCCACTTCATTTCTTCGGCCTTATGTTGAATATTCTTCCCTTGGTCGCCTATGGTATATTTTATTGTTCAATGATTTGAGTGCTGTAATAAAGAATAAACTTTTTTGTATGGAACCACCTCTCTAAGCTTCGTTGGTAAAAAAAAACCAAAAAAACTTGTGTGCCTCCCTTTGTTTTGTAATTAATCTAGCAGAGGTCAACTTAATTCTCCAGGTGCAATTCCTGTTTTTTTTCTGGTTGCCACAGTTGCTTATTTTTTCATACAAGTCGTGGGCTCTTCTTTCTCCTCACTTGGCCTTTTCCTCTTTATGTATCTACAGTATATGTGTAGATACACACACGTCTCTCTATCTATCTCTCTCTCGCTCTCTACATATATATATATATATACATATATATATATCGGATAAGTCATCAAATAAAAGGTTGTTTTTCAGTGTTTTCAGAGTCATTTCAATAAAGAGCTAAATGCCATGGGGCATCAAAAACTTTGTTTTGGTTAATTTTCAATTGACATTGAAGCAACATGTTTTCTACATATCTCATGATATATTTGAGGTGGGTCACCAAAACACTCCATCCATCTGCTCCTGCTCCAACCCCCCTGTCACATTTTAGAACCCATTGTGGGCCCACCAGTGAAACACCACTGATATAGAACAAAAATAAAAATCACATTCATACAAGTAAGAATAAGATTTGTTTCAAGTTTGGAACAAGTCATAAATAAAATTCATAAAAGTCATAAAATAATTAAGAATAAACTCAAACTTGAACACACAAGTTTGAGAGACATGGAGGTCTCTCCGGCTGTACAGTCGGTCCTTAATTTCTCACCTCCTAAACTACTTTCCAAGATATATAAAATCCTTACAAACACAGATCGCACTATTTCTATCCCCATTGCTAAGTGGGAAAGAGACCTGTCTCTCCAGCCCCACTCTAATTTCTGGAGAACAATCTGCCTGAACACCTTTTCACTGATAAAACAACCTAATCTACAATTAATACATTTTAAAATACTCCACAGGATCCACTACACTGGACAGCGGATGTTTCAGATGGGCATGACCACCACTCAAACCTGCTCACACTGCACAGTTAATGTTCCAGATAATTACTTACACGCTGTATGGCATTGCCCACCAGTAAATAAATTCTGGCACATAGTATGCAATGATCTATCAGCACAGGTCGGTTACACCATCACAGCCACTCCTTCTTTTTGTCTCTTAGGAGACCTTAGTGATATCACCTCAGATAAGGCAGAATCTCGCATGCTGATCACCTCCTTATCTATCGCTAAGAAAACAATCCTCATAAACTGGAAAACAAAGCAACACCTGCACATTGCACAATATAGGAACTTACTGTTAGACCACACCTCCTTGGTAGGAATGTCTGCTTCATCCTATAACTAAGCAATAAACAATCAATAGCTGAGGCTGCTGGTTGATGTGGGCGGCCGTGGTCGTGCTGCCGCGGGCTGGGTGCGGTCTGGGGGGGGGGTGCTGGGCGTGGGGTGCTCGGCTGCCTTGCGGGTTGGTGGGGGGTCGGGGGTTGGGCGCCCCGGCGGGGGATGTCTTCCACGCGGGGGGCTGGGCCTGGTGGTTGGGGGGGGGTGCCACGGGGTGGGGGGCGGCGGCTGGGGTGGGTGGGCGGCGGTCCCTGGCTCTGGGCCGGGGGCCCTCCTGTTGGTGGGGGGACTGATCCGTCCCTGTGTCTGGGAACTGGCGCTGGATCGTACACGGTGGGGTCACATGCCTGGGGTGGGGCTGCGCGGCCGGCGGCTACCGCTCCTGTGTGCCCGGGTGGCGCCTTCTGCCCCACCTTCGCCCTCCGTCTCCCTGGTCGCTGCCGCTGCCCCGGGGCCCTCGGGCGGTGGGGGGTGGCCCCCCTTTGGCTCCTGGATCCCTGTGGTGTCCCCGGCCCCGATGTCGCTGAGGGGGCGTCCTAACCGGGAGTCCCCCCTGGTCACATAATGGGTGTATTTATTTTTTTATTTTATTTTATTTTATTTTATTTTATTTTTATTTTTATTTTTATTTATTTATTTATTTATTTATATATTTATTTTTCCTTCTGTTTTGGGGATTTGTGTCTTGGGTGGTCGCTGCCCGGCCTTCTGGCCGGGCACCGCGGGGGACTCGATATGGGCAGCGACCGGGTCCCTGGTGGGCCTCCCCCCGGTGCGGTCTCCTCGCCCTTGCATGGGGCACCGACTGCACCCTCGTTGGCAAGGACCTGGCTCCCACGCAGCCAACGACCCACTGACATTATCACTAGGGCTTTGGATGAGGGTCGGCCACCGCTCCATCCGAGACCCTCTCCAATTTTAATAACATTATAGACACTTAGGGCCTGGGGGGGGGGTTCGTGCACTGCGGCCGCCGCCCTGCTCAGCAGCAGTGTGGTTGCCCCAGGGCCTTACCACCCCTCCATTTTAAACGCACTATAGTCCAACACACCAGCAAGTGCACATATACACACACTGACACTCCTACACACAGTGGGGTCGGCCTGCTAGTGGGGGCCGGACCCGACATCTTTCCCACCCTGGATGGGCCCTGTGCAGTCCGGTGCCCCCGAGGTGCGAGACCGGCTGGGCTTATGGGGACCTTGCCACTTGTGGCGGGGTCCCCCTTCCCCCAATCCCGGGACTGGGCCGCTGCCCGGGTGGTCCCCTTGCGCCGCTCGGGGGCGGGTGGGCGGCGACGACCTGAGACACGGGGGTCTGACAATGGTGGGCGGGGGCCCACGGATTGAATATTTAATTTTATCTTTTTTTTTTAATTATTTATCTTCTTCTTTTACAGGACACAGGGGGAACCAGGGGGGACTCTCGCTCGGGGGCCCGCTTTGCCGGCGTTGGGGGCGGGGGTACGGCTGTGGCCCCGGGGGCCGGGGGGGGGCTGTCCCCTGGTGCCGGGGGGTCCCGGGGCGGTGGGGGTGGCTGGGGGGTGTGGGGGGTGGAGGGGGCCGGTTGATGTGCCATACTGGGTCCGTAGGGGGGGGGCCTCTGGGTGCCCGGGCCCGCCCTGGGTACCGATCCTCCCGGTGGGTGAAGGGGCTGGGTCCTGTCATGGGGATGGGTCTGGTCTCGCTTGCCCTGGGGGGCCCCCGTCCGGGGGCCGGGCTCTGCTGCCTGTCCGCCCTGGGTGGTGTCCCTTCTCCTTGGGGTATCTGCCTCCCTGTCATCCTGCCCTGGCTCCTCGTGGGGCGGGTGCCCTCCGGCCGGGGGGCCTGCTGCTCCGGGCCTCTTCCTGGCCGGCTTTGCGGTGGGTATGTCGTGTCCGGGGCCCCCCCCCCCGGCTCGTCGCTGGCGTGGGGCGGTTGCGGCCTCGGAGACCGCACTAATTGGCAGCCTACTTCCAGTGACGTACTTAAACACACCCACCCCTACATTCAGGTACACACACCACCACATCCATACACACACCACCACATCCATACACACACACACACACACACACACACACACACACGTATACACAGATGCAAACATGCACATACACACAAGTATACACACATGCAAATATACACATACACCCGCACACACGCACACACACACAAATATTCACAAGCGCGGGTACACTGTTGTACACTATTGCATAGCTTATTGTCTTATTGATCCATGAGTAGATTATTATCATCGTTATTATTACTATCAACATTATTATTATTATTATTATTATTACTATTATTATTATTATTATTACTATTAACGTTGCTATTATTATCATCGCTATTATTATTAACATCACTGAATGAACTCGCATGTATGTTTGTATGGGTATATATGTACTATCTGACAATTAGCTATGCATATTTACGATCTGTTTTGTTCTCTCTTAACACAATTGTATATTGTTGCCAGTTGCCTCCTCTACTCCTCTCTCTCTATCCCCTCATCATCTCATCATCCCCCCTCCCCCTCCCCCCCCACACACTCATTTCCCCTCTACTCACCTCCCTATCTATCCCCCTCAGTCCGGTCATGGCCAGAATGTCACCAAGAACATTATAATAAAACCACTAAAGAGGTAGCTCCTGAAACCACCCACGTGGCTCACACTCTCAAGATCTACCTCTGAGAATAAAATCTGTCAGCCATCATAGACATTCAGAGACACTTCTGCTTGTCATTATGGCCGGACCGGACAAGGGAAAAAAAAAAAAAAAAAAAAAAAAAAAAAAAAAAAAAAAAAAAAAGTTTGGAACAAGTCAAGTGTCCTACCAGTGAAGTCGCTCAGTGAGGCACTGAAGGCATCGACCATCCCCATGCTGACCAGGACGTCTTTCAGTCCGTACTCCTCCTCCATCTTGAACCTTGGCATCTTCACCTGGACCTCGACAACGTCCATCCTAGCCGGTTGAGTCCACTCCACAAAGTTCTCATAGGTCAGCTCCTTCTCCAGCTGGTGGTTGATTTGAAGACTTTATCACTTTTCTGAATGTCTTTAGTTTTTTATTTATTTATATTTTTTAAAATGTGTGTCGAAGCTTCTGTCCCACCTTCTCCAGGCCTGTAGTACCGTCCTCTACTTCTTGAGGTAAAAAGATGAACATGCTGAGATCTTTTCCTTTGTAAGGCAACTCCAGGATCTGTTCAAGGGAGCATTTCAAGCATGATTGTCGTAATTCCTTTTTTTTCTGATCAGAAATCGGGATTTCTGGCGGCTGATAAATAGCAAGAAATTGATAGGGCCTGGCAGTTGACTTGAGGAATGAAGGTGAAGGGAAATTTATCCTCCTGGAACATCATCTTCACCTGCTTCTTGTCATTCTCCAAGGAGGAAATGCAAAAATATGTTAACATCAAGGAACTAGGTGAAATCACCTTTTGCAGTGATGTTTATCGCAGGATTTAAACTGCAGCGTTTGAAGGGTATCGGTTGGGATCTGCAGTGGTTTTTCCTATTTCCCCTCCACCCTTCATGTTGTCTTCTGTCTCCCCTGTCTGGCTGCTGGCCTGGGAGGGATCATCGACATGCTCAACCACCCCTGCTCCCTTGACACACGTGTCACTGGTCCATCTGATTGCCTTTAGCTCGTCTACACCTGTACTTAAACCTGGTCCGATCACCTATCTGCTGCCAGTTCATCAGTTACTCCCAGAGCACCGTCCGTTCGACTGCATCTTTGTCTCAGCCTGCTCAGCCGTAGTTTTTCAGCCCTTCGTTTTTGGACTGACAGCCTGAGTTGAATCTTTAAATCTTTTCAGTTAATAAACCAACTTTGTTCAATGTGTGGTATCAGGTATGCACAAGACATCAGCTCATCAAGAAATGAAAAAAAAACTATCTCTCTCTTCTCGCTCTATTTCCACACACACGCACACACACACACACACACACACACACACACACACACACACATATATATATCTTTACCCTCCCACCAGGCGACCCAGCCGGGGTGATCAAGTCCCGACTTGCGTCCCAGTAGCAACCCACGGATCTGCCCTTTTCAGCCACAACCACCTTGTGGCTTTCTCTGCAGCTTCACTTGCGGACTGGATGGCTCTCTTCTTGGCCGCCCCTGAAACACCCAAACGGCTGAGCGCTTTGCAGAGAGAGCGTGCTGCAAAGCCTCTGCAGCCAATCGCTATGGGCTCATTGAATGTCCTCCAGCCCCTGCCCTGGCACTCCTGCACTAATTCCTGGTATTTTGATCGTTTCCTCTCGTTGGCTTCTTCGATCCTTTCTTCCCAGGGAACTGTAAGCTCCAGCATGAGGTGTTTCGAAGCCTCAGAGGTGATGATCATGTCTGGCCGGAGCGATGTTGCAGCTATGTGTTGGGGGAACCTCAGCTGTTTTCCCAGGTCGACGAGCAGGTGCCAATCAGAAACTGTGTGGAAGAGGCCTGTTGTTTTCGGTGGACCTGCCCGGGGTCTCTCTCCTGCTTTGATGAAGGGGATTGCCTTCTTCGGAGCGCGATGTTGTTTGCAGCTGCTGATGGCTGAGGCTATAGTATCAGCCACTGCCTTGAGCACCTGATCATGACGCCAATGGTAGCGACCATCGGCCAGGGCCTTTGGGCAGCTGCTGAGGAGATGTTCTAAGGAGCCTCTTCCGGAGCAAAGGGGGCATGAAGGTGTCTCACTCTTTCTCCACATATGGAGGTTTGCTGGACTGGGGAGGGCATCGTACACTGCCTGCACCAGGAACCGGACGCGGTGGAAGTCTGCCTGCATGATGTTAGACCAGGTGACTTTACGCTGCAACGTGCCCTCCCACCTAGTCCATGCTCCCTGCTGCCGGAGTCCCACTGCTCTGCCCACTCGCTCTTCTTCCAGGCCTGCTCGGACCTCTTCCTTGAGTAGCTGGTGTCTGTCTCTGCCCAGGGCCTGGCTGACTTGGGGCTTTGGAAAGTATCCCAAGCCTGCTCTTCCGATCGCCACGACCCCCACCAGTGCCTTTTGCCTTAGGCGGGACTCTGCCACCTCCACTGCCTTGGCTGCCTTCCACTTCCTTCCTGTCCTCACTTCGATCCCAGCTGATGAGACCTTGCAGTCTTGCAAAACTGATATTTTTCCATTTTTTTAAAATAATCATATCAACATGGGAGTAGGCAAATATTTGCTTTCTGCAAATGCAGCATGTTTATTTGTGTTGGAGCAATGACAAGTACTACTAACAAAACAAAAGCATAGGGTAAAAAAAATTATAAACTCAAGCCCAACAAAGATAACAGATGGGCATAACCGTAAAATTACATAGTAATGATTACTAGTACTACCAAATTTGTATATTTTACTTTTCAACTCGAACTTGAACTATTCATCCCCCCTTTTTCAGCAGCCATTAACACAAAAGGATGACCCTTAAGCCCGGTTCACACTGGACGCAGAAGCGCCTAGCGCTTCAGTTCGGCGCCCATGTTAATTAACGTAGTGGTTCACACCAGATGCGAATGGGCGTAGGTGTGTGTGTGTGTAAATAGAAACACACACTCAGGTGTCCATCTCAAGACCTCTTTCATAATGATCACTGACCGGCATCTCTAGGATCAAACAGACCTATTTTGATCAAGTGTTCCTCTGTGTGTGTGTGTGTATTTGTTTAATCTCTCTCGCACTCTGATACAATGTACTGACAAATATAACATACAAATATGGTCGAATTTCGGTTTTTATTTTGAAATTAGTTTATTTTGAAAATTCACCATTTTTTGAGCGACTTCCTGTACTATTGACGAGGATCGCTCGCGGCTCGCGCACAAAATAGAGCAGACGCCGAAACGACAACTGCATGGCGCGAGCCGCGCGCTTGTCTAGTGTGAACCACCACATTGATTGACGTGGGCACCGAATGGAAGCGCTCGGCCCTTCGCGACGCTTCGCTTCCATGTCCAGTGAACTGACGTTAAATGCATGGCACGATCCCCGAGGGGAGCCGTGCGCCTGTTCGCGTCTGGTGTGAACTACTACATTGATTAACATGGGCGCCGAATGGAAGCACTTGTTGCAGGAATGCATATCACTTTTGTCCTCTCAAGACTGCCATCTGGCAGCGTTTTGAAGTGGAACTTTCCATTTACAATTGACGCCTTATCCATGTTAGTCCTTCCTAGTGCTCATCTACGCTCAGTGTCTTTTTCGTTTTTTGTTGCGTTTACAAGCCGGCTACAAGCGTGTGAGTCGATTCATTTCCCGTTTCCACAATCTACGGAGCGGCCAAAGGTTCAAAAAGCACCGTGTGCGTTAATCGCGCGATAAAAAAATTGTCGGCGTTTATAAATAAATGAGTTAACGAGATAATAATAATCAGAGAGAACCAACTGGGCCCCCGGAGCAAGCAAGCATATATATATGAATATGTATATATATATAAATATATATATATACATATACATATATGAATATGTGTATATATATATATACATATATATATATATATATATATATACATATATATATATATATATATATATATTTATATATATATATATATATACATATATATATATATATATATATATATATATATATATATATATATATATATACACATATATATATATATATATATATATATACACATATATATATATATATATATATATACACACATATATATATGTATATATATATATATATGTATATATATATATATATATATATATATATATATATATATATATGTATATATATATATATAAATATATATACATATATATATATTACCCACCACCCTCTCCAGTCCATCTCGAAAAATAACCCAGGCGCCAGCTTCGATATGCTTACATTCCGTTACGCCTATTTTGCCTATTTTGCCCGACAGTGTGTCTTTAGAAATGCACCGCAAGGTTTGGCCATCTACTTTCAACTCTTTTGGCAAATCTGGGACAGAAAGCCACTTTTTTTCTTGAACAGTTGTACTAAGGTGACGCACGTTTGTGTACGCCTCATCACCTGTAACCAAAGCAGCGTCCAGGTCATGCAGACACCAAGACTCCACACTGCGCAACGTATGTTTCGCTAAACTGGTTAAAGCAATGGCCATACACTGCACTCCTGGGTACACGAAACCGCGACGATCGTCGTCCTGACTAAAAGAGCCACGCACAACCTTGACGAGCCTAATCCCGGTGCTACGATCTACCACTGCATCTCTGCTACTAACCGACGACGGACCACAAACTCTACATACGCGAGGCACAGCGGAACGAGCGAAACAGGCAGAGGCAACGGAAGAAGAAGGAAAAGCAGCCTTAGCTTTGTTGATCTTCTGCGTTGCCTCCTGGACTGTGTTGGCCTCCTCTGGCTTGGCGCTGGCAACCACGGGAGCCACAGGAACCATGGGAACCACAGGAACCACGGGAACCACCGGCACGACCCTGGTCATCTGCCGCGTCGCCTCCACCTGACGAAAATATGAAACACGTCAAATTATGCAATGAGAAACAGAAAGGAAAACACACAGGTGATCAGGTAGAAATCAACAAACACAAACCTGCCGCACTGTTGTGCTGTTGCTGGAGGCAGACTTAGTCAATTGGACAGGTGAACGTGGTGCCGCATTAAAACTGTTAATTGACTGATCAAAGTTTAGCTAGGTTGCTGTTTAAGCATGAGGACCTCGTTTCTCCATGAATTTTCCTTGAAAATTGTTGGTTGACAAGCAAGCTGTCATGCAATGTTCAAGACTTGCACACAAATTGCTACCATTTTACACCTGTGTCGACCCAAGCTCCAAGTAGCACTTGGCAGGATTAGTGTTTCCTGTACTAGCACATTGAACTGAGAACTGGCCAGGTGCACTTAACCTTTAGTTAACAAGACGTGAGAGTGGTGCATTTTTGTTTTATTCCATATTCAAATGAAACGCCAAGCCTCCTCCTCCATGGTCATGGTCCAATTTATCGGAATAGCTTCCATCTTAAGTTCATCGCTTGTGCAATTGTTGGTTTTGTGTTACCTCTGGAAGTTTGGCATGGAGTTTGCTTGTCAAAAGACTGGTACAACACACATAAATGGCTGGAATACTCTCAGAGTAAAGACTCTGCCTACTGTCATGCCTGCTGGCACTTCAGTCTCCTCTCTTCAGGTGATAAAGTATTTACATTACCCATTACCCATTCAAAGATGGGGGACTTTTAGGCCATGCCAAACCTGAAGCACATACTAATGCAATGTTTGCATGGGCAGAGTATGAAAAGTCCCCTGCAAGCACATCCTCTCTTTCAGCCTCCTTAAATGCAGAATATAATAAATTAGTGTAGGACAATAGAGAGTACATTAAAATTGTTGGAGAAACCCTGCTCCTCACAGCTATGCAGAACATAGCACAGAGAGTACATACAGAATCAGAAGGTGAGGATAAAGGACATTTTCTCTCTATTATGGAACTGCTAGCCAAACACAATCCCACAGTCAAAAGAAAAATTACAAGCCAAAGAAATGCAACAGATCTTGGGCATGGCACACAAAATGAAATAATTGATTGTCTCCTAGAAGTGGTTTGCACTTCAATAACTCGTGAAGTTGTCCAAAGTGAAGCTTTCAGCATTTTTGTTGATGAGACTAAAGACCTAAGAAAAAAAAAGAACAGATGTCCTCTATAATAAGATACTATTACAGTGGGTGAGTATGTGAGAGCTTCCTTGCCTTTGAGGCAGCACAGCGCCTGGATGCTGCAGCACTTTCACAGAAAATAATTCAGATTTTGCAGAAGTACGGTCTTGACAAAAACCACTGGTTGCTATCACCTCAGTCAGACTGGATTGTCCTCACCGGGCTGCCTCACAAACATGGTGGTGCAAGATGAGGGAAGGGTGAGGGCAGGACCATTGCTAAATTAATGTATGTATAAAAGAAGTGTTCTCTGGGTAGTTAAACCAAACTTTTATTTGACAGTGTGTTTTTCAGCCTTTTTTGAGCCATGGCACATTTTTTACATTGAACACAAAAAATCCTCTGGCACCACTCACCAAAAATATGATAAAATGACACTTTTTAGCCTAATAATGACAATATCAGGTAATACAGGCTCACATTCATTTCAAAGCGCAGTCACTGAAAAATACAACGTTATTATTGCTTGTTTAGACCAATTAAGTGAAATTTGACATTACCTCGTGCTACACTAGTCTTTGAGAAACACTGCTATAACCTACATGTTTCTGAGGTCACACTCAAACACACAAGTAGTGTCAAAGTATAGTTTTTTTTGTGTAATCTGATTCCGTTCTGATCGAGAAAAATAAATAATGCATGTGCCATGAATCATCTTCTGTGTGAGTTCTCGCGAAGAGAGGGTGACTGAGTGGGCGTTTACATTGAAGGGCAGGCTGCAGGAGAAGCGCTGATAGCCACCGCATGTGGCTCTTCTGCACCTCTGTAGTAGCTCCCTTTAGCGTTTGACAGAAATGTGCCACATGCAGATGAACGCAACACTTTTTAAAAAAGTAAGATGATAAACTAATGGAATGAAAATTACTTTCTCTCCATCTTGCAGCCTTGCAATCTTGGAAAAGGTTGTGAGATTTCTGCGCACAACTTCCAAGTAAAGACACCCGCTTTTATTCTTTCAAAGTGACACACCCAAACTAACACATGTCCGTAAACAGAGATTACCAAGAGAGTCTGGCTGCAGACCTCCACTGTCAGGACCCGCCTGCTCTGAGAGGTCCGCCTGCACTGTCAGGGTCGGAAGTTAACGCTTTTGGACCGGAAGATGATTTAAAGCCTTTCAAATTAACAGATTTTTGACCGGAAGTTGATTTAAAGCCTTTCAAATTAAAATAAGTTAAAATTTAAATATTTCATTACAGAAGACGTGACAAAAGAGGGTACTTGGCATACTGTGAGTGTCAAGAAGTACAGCAGCAAAAAAATAAATAAATAAAAAATAATAGATCAGGTCGATAGATACCAGAAAAGGCCCTGGCTTTGTTTTTTCCTTTATTTATTTTTTTTATTTTTAATTAATATTTTTATTTTATTTTATTTGCTTTCTAGGCAAACAATCTGAAAATATATCCTAATTATGAGATAATCATGAAATTACGAGAAAAGATCTCTTAATTACGAGATCCTGATCTTATATTTCAGGGATCTTTTCTCGTAACACTGCATACTTATAACAGCCTGTCACGTTTTAAAAGTGACAGTCTAACTTGACGATCTAACTTGTGTGGGTATAGAAATAATTAATAAATTATCAATAATTAAATTGGTATTAATAATTATTTCTATACCTATTGTATTCTATAGAATAATTAATAAATTAGAAATAATTAATAAATCATTCTTATACCCACACTTTCTTGACCACAGGCTCGCAGGGGTCTGCTTTCAGCGTATCACAGCTGTTATTAATAAAATGTAATTAACAGACCAGTGCGATTACAAAAGAATGGACCAGGTGATAATAATTAATTTTGCTTTATCGCAATTAAGTGACTTGTGAGCAGTCGGCTTCTCAACTACAGTTGTAACGGTGTTAACTGAACTGAAGGACATAACGATGGACCCTCAAAAAGTTGAACAAATTTTGAACTTGAAATTGAAGAACACATCCACCGAATTTCACGAAAATTCAACGTTACATTCTAAAACGAAGGGCAGACAGTTTCCAGTTTCTGAGTAAGTAACGACACAGTATTCAACACAGCATTGTTGAATGTATTGGATTCTTTCATCATAAATGCAGAGGTGGAAAGTGAGTTACATTTACTCACTTTTTCGTGTACCTAATCTCTTGGCCTGTTTTAATTTAAGTACGTCTTGTTTTGTTTGAAGTAGTGTTGTTTGCCACATGTTCATAGTTGTTTTTCTATTCATTTTCAGATATATATACATAATTCACGGAAATTGCATAGAAGATGATACAAATAATAGTATTACATGAAAATCTGCCATCTTGAATTTATATCTGAATGAAAGTTAACAGAAAAAACAAAGGTTTTTTTTTCACTCGAATAACTGTTCTCAGACATTGTGTCTCATTTAACAGGTAACCATGTCGTCAGCATGATGCGTTCAATTACACAGGGCAGTGTCGCACATTTGAGTGATGGCGTTCAGCGCACATAAAGAGATAACATTATACATCTGGTGATGTTTGTAATGTTGTGAATTGAGATATTTAATTTTGTCATTGCATTTAAATAAGTAATTAAAAACAACTAGATTGATATTTATAGTCAGCTCCCAATCCTTTTTGCACTACGCAAGATTGATTCTTTCAGTCAATTATTTCAGTGCTCTTTCCATCTGTTTCAAATGACTCTTCAAATATTCTATGGCAATATTTTCCAGATGGGGAATTGTATTATCAGTGCCACAAAATGGATACACATGTCTGCATTATGGTGGACTACTTCACGAAATGGCTGGAGGTATATCCTCTTAAAACTAAAAAGGCTGAGGAAGTAGCAGAATGTGTACTCAACTTTTTTATATAGATATGCCGCACCCAAACGAATTCTGACAGATCGCGGCAAAGAATTCCTTGTGTTATTGTTTACAGAAACTTCTCTGAGAGAACCAACTTTTTCTGATATAAAAATATATGTTTTTAATTCTAATTCTAGATCAAATAACCGATAACCGATCACCGATCCAATCACGTGAGGAGCAATATTTAAATGTGTAGGTACTTATATACTTATGTATTGTTTGATGAGTATCAATAAAGTTGTTTGCTTTAGCATCCGTTTCGGAGTTTGCTTTTCTTTTTCTTTCTCCGCGCTGCGTTTCTTGAACTCAACATGCTCCTCCGTGTGCATCTTTTCCAAGTGCCTGATTAAATTTGTCGTGTTGAAATTTTTTGCAGATGTTCTCCCGCGAGGTACTGTAGCGTTGCATATATTGCAGATAGCTCGTGCTATGTCGGTTTCTCTCACTTTGAAAAACTTACACACCTCCCACATTTTTGTTTGTGTCACCCATGGATGTTGCTCTCGTGAAGATTCAAAGAAACTTTATTGTCCATCACATAGTGACAGTACTCAAAACAGGAAGAGGCACGAAGACGAAAATTACGTTTTTTGAATCATGAATCATGAATCATTAGCTCTCGGATACAAACAAATAAACATGTCGATGCCATGAAACTACTTTGGAGTAAATGAGACAGATTAAAAAAGTTTCAACACGACCATGACGTCATTGATCGGATCGGTGATTTATTACATGACGCCCGATCGCGAACATTTCAAAAAACGAGTCAGGATCACCTGGCTAAAGTTGTGCGCAGTCCACATGAGGCAGGCAATTTATTCATGGAGTTCCATGCCAGCGCAATTGGAGCCCATTGTGGCGTGGAAAAGACATTGCTTGTGATTGGTCTTCGATATTACTGGCCTGGCATGAAGAAAGACATCACAAAAAGCCTGAGTGCACAATTGCTCTATTGCTATTGATTTCAAGCAAATATAAACAACATTTGCATGTCAGATCTGAGTGTTCTGAATTAATTTGCTTTTAGAGAGCCCAGTGTGATCACTGCCAAAAGAGGAGGGCATCTTTAAAGGAGAAAACTCAATACCAACCCATTGAAGTGAATGGTCTTCATAAATGAAACATGCTGTTTAACATACACCAACAATGTTAATGTAGAACAACTGATTTTGTGCTTTGGTTCACATAAGGTATCAGAGCCCTTTCAATTAGTTAGAATGGACCTTGTTGGCAAATTAAAGTGCTCAAAAAATGGATACACATGTCTGCATTATGGTGGACTACTTCACGAAATGGCTGGAGGTATATCCTCTTAAAAGTAAAAAGGCTGAGGAAGTAGCAGAATGTGTACTCGACTTCTTTATATAGATATGCCGCACCCAAACAAATTCTGACAGATTCTGCAAAGAATTCCTCAACAAAGTAAGTGATTTTTTTTTTTTTTTTTTTTTTTTTGTGTTATTGTTTACAGAAACTTCTCTGGGAGAACCAACTTTTTCTGATATAAAAATGTATGTTTTTAATTCTAATTCTAGATCAACCTAGATTTGTATGCCAAGCTTGGCATTACAAGAAGCCTCTGTGCACCATACCACCCACAGACAAATGGTTTGGTCGAAAGACTAAATGGCACCGTTCAATGGTGAAAACAAAACTGTCCACATTTTGTCTTCATTTTATCTCCAATCAGGCCTGCATGAAAAATTAACATGTTTTTGTTTTGTTTTGTTTCCAGAGCTTTGAAGAAGATGGTGCTTGACAATCCAAATGACTGTGACAGTTGGATCAAACCAACTGTATTTGGATTGCGAACAAAAAACAAATCACTACAAAATATTCACCTTATTATTTGATGTACGGAAGAAAGGCCCGCTATCCATCTCAAATTCCAGACAAATTGCATGTATGATAGCATTTTCATACAGTAGATGCTGATTAGGGAACCATATACATTTGAGTCCTTGTGTTTTTTGCTAATATTTTAGAGAAGTGATGACAACATACATGCTACATGATACAAAATGAGGAACCATGTAAACGTGTGACAGACCTCAAAGATGTTTACACTGAAGTGGAGGAGACACGGGCAAGAAAAAGTCATGAAAAGGAAATTATTAAAGGGGGATGATGACAGCTTTGTGGTTGGTTACAAAGTACTCCGTAAGAACATTAGACAAGAACAAAGAAAAGGAGGGAAATTAGAGGCTGATTTATTGGGTCCATTCACAATCACCAAAATTGAAGGGAAAAGCATTGATGTTAAAACCCAAAAAGGACTAATCCTTGAAAGGATCAATGTTGATCATTTAAAAAGATATGTGGAGCCACAGGCAAGAATTCCATCAAAATGGATTGCCCCCACCACTCCTGAAGCCGTGGAGCCCAGTGCCTTGACTTCAACCACCGAAACACTTAATCCACAAGACTCAGTGACAGACGTTTTGTCCTCAAGTCTTGAGGCAAAGAGCAAAACTCTCCTCAGCCCATCACTTTTGATCACCCCAGAGGAATGTAAGTAAGTAAATAAAAGATCTGCTGGAGGCTGGACATATTTCAAAATGAAATATGGATGAAATGTTGGGAAATGTTTCAATATAGATGAGGCTTTTGTTAACAGCCTTCTTGTAATTTTCAGTAATAGATGATACCTGGTCAGGGAAACGGTAAGGAGTTCTCTGGAGCAAAATTGGACCTTACAAATTGTTTGCCACAGACATCCAAAATCTAGCCCCTAAACGGGAAATTGAGAGTGAGGTAACAGCATACACGTGTGACGCCCCCAAAGTATGTGTGATCACATTGTAATTTTATTGTATAGTAAGTGTTTCATTTTATAATATTGAATGTACCGTAGCATGTGTGATATGGACATGAGTAAGTCATTGAAATTGACTTGCAGTTCGTGATTTTCACCTGAAGATGGCAGCGCTCGCGCCTCGGAGGTCTGGGGCTCTCGCGTACGGTAGCCTCAGAGTGCTGAGGAGCGGAGCCACGAACGTCACGAAGCTGCTGCCATTGTTTCTTTGAAACCTTATTATTCCTGTTTACAGGAAACCTTATCTGCCACACACCCTCACCATCTGAGGGGTGTAACAGATTTTTGGGGGCTCGTCCGGGATCGCTGTGCAGAGAAATCCAGGGCGTCTGACTGTGTGGTTAGAGCAAAGGACTTCTTCAAGAGCCGAGGCAACTGATGACTGTGCACTAGTCGGTCCACAGCAATGGAGAACGACAACGAGAGGAAGAGGTTACACAGCAGTGGCTCTCTCAAACGGCCAAAGAGTCGCAGTTAAGTATGTTGATGGCTGACTATAATGAGCTGTACAAAAAGCTTAATCAGGGTAGTTTCCCATCCACCCCACCACACATGACAGATAACCAGCCCACTGACGTTGACAATAACCTGTTCCACAGTCAGGTCATGCATTCACCTCCTCCAACTACAGACCAACACACCATAAATGCTACAGAAAGCATGATTGCTCTCAGAGACCTCCCCCTCCTCGCACGGAAGGAATTCAAGATCCATGGAGGACAAATAGGAGACAGTTCCTCTGATATCAGATATAGCAACATCAGCAAACAGATTGACCAAGGTACAAAAGAGAAGCACACTGAAGACGAAATCATCAGAGCTGTGTTTCGCGTAATCAAACATGGAAACTTTAAAGAGATGCTGTCCAGCAAAGATGACATGACTATTTCAGAGCTCAAGAGCTTCCTCCAGTCACATTTAGGAGAGAAAAGTAGCACTGAATTGTTTCAGGACCTGATGAACGCCAAGCAGCATGAACATGGGTCGCCACAGTAGTTCCTCTATAGAATGATGGGCATAAAACAGAAAGTGATATTCACATCAAGACAGACAGATGCAGATATTAAGTATGAGGCACGCACTGCACAGAACGTATTTCTCCATACAGTTTATCAGGGCATGAGTGAGAAGTATGATGATGTTAGGCGGGAGTTGAGGCCTCTGCTCTCAGACCCTACAGTTACTGATGAGGCACTCCTAAAGCTGGTCACAAAGACAGCCAGCGAGGAGAGTGAGAGGAAACGACGGTTGGGCACACGCAGCAGCCGCCCCAAAGTTGCACTGGCCCAAAGTAGCGAGGTTCACACCACTGAGACAAACACAAATATAAATAATACCGACGCTCCAGCTAGATGATCTCCACAGTTAGCTAGTGGACCAGCTAACTGCCCAAGTACAGGCCCTGACTAAGGTAGTTAACTCCCTACAGCCAAATGCGACAGCAACATCAAAATGCCCGCCAGTCGAACCTCAGCCCCAGTGTGCATGCCAAGGTCCCAGTAGGCAGGCTAGACAGGTCAGAAGAGACAGGTTTCGGGGCTGCCGTAACTGCATTGACAGTGGCCGTACTGACTGCAACCACTGTTTCAACTGTGGAGAAGAGGGACACCGGGCAGTGGGATGCTTGAGAGAAAACAAGCCATCGGGAAACGCCCCTTGGTCACGGCAAAAGGACAACCTGTGACCGACTGTAGTATCCAGTCCCACCCTGATACCAGCAAAATATCACAAGCCAACATCCAGTCTCCTTCACAGCGAGTAGCCAAACTCATTGGAGAGAAATGTGTACTGAAATGCAATCTGAGTGGATATGCTGTGACTGCTCTCCTTGACTCTGGCGTACAAGTGAGCATTATAGACCGACAGTGGAAACAGAGATACCTACCCCAACAGGAAGTGCGTCCTCTCTGTGAACTTCTGGGCGACAGTGAACTCGATCTTACAGCAGCAAATGGGGAACCAATACCATATGACGGATGGGTGGAGTTCCCTTCCTGGTCAGCTGTGTGAATCTCCTGAGACCAATACTGGGTTTCAACGTGATCCAAGAACTCATCCTAGGGCGGGAGGGAGGAGTAGAAGTTGTGGCCCAGCTACTGAAAGAGGCAATACAGATTGAAAGCGATAAAGCTGAAGCAATTGTCAACTTTGTACAAACCCGGGAACCCACCTATTGCCAGACACGAGTGAGGGTCGGTCGCCATGATGGCGTTGTCCAACCAGGTCAGGTGGCCCGCATCAAATGTAAAGTGCCCGCTGACTTCACCCCTCCAGTGGCACTGTTTGAGGTCAACCACTCCGACCTCAGACTGGAGCAGCTAGATCTTGGTGATGGTCTGGTTGAGATACGCCACACCAGTCGGCCCTTTGTTGAGATTCCAGTATACAATAACACGCAACAGGATGTCAGACTGGGCAGCTTCACAGTGCTAGGCAGCATACAGCCAGTCGAGAAGATAGTACAAACAGACCAGACAGATGACATCAAGGTCAACAGTGTTAACTCACCTGTTTCTGCCAGCGACAAGAACCAAGACCCAAGCGAATAGCCTCACCGGTGGCACCCACCTGTTGATCTTCATCAGCTAGACAATGAACAACAAGTGATAGTGAAGAAAATGCTCTATGAGGAGTCAAACGCCTTTGCTCGTGATGACAATGACATCGGCTGTATCCCAAGCCTACAGATGAGCATCACGCTGAAAGATGACATTCCAGTGCAGCGGTCCTATACATCAATTCCCAAACCCTTGTACAAGGAAGTCAAAGAATACATCCACGCTTTTCAGGAAGTAAATGTACTGGAGTCAAAACGAAAACAAAATGCTATTAACAAGTTGCTAAATGTCTCAATGCGAGCTTGCTAGTTGACTCGCGTCACATGCTCGGTCACGTTCGGCAACGAACTTTACAGTTTCCGCTAAAACACATTATAGTACACAAACGTCGTATTTACAGACAATTATAAAGAGTAAGAAACATAGGTGTATTGCAAACATTGACCTTGGCCACACACTAACCTGTAAACATGATAATAAGGTTTCAAAGAAACAATGGCAGCAGCTTTGTGACGTTCGTGGCTCCGCTCCTCAGCACTCTGAGGCTACCGTACGCGAGAGCCCCAGACCTCCGAGGAGCGAGCGCTGCCATCTTCAGGTGAAAATCACGAACTGCAAGTCAATTTCAATGACTTACTCATGTCCATATCACACATGCTACGGTACATTCAATATTATAAAATGAAACACTTACTATACAATAAAATTACAATGTGATCACACATACTTTGTGGGCGTCACATTAGCATTGTCACAGTGCAGAAACACTGAGCATTAAACTAAAACCTTTCCTACCAGGTCAACTCAAAAATGTTTATATTTAACTTTTCATCTTCACTGTTGTCCTCAAAAGAAAGTTCATGAATGGACATATTTACCCAGAACTGTCAGTTTGGTTCCTTGGCCGAAGTAAGCAGGATCAGTGTAGGTCACAGTGTTTTCTCTTCAGCTCATTATTGCAGCTTGTTCAGACTGATGGATCATCCTCACTTTGAACAACGACTAACCTATTTGAATGTTTTCCTGCTAAACCAAAGAGTTAGAAGTCAGACTCACCCAGAACAGTGAGTTTGGTTCCTTTTCCAAAGTAGGCTTCGTTAACGTTGCAGAACTACTGAGCATCAAACTAAAACCTTTCTCACCTGGTCAATGCAAAACAGGTTTCATATCTTTATCGCTCATAAATGGACATATTTACCCAGAACTGTCAGCTTGGTTCCCTTACCGAAGTAAGCAGGCTGGCAGGCTGGTTTCTCCCCTGCAGTTTTCATTTGAAAATATATGTACACATAGAGAAGAATGTTATAATTGGATATTTGCTTCCTTTAGATTACTGGTCGTCATCATTAAATCATAACAGTGCACTTTATTTTATCTTAATAAACAAAAGCCAGTTGTAACCACAAGTTCTTCTTTGTTTTATTAGTTTGATCAAGACAACACTCAAAATAGATACAACAACTGTAAACTGAATCAGTCTCTGGGTTGTTCCCGATCCAACTAAAGAACTGGGCCTAACTAGGAAGTCACCAGCTGAGAGCTGGTCTGAGAACGGCTAATTTGGGTCTCTGACGTCATCAGATCAGCAGTTTGATGGTCCTCATGTGCCTGCAGTGGCACACACATACACACACACACACACACACACACACACACACACACACACACACAATATATATTTATATATATATATTTATATATGTATATGTGTATATGTATAATGTATATGTATAATATAGTAGTATTGTTTTAGCTTTCGCACTGTTAGCGGCTAAAGCGGCTACCTCGTATTCTTTCAATACCACTTCGCCACGATGACGACTTTTCAGGTGAGCTATAAGATTTGTTGTGTCAAAACTTGACGCCTCTTTGTTATCAGTCAGGCAGTGACTGGGCCAGGCTTGGGTCTGCTAATAAGGCGCGATAGATAACGTAACCAGCGTGAGCCTGTTTTGTTGCTACTCGGCCTGCAAATGTTTCCCGTTTTATTAATTTGCGTGTCATTAATTTATTGGATCTTTTTACTGGGAAAATCGCACAAATGGCACGCTCGAGACGCATGTTTATGCTACGTGCGAACAGATGCTTCAAGATCTGTTCTCGTGATCCAGTCCCCCAAAACAGTTACAAGTGACCAAGTGCAAACAGGGCCATTAGAACCAGGATTAACAGGCTGAAGAACAGTTTTTATCTGAGATCCATTACGTTTTAAACACTTCTTAAGCATATTGTCTTATGAGATGGATGTATGCGTGTGAATGTGTGTAAGTGTGGAATCGTGAGTATGTATGTTCTTATGTATTTTACCTGCACCGCTGGTTTTGCACTTAAAATTTCGTTGTACTATGTGCAATGACAATAAAGTTATTATTATTATTATTATTATTATGTAAAATACTTGGGCAAAAACAAAAACGACATGGCATGAACCTTGACAGAAAACAGAAGACATTGATCTGACCAAGACAAAGGGACACGAGTACTGTTTAGACTCTAGGGCAGGGGAGCACAGGTGAGAACAATCAAGGGCAGGGCTGAAAAACAAAGAAATGAACACAGGAAGCAAAACTAAAGTAACTGACGACAGGACAAACAGACTTCAAAATAAAACAGCAAATACACAGAACATGGCATTACCCCATCTTTAAGAGATGGCCTTCAGACATCCCATATTCAAAATTTATAAAGCTATGACCAGGAACTGGCCGCCGACAGGGGACCAGGGTCGACTCGGAACCTCTGACTGGCGTTGGCCGGGTCGCCGACTTGGAACTGCTGACGGTGCCCTGCAATGAGCTACTTAAATGTTTGTTGTTTCCCTTTTTCACATTGTGACAGAACAGCAACGGTCCTGCAGACAGCATAGCAGCTATGGGCAGAGCTTCTGGCTAAAGCCTGCGGACTCGGGTAAGGGGTAAACGAAACAGAAAGTAAATAATCTTCTACTAATTAAAGTACAGCAGAGACGCAGGTAGTTACGTACCGTTGATCACACTCAGTTAGTTGGCAATGGAAAAGAGAGAGAATGACCGAGAAGAAATTGTTTGACCCTCGATCACCGCAACCAATCGGTCTGGAAGAGAAGATTCTTGGGGCCACCACTGTGAAGCGGGAGGATGGGAAGAACCTGGCAGTGCATAGCGGCCGAAATTAGTGTTAGAAGATGGAGACAAAGCTGGGAAAACCCACTCATGCCTACCTGTGGTGTCTAGCCAGCAGACGAAAGTGCGCATCAGTTTAATAGGTTTTTATACAGTCATCGATGTGCAAAATGGAAGGGGAGTTGCCCCAGTTCAATAACAAAAATAAAGAGAGAGAGAGAGAGAGAGAGAGAGAGAGAGAGAGAGAGAGAGAGAGAGAGAGAGAGAGAGAGAGAACCTATACATAATACACATAATACAGTTTATCAGCCACACTTTCAGCGTTGGAGCAGCTGAAGCATGAAGGAGATGTAGGTTTTTGGCAAAGTGAAGACATTCAACCACATCACTGTGTACTGGCAGCACAGAAATACACAGCTGAGTATGACGGATCAGCACTGGGAATTATCAGCGCTCCTGTTTGCGTGTTCTCCCTGGTGATCTCAAAGCGATCCTTAAACTGCTCCTCGTAGTTTGGCTTACTGCTAGTGTAGCTGAATCCCATCAAGCTGATAGGGCCCGTGTCCTTCTGGTGGTACCACAGCATTACAGTCATGCTGCTGTCATCGTGGCTGCACCTGATTTCTACTCTTGTTGACTCGTGGACTATTCTTGGGAAGGACGGCTCAAATTTCACAGTCAGCGCCTCATCTGTCAGAAAAAACAAATAAATTGCATCAAACTCCCACTGAATCAAATTAAAAATGTACAATTCACTTGATTTAGAAATTCAGCAAAGGTTGTTTTTGATTATTTGGACATTACATGTTAGGAAGATGAGGAGGAGTCCAGTCAGAGACAGAGACATGTTGGAGCTGCTGTGCCTGATAGTGATTAACTTCACCTGCTCTTGTTCACATGCCATTAACAGGAAGAGATGAGGGTTTTTAGTGAGGGAGGAGCATGACGCCACACCACTGTGTACTGGCAGCACAGAAATAAACAGCTGTGTGTAGCAGCGTTGCACTGTTGACGATCAGCGTTCCTCTTCTCGTATCTTCTCTCTTCAGAGTGAATTGGTCTTTGAACTGCTTCTCATAGGTCGGGGAATTCTGACCATATGTGTATCCAATGAGGTCCAGAGACCGGCTGTCCACTTTCTGCTGGTACCAGAGCATCACCTGAAGGTTTGTGTCATCATGACTGCAGGATAAGCGGACTGTGGTGTTCTCTCCTACTATCTGTGGAGGAGAGTCCTTGAAGGTCACTGTGCTCACCCCACCTGAGAAGGGACAACAAGATTGTTGATGCAGAGAAAACAACAACAACAACAAAAATGAAATATTTTTTGCTGCTGCTGTTAAGGGATTATATTTGAGCTCATACCATAAAGAGAGATGAGAAGTAAAGCAACGATGGGAGCTGATGAAACCATTGTCAGGGTTTGACAGAGAGAAGCTCTCACAGATTAAGGCTGAATGTGTCTGTGTGAGTTTGTTCCCCTCCTCCTGTCTGATAAAAGCTGTCTGTTCTCTGCCTCCCCCTGTTGGTGGAATGTCAGTCATCCAGACTGTTGTGAAAGTTCTGCAATTTGGAGCAAAATAAGTAAAATCTGTGTACTGAAATAGAAAACAGTAATTTGACCGAAAATAACAAACAAAAAAACTTTTCCAAAAACAGCAACAGAAGTTCTGATGCTATCAACAAAAAAGAAGTAATTTAAGATTGTGAAATTCATGATGATGCTTTGAGTGTTGAGTTTGAACATGACAGTGTGTCACATGGTTTCAGTGGTTTCCTGTCTCTGGCTGCTGGATTATTATGGAGGTTTCATGTCTGACAGAGTGACTGTCTTCACTACTGTGGTAACTGGCAGCTCCACAATGTTCTCCACTGTCTTCAGGGTGTCTTGGGTTCAGGGTGCTCAGATTAACTGACTTCCTTCCATCTCCAGTCAGTTTAAAGTGACTCTGAAAAACAGATTCCATCTTTGGAAGGCTATTTGTTATTTTATAACCAATGAGCTTGAGGGCAGAGTTTCTAGGTGATCGCTGGTACCACAGAATGGTGTTGTAGCTCGGGATTTCATGTTTAAGGCTCAGCTGGACTCCTTGGTTTGGTTTCACTATCATGTCGGTGGGATACTGGAAAACCTGTTGGTCTTTGCTGAGGTGAACTCCTGGAAGAAATTGAAGACCAACAAAAACATCAGTGAGAGCGTTCAGTGGATGTCATTGTTCCACTTTGGTGGCTGAATCTTTCTGAATGTGTTACCTTGAAACCAGGAGACAGTGATGAAGCAAACGATGAGACCAGGTGGTGTCATGTTGAGTGGAATGAAGCAGCTGCAGTTTGAGATGGTTTTCACTGAAGGGAGGAGACAGGAAGTGATGTCAGCAAAACTGAGTAATATTTAACTGAATAATGAAGTCAAGTTGTGGTTCTTGTTGATCGTGAAGTGGCTTTGTTGAATGTGAACATGACAGTGTGTCACATGGTTTCAGTGGTTTCCTGTCTCTGGCTGCTGGATTATTATGGAGGTTTCATGTCTGACAGAAGTACTGTCTTCACTACTATGGTAACTGGCAGCTCCAAAATATTCTCCACTGTCTTCAGGGTGTCTTGGGTTCAGGGTGCTCAGATTAACTGACTTGCTTCCATCTCCAGTCAGTTTAAAGTCACTCTGAAAAGCAGATTCCATCTTTGGAAGGCTATTTCCAAATTTATAACCAATGAGCTTGAGGGCAGAGTCTCCAGGTGAGCGATGGTACCACAGAATGACATTGTAGCTCTGGATTTCATGTTTAAGGCTCAGCTGGACTTCTTGGTTTGGTTTCACTATCAGGTCAGTGGGACCCTGGAAAACCTGTTGGTCTTTGCTGAGTTGAACTCCTGGGAGGAATCAGAAGGCCAATAAAATATTAGAAAGAGCGTTCAGTGGATGTCATTGTTCCACTTCAGTGGCTGAATCTTTCTGAATGTGTTACCTTGAAACCAGGAGACAGTGATGAAGGAAATGATGAGACCAGGTGGTGTCATTTGCATCTTTCCCTTGTTGGCTGAATATCTCATGTGGCTTCTGGTGGACTTTGTCACTGAGAGAAGAACCTTTCAAGAGTCAAGCAAAAAGAGTCAGCAATATTCAATTTGACAACATGAATTTTGTCCTTGAAACATGGGTTGGCTTTTGTATCTTGGTGCATATTTATTTTATTTTTTTTCAAAAATAATTAGAACAGACTTATAGAACAGATCAGATTCTATATTACCTGAGACTGTGATGATGTTTAAAGTGATGCAGATGACAGCAATCATGATGTCAATGTTCCTGCCGAAGTTCTTGGTGTGACACAATTGTTGTCACATCGTCTTACTGGTTCCTGTCTTGAACTCGGAGACTTCCTCCTCACTGAATAATCATGTTTCATCACCAGAGGTCTACTGCCCCCTTCTGGGTGTCAATAAAACAACACAAACCTGTTTGTGTTTAAACTTTGCGTCAGTTTTGGGGACCAAAATTTGTTTTCTGTTTTATTTTTTTTGTCAGTGGAAAAAATATATTTCACATCCAGCTCAGCGTATTTGCTTTGCATATTAAGGTACAAGGGCGACACGTTTCTGTGTGGAGGTCCTGTGTCTTGGTTCTCTCTGGGTTCTCCGGCTTCCTCCCAGAGTCCAAAAACATGCACGTGAAGTGAATTGAAACTCTAAATTGTCCATTTATGCGAGTGTGGACGATTGTTTGTGTCTATGTGGCCCTGCAATGAATTGGCGACTGGGTCCAGGGTGCCATCCTTCCTTTGCCCCATGACAGCGGGCATAGGCTCCAGCAGACCCATGTGACTTTGAGCTCGGGACAAAGCAGGGATGGAAAATGGATTGATTAAAGTACAAACGTGAATCTCTAATATTCACCTCTATCCGGCCCTCTCAAAGTACAACCTGAATTTTAAAACAACTGAATGTTCCCCAGGAAGTGTGACGTCCCAGACAGTGTACATATGAGACATCATGCAGGACGTAGGCGTCATATATCAAAGGAACATTTGCTTGTATCTGATGTGGATGAACGGAAGTTAAACTCTGGTTACACAGGTTAATTCCAGGTGTGAGTCTCTGTGATGGAGATGAAGACAGCAGAAGGTTTTTGCACTGGGGATCAGTGATTGACAGCACTGTGTAAACTAGCTGCACAGAAGTAAAGTGCACTGCTGCTGACACTGAGTTCCAACACTGTTAATGTGCACATTTCGTCTTTGTTGGCGCTTCCTCCAAATGTCACGTTCAGTTTTTTCTCTGGCTTTCCAATTTTTGCAAGCATATATCCCAGAAACTGCAGCTTTCTGTTGAGTTGTTTGTACCAGAAGATTCGGTCGTAGCTATTAATACTGTGTGAGCAGTTGATTGTAGCTGTTTGTCCTGCTGTGCTAATCATGTCAGCTGGATCCTGGTGGACCTGGTCACTGAGGGAGGAACCTGCAGAGGTCAAAACACACGTTAAGTCAAACTGCTTTGCAGTGAGTCATGCTGTGAAACATGCAGATAAATGTGTGATTAGAGTGAGCAGAGATGTTCAGTGAGGTTACCTGAGACCAGTAGGATGTTGAGGGTCAAACAGCAGAGAAGAATCATCATGTTTCCAGGCTGATGTTTGAGTCACTCTTGTGTTTGGTTCAGTTTGTATCAGGATGGGTTTGGTCCTTCAGCGGTGGGAGGTGTCACAGTGGAGGTGAGTGGGAGGAGCTTCATTCTGAATTACTATATTTAAGTAGAGGTAGACTGATGTGGTGTCCTGACCCTGCTGACCTGAGACTCAGCAGGAGATGCTGAGTGAATATCTGAGGTGGGTTTGGCTCTGAGCTGCTTAGCAGCAGGAACCTCCCACTAAAATCTCTCCATCTTTCTAAGCGGGAGACACAGTTGGTGTGATGGATGCAGCTGCGTGAGGCTTCATCACTGACACTAGGAGCTTTTTGCTCTGAGGAGCAGTGAGACACGTCACTGTGTTGACTAGCTGCGCAGAAGTAAAGTGCACTGCTGCTCCGGCTGAGTCCTCTGATGGTCAACGTGCACATCTTTCCCTCCATCGCACTCCCTTCTATTGCCACATCCACTCTAGGCTCAATGTTACCAGTATTAACATTCATGTATCCCAGAAGCTGCATCCTACTGTCCTGGGACTGCTTGTACCACAGGACGATGCTGTAACCCTGGATGTTGTGTGAACACTGGATTTTAGCGTCTTTCCCTCATTGGCTGAACATCTCATGTGGCTTCTGGTGGACTTTGTCACTGAGAGAGGAACCTTTGAAGAGTCATGAAAAAGAGTCAACAATATTCCTTTTGAGAACATGAATTATGCCTTTTAACCATGGGTTGGCTTGTCTTTGTATATTGGTGCAGAAATTATTATTTTTTTGATAAATCGAACAGACTTATGGAACAGATCAGAATCAACTCTATATTACCTGAGACCATGATGCTGTTTAAAGTGATGCAGATGACAGCAATCGTGTTGCTGGTTCCTGTCTTTAACTCGGAGACTTCCTCCTCACTGAATAATCATGTTTCATCACAAGAGGTCTACTGCCCCCTTCTGGGTGTCAATCAAACAACACAAACCTGTTTGTGTTTAAACTTTGCGTCAGTTTTGGGGACCAAAATTGTTTTGTTTTATTTTTCTTATCAGTGGCAAGAATTAATTTCACATCCAGCTCAGCGTATTTGCTTTGCATATTAAGGTACTTGGCAGCAGGCACAGGTGAGATGTCAGTGGAAACTTTCAGTCTGTTCACAAGACACATGTCTGTGCTCAACAGTATGATTGTACGGATCCAGACTGAGGAGAGTCAGACAGTGATGAGCTGCTGATTCTCTAATGGAGCCAACTTTTTTTTTACCCTCACTTTTCTCCATGAGAGCTTCTGGCATTCTTGCTGCCAGTAACATTAAAAGTACAAAGCCATTCTTCATTAAATCCTTCTTTTTTTTGTCAGAGAGTTGCAGGCATTGATAGTGGAGGTTATTTTCCAGGTCAACAGATTAGACAGTTAAAGTGCTTTTGCAGCAACATGTCAAAGTGTCTGGTTACTAACAGTATAAATATCCAGCACCACATCTTTGATGACTTTATTAGACACAAACGCTTGAGACCTGATAGCTGAGATCTGGTTTTAGCAGTAGAAGCAGCAGCTTGTCTCTGCAATATGAGGTTTTGTTGCTCAGATGGGTCGATACTGTGTTTACTTTTTGGTTGCACATCTGCTGCTTCCTGTTTGCTCGACTCTGATGAGCGCAAACATGTTTTTGACATCGTTCAATGTTTTCTAAAAACAAAATATTAAATGGGTTGCAAGGTTCCTCAACGAGTGATCCAATGATGAGATCCCTTTTACATGTCATAACTGTCCACCTCCTCGCTCTAGTTGCTAAATTATGAGGATTTGACGCATCTAGTAAATAAATGCTCATTACAGTATCAGGTGGGAGGAATCGTGGTGAAAACAAGCTTCAACCTTTGTGGTTCCTGCCAAGGCCTCCAGTGGAAAATAGCTGTTAAAAATAACACAAGTGACTTTCCAGAAGATAAAACTGTGACTCATGTTCATAAGGGACTCACGAAGATTGGGCAGAAATAATGAACTGTCAAGTCTTCAGTTGAGAAGATGCCTTTTTGTTTATTCTGTTCCAACAAATGGGATAAAGGCATTGTGAGAAATGAGAAGTCCAGTAGAGCATCGGCTTTGGCAGGAGGTTGTCAACAGAGGGCTAAATATGCAGCTTTCTGGATGGCCTCTGCAGTTTTATGATTAATCACATTAGAAGATGGTGGTAATTATTTCAATTTACTCCTGACAATGACACTCTCAGCAAAGAGCTCTCTGTGTTTCCATCTGCTGATTATTTAAATACTGTATGTCTGTTTGACACAGGAGTTAAACCTGGTGTGATGGATAAACACTGTTCAAAGAGCTGCAGAAATGAATGTTTTCCCAGCTGTGTCGACACAGAGAGGGTGTGTGTGTGTGTGCTGCAGAGCAGCAGGTGCAATGCAAGGAGCGTAGCTGTGGGGAGGAAGGCGGCAGCTTCATCGTTTCTCAGCAGAGAAACAAGGCCGCATGACCACATCCTGCACCTCTGCAGCGTTTTGGTACCAGTTTCACACTTGGTGCGCTCGCACGCTCTTGAATCAACAAGGTACTCGGGTGAAGATACACACAGAGACTTTATGAAGACGTTAAAAAAAAGAAACTGCGTGTGTAAAAAAACACTTTTATGAGCACAAAGTGACAACTCCATGTTTGAAGAAGTGTTGAACGTGTGGTTTGTGAAAAGTGAAGCTCTGATGCTCCAAACTGTGTCTTGAAAAAATAAGGGACTAGAATGAAGATATGCAAATAATTTTATTAAGAAATAAGAAAAACGCAAATAAAACACTTTTATAGGCACAAAGTGACGCTGCCAGGCTTGAAGAAGAAGAAGAAGAAGAAGAAGAAGAAGAAGAAGAAGAAGAAGAAGAAGAAGAAGGAGAAGTAGAAGAAGAAGTGGTGAATGTGAGGGTTTCCAGATTTGAACAGACTTCATTTCCCAGCAGCCCCTCTGCTTGTCTCTCTCAGGGGTTCAGCTTCCCCGCTGACCTCTGAAAGCATGAAGACACATGGTGTTTTTAAGAGGAGAGGAAAAGAGGCAGAGGTCAAAGGTCAAAGGTGACACTGTGCTAGAAACCAACCTGAAGCCTGTACAGCAGAAATGCCACAAAGGCGCAGTAGACGCAGCTCTTGGCGATGAAGACGATGTAGGAGAGTTTCACCGACTGGCTGATCTACAAGTATTTCTCTATGGGGGTTTCAAGCAGACAGTTGGAAATCTGAAGCTTCTCACCAGGAACATATCACACCTGAAATCTAAGACATTCTTACCTCTGGTCAGACTGTGCTTTACTGGAGCTGAGAAGTAGATTGAACACAAACACATGGTTATTTCCCAGCCAGTCGTCAGGTTGGACATCTTCTCATCCCCCCAGTGGACTCACCTGGTTCACCATTGACCATATCTGTTGTAATTATTTCACTGGTCCCATCGAGGAACTTGACGATGCATTTAAACTGGGTGTCTGGGTTGAACCAGGTGTCAGCAGAGACCGTTAGCCTACTGCTGATCTTGTAGAATTGCTCCCCCTGAGGTTACAGGGCGTCGGTTGCCACGCCATCCGTGACCTCCTTCCCGTTCTGCTCCCAGGATACGGAGACGTGCTCTGGGTAGAATTCAGAGGCCACGCACACCAGAGTCTTGATTATCCTGTTGTCCTTCTGGCTGCTGCATTCCTCCTCTGAAGGTTTTATAAGATTCACCCTCGGTGGTGTCACTTGTGCTTCTGCAGAGAAATAGACAAAACATATTTTCACCTCGAGGCAGACTGACCTTTGCTGAAGCTGAGAGGCAGACTGAACACAAACACAAGGTTATTTCCCAGCCAGTCGACAGGTTGGACATCTTCTCCTCCCCAAAGTTAACTCACCTGATTCACCATTGACCGTATCTGTTGTAATTATATCATTGGTCCCATTGAAGAACTTGATGATGCATGTGAACTGGGTGTCAGGATTGAACCAGGTGTCAGCAGAGACCCTCAACCTGCTGCTGATCTTGTAGTATTGCTCCCCCTGAGGCAGCAGTGCAGTGGTGTCTGTTGCCACGCCATCCTTGACCTCCTTCCCGTTCTGCTGCCAGGACACGGAGACGTGGTCTGGGTAGAATTCAGAGGCCACGCACACCAGTGTCTTCTTTTTCCGGTTGTCCTTCTGGTTTCTAAATTCTACCTTTGAAGGTTTCAAAAGATTCACCGTCGGTGGTTTTACATGGCGATTTCCTCCTGCAGAGACAAACATTCAGTTCAGCGTGAAATACATGCAGTACTTCCAACCTGAAAGCAGTGCAGTATGTTGGAGGGTTACAGAAACTTGGGAGAAATTTCAGAGTTAACGCAACTTCAGCTCACTTCGGCGGTTTGTGTAGAAAGTCTTACTCGGAAGTCTTACTGAGAACCTTCAGCCAGGTTCAATGTCAAAAGATGGGAGAATAAGGAGCAGAGCACCCCGCCGACTGGAGTGTGAAAAACTCACTAATATGCTGACCGGCTGCTTCGCATTCAAAGGGTTTGAAAGCGCGAAACGCCACGGAATAATCAGCTCCTGTCTAACGGTTTAGAGTTTGTCAGCAGCTTTCATCCAGTCCAGCATCCAGTCTACGTTTTTCAGTGGTCCTGAAGTCCTGCACCATCACCACACACATTCACTACCTAAGAGTTTTCTTTACACACTTGAGAGCAATGACTTTATGTCACTAAATGTGTTTTTAACACAACAGCTCTCTAAGTTAACATTCAAGCAGGTGAAGAAGTGCTGACGTGCCAAAGATTGGAAGAAAAAAATTCTTGTTGATCTTCAACATTTTGCTAGATTTTGTCTAGATAAAGCCTAAACAGATTAATTCATTAATTAATTAATATTTTTTTACATTAGTTCGTTTTGCTGTAATATTTTGTACGAACTTCCCAACCCTCAACTTTTATCACTATTACTGGTTGTCTTTGTTTATTTTGTTTTTGACTTGTACTACTATGGCCCATGCCTTTGTTGTTATAAACATAAAAATTAAATTAAAGCAAAAAACATCTCACATTCATTCATTCCAATTTCGACAGACATTGTCATTCTTACCTCACCATTTACACCATTTTAACAGCTCTTCACATTTTGGTGGCTACTTTATGATTCAGTCGACCTTCTTGCAGATTAAACAGTAGAAAAAAGCCTTCTTGACATCACCTTTACCTTTAGAGAAATTACTCTAACTTTAAAATGATTTCTCACCTAAACCAGAAAGCCTACAGTGCATCAGAGTCACAGTAAACTCCACCAGCACCAACACTGAGACGCCTTTAGCATTCTTGGGTTTCATTCAATTTGTTACTTTTTGATTTAAAAGGAATGTAACTTTAAAACTGTCGAGAAGAATGGCTGCCTCTTCTCAGATGAACTGACCCCCCCCCCCAACATTCTGCATCACTTTTATAGCAGTGTTGTTAGAAACACACACACACACACATACATATATTATATATGTATATATATATGTATATATATATATATATATATATATATATATATAAATATATATATATATATATATATATATGTATATATATATATATATATATATGTATATACATATATATATTTACACACACACACACACACACACACACACACACACACACCCTGCCCCCTGTCCCCACGGTGAAAATGCACCTAACAAAAACCTGCCGTGTGTTTGGCTGCCTGCTCAGCCCTCCCTCCACATCTCAGCCTCCATCTCTGTGGGAGCAGCTGCAGCAGTCGGCCGCCTGCTGCTATTTCTGTGTGACAGCGGCTGGGGAAAGAATCCAGAGTGCAGGCAGGGAAAAGGAAGTTCAACTGGCCTGTTTTGGCTTGTTTGGGGAAGTGACATCACAGCTGGTCACACCTCTCTCCCTCCACCCTCTTTCAAGATAGACAAAGGAGACACGACTCCTTTTTCAAATGGGTTTGTCAATGACAAATGGCAATGTTTTTGTTATTACTCAAAAATATTTACAAATCATACTTTTAAACCAATAAATCATAAATATAATACATTTACACACTAAATGAGTTATGCATAATTTTCTGATTGGCTCTTCTGCTGGATAACAGGTTGCTAAACAAAACGGTAGTACGGCTAGATACCAAGAGAGTCTCAGTTCAGAATATGTTTTAATAAAGGTCGGGTGAGTCAGCACTTCACTCCTCAAACGTCTCCTATGAATGTTCTACAAAGTGCCTACAACTAACAGTTGACCAATTCATTTCTGGATTACACCCTGATTGATTCAGAACAGTTGGTGCAAACAAACTACATAACTTATTAAGAGAGAGTCACAACTGTGTGCTCTGTTCACTCATAATTTTGCATGCCTTGGATTTCAGTGATAGATTATTTTTGCTTTCCCTGTTTAAACATCACAAAAACACACCAACTTTTGTCTAAATGGCTGTGATTGACAAGTCTGTTGACCTGTTGTTCTTGTTTATGCTTGCCAGCCTGTAACTACTTGCACAAGTAACCATCATTTTGCATTTTTGATGCTGACAGGAATGCTCTTCGATTATGGGTTTGGACAAACTTGGAGAAGGAGGGTCAGGGGGTGAGCGGCTACTCTTGATTTGGCTATAATCGCTCACATATAGGGATTTCAGGCCTTGAAGTAGACTTTGTGTATTGCATATTGGGATATGTAGCAGTTTGAAATGTTATTAAGAGATCCATATGACTGCGCAAGTAATTCCTGCCTGCTAGATGTCATACTTACCTGTAGAAAGGAGTTTATTACAGCCTCAAATAAAATCACCAATAATGATAATAACATTGGTGATTGGTGACACTGGGCCCCGAGAGCAAGCAAGGTGTGATAGTGGCCAGGAAAAACTCCCATATAAACTCCAGACTCCAGAGGGTCACCATCTGGTGCCATATGACCAGTTGGAGATAGATAGATAGATGATAGATAGATCGATAGATCGATAGATAGATAGATAGATAGATAGATAGATAGATAGATAGATGAGTGGTCCAAGAACAGACCCTTGAGGGACTCCATGACTAATCCTCCTATGTTCTGATGAGTGATTATGAACATACACAAATTGAAGACAAATAAGATCTAAACCAATTTAAGGCTTGATCTTTAATGCCAATAACGTCCTCTAGTCTTCCAAGAGGAGATAAGATAAATACTAGTGTTGCTATGTTGAAGCTGTTCTTCTACGAGGCAAGAGGAATGGCCTTCTCAAATTGGAAGAGTATCGGTATCGGGTTCTAATTGGAAGTAAAAAAAAATGTGGATCAGTCCATCTCTAATTTTAATTTAGGGTGTCTGTTGTCCATGTGTAGAAAACAGTCTCTCAGTCTGTTACTCCTCCACACTTTAAGCATTGGAGCAGACGAGGTGCGAAGGAGATGTGGGTTTTAGGTGAAGGGAAGACATTCAACCACATTACTGTGTTCTTGCGGCGCAGAGATACACAGCTGAGTGTGACGGATCAGCTCTGGGAATTTTCAGCGCTCCTTTTTGCTTGTTTTCCCTGGTGATCAAAAGGCGATTCCTAAATTGATCCTCGTAGTACGGGTTAATGCCAAAATAGTTGTATCCAATCAAGCTGATCGAGCCCTTGTCCTTCTGCTGGTACCACAGCATTCCATTCATGCTGCTGTCATCGTGGCTGCAGCTGATTTTTACCCTTGTTGCCGCGTTGACTATTCTTGGGAAGGATGGCTCAAATCTTACAGTCAGCGCCTCATCTGTCAGAAAAAAAGGAAATTACATGAAAATTTTAAAGTGGATTAAAATTAAAAATGTACAATTCAGTTGATTTAGAAATTCAATACAACAATGAAATGAGTGTTTTCAATGTTTTGGACGTTACATGGCAGTAAGATGAGGAGAAGTCCAGTCAGAGACAGAGACATGTTGGAGCCGCTGTGGCTGAAAGTGATGAAACTTCTTCTGCTCATTCTCATGTCCCAGTAACAGGAAGAGATCAGGGCTTTTAGTGAGGGAGGAGCCTGAAGCCACATATAAGTCACATCTTCTCTCATCAGCTTGAAATGGTCTTTGAAATGCTTCTCATAGGTCGGAATCTCTCACCATATAGCCAATGAGGTTCAGGTACCAGGGCATGAATTGAAGGTTTTTGCCATTATGATTACAGGATAAGTGGACAGAGGTGTTCCCTCCTACTATCTGTGAAGGAGAGCTCTCGGATGTCTACACAAACAAACACATAACAAAGAAAGTATTCATGCTGCTGTTGATTCAAGTTGAGATGGTATTTGAGCTTTAAGAATTGCTGTTTAAAAGCTATTCAAAAAATAGCTTTGAGAATTTAATCAAAAGAAACAAGACATAAAACAAAGATGGGAACATGAATGAAAACATAGTGAAAAGCTGTTTCACCTGTTGGTGAAATATCAGTCCTCAAGATGACTGCACTTTTTTGAATTTCAGATACAAAAAGAAAGTAGATCATTTATCTTTTCCAATGTTAGAAAAGGCTTTCTGAAGCAAAATAGGGAACAGATGTAGTAACGGATTTATTTTTGGGGTTTGGAGGGTTTGGAAAATCTTTATACTGAACCAGAAAATGCTAATGTGACTGAAAACAACTGGTCCATTACATCTAATTGCTATCAGTCAAAAAATGGTTTCTTAAGATTGTTAAATCCATTACGTGGCTTTGAGTGTTGAGTTTGATCTTGACAGTGTGTCACATGGTGTCAGTGGTTTCCTGTCTCTGGCTGCTGGAGGTTTCATGTCTGACAGAGTGACTGTCTTCATTACTGTGGTACCAGGCAACAAATATTCTCCACTGTCTTCAGGGTGTCTTGGCTTTAGGATGATCAAATTCGCTGACTTCGTTCCATCTCCGTTGAGTTTAAAGCGACCCTCAAAAGCAGGTTCCATTGTGGGAGATTTATAATACATATAACCAATGAGCTTGAGGGCAGAGTCTCCTGGTGAGCGCTGGTACCACAGAATGGCGTCGTAGTTTGGGATATTATGTGTGAAGCTCAGCTGGACTTCTTGGTTTGATTTCACTATCAGGTCAGTTGGAGTCTGGAGAACTTTTTGGTCCTTGCTGAGATGAACTCCTGAAAGAAATAAGAAGGCCACATTTAGTCGCTAGATTGGTGTGACAGTGGTGGAGTGTCTGTCTTTGCATATGAAGTCCCTTGTTTAAATTAAATTACTGGGAAAACATAAATACCTCACCTTTCAACCAGGAGATGATGATGAGGACAACGACATGATGTGATGGAGTCATGTTGGAGGCAGTGACCCAGCTGGAGTTGGAGTTGCTTCTTCAACCAAAGGAAGAGACAGGAAGTGACCTCGTCATTGAATCACATGGGTCTCGGCCAACCTTGACGTGTGAAGCTCAACATTTCAGATGACAGTGAGGAAGCTGTTAAATGTGATAAGGAACAGAGACATCAGCACTCATACATGGAGCTCCAAGACTAGAGTTAATAATGGTAAATGATGAAGACAATGTGATGTAATGATAATGAGGTCAGGAGGTGTGTCTTAATGTTGGTTCCTCTGCCGTTTTCTCAGAGTATTTCTGGTGCTCCAGCTCCACCTTCTGGAACGAATTAAAAGTAATTCCCTGATTCTGCTGCCCAATCAGTTTTTGCGTAGCCCCTTTACGTCTCGCATCACTGTGTTTGCTTATAGCACAAAAGTAAATGCCGCTGTCCTCCAGCTGCAGGTCTTTCACAGTCAGAGCTCCGATGGAGGATTTTTCTTTGGTTGCTGAATACTTCCCGTCGGCTCTCCTGTAGTCGAATTTCCCGCCATAAACTGTATAGACGAGCATGCTCATCTTTTTTCCTGACACTGCCGGAACCGGTACAGCCCGTTATAACCTGCTTCTCCATTGTATGTGGTTGTGCTCTGGTTAGATGTGACGTGATCGTGTTGATATGTGTCATTAATGATAGTGACCACCTGAGGGGGCCGGTGGGGCGCCAGGGAGTTGGAGTGTATTAGAAGAAGAAGCGGTAATAAAGTTGGAGCGTTAGCTCGTGATCGACACTATAAGTTCTCCTCATTTTAAAGACGAACAAGACAGTGGTGTGGCGAGGGGTCGGAATTTAAAGGGATAACCTAAATAATAATCATTAAAAAACGCCAAGTTAAAAAGCCTGGGACTCCATTAAAAAGGTCCACAGGTTCTTAAAATTCGGGGTCAGCAAAGCCAAAACCAACAGGAAAAATATAGAGTCGAGTACCCCACAGGGACCAGTCAGTCTCTGTCCAGTGCCTATGTTGTCAGCGGCTGTCCTCTAGGGCGCTGTATGACACGAGACAGGTCCTGTCTGTTTTGTTCTTCTTATTGGAATGAAAGAACGTTGTTCATCATGTAGAACTTTTGTTTAACGCCGAGCATTAGGTCCTGTACATGTGTTCATCAAGTCTTTTCTAAATCTCCTATATATACAATGTACACCATTCATCAATAATGAACCTTACTGACACCCTGTGGTAGGAAGTGGAAATACACATATCATAACACTGGGGCACAAAGTGCAATTAAAGACTTTGTACGTCGTAAACAGATAAAATGGGGAATGGAAGGCTAAAAGGTGAATAGAGGGCACTTAGCGGTGCATCACCTCTCTATGGTGTAACGTAGAGAGGTCTGCCACTGCTTCCCCTCTATTCCACCGGGAACCTGCTCCGCGTTGCTGTCTTAGACCCGCATCCACAGTGCCGCTCTTCCGTTGGCCACTGGTTTACTTGTCATTTTTGTTGTAAAATAGTCCCTAATGCAATTTTTAAATGATAAAATTTCCATGATAACAGATTTTCAGCTTATTAAAACCACAATCCCACAAATTCATTTTCTGAGTTTATGAATTTGAGTTTTTTTTTTAAAAAGCTGCAAGACCTGGTCAGCGAAATCCAAAGAAATAAAAACTTGAAATATCTTGATTTGCATATTATTCCTTTATATAATATATCACATTCACCTTTTAAGTTCAATTGCAGAAATACAACAACATTTTCAGGATATTCTAATTTTCTGGGTAGTAAACCTGTATATATGTAGTTGTTGGTGGTTATTTGTTTAGCAATATATTCTCTTTTCACAAGAGGGCAGCAAATCAAACCGACTGAAGCGTTAGCAGAAAGCCACCTTGCTATGAGCCGTTTTGTCTAATCTAGTCATGTCACTCGTCTTCTTGCTCGGCTGCTGTGTATGACGTGTTGCAGGTTCATCCTGCAGATGGCGCCTTGTCCACTGAAAATTCTGCACTTGGCGGCAGTCAGACCTTTTCTGTTTTCCACTGACGTCTCGGTGGAAAGTTTCAATACAGTCAGTATACACCAACAATGCAACACAGGGTGCTTCAGGAGAGAAAAAAAACACTTAACACAAGTGCAACTGTTAATAAAATCCCACCCTCCTCCTTTGAGTGCTAAGAATTTGCTGGTGCCTTGCCAGAAGACAAAACAACGATCCAACACAGACAAAGGTAGACAAGGAGTACTTATACACTGGGGCAGGGGAACACAGGTGAGAACAGTCTAGGGCAGGGCTGACAGTGAGAATCAGGTGGCAGACATCAAGCACGAAACACAGGCAGCAAAACTAAAGCTTCACTCCCTCCTATGCAGATGACACCCAACTCTACCTCTTCACTAAATCCCAGCCTTCTCCCCTTATTGCCTGTTAATCAAAAATCAAATCCTGGTTTACATCCAGCTTCCTTAAATCAAACAGTGATACAACATGGCAAGCTCTGGAACTCTTTAACTCCTAACGTCCGTGATACTGACTCTCTTCCTGTTTCCACAATCAGACTAACCCTCACACCACTGCCCTGCCACGTTCTTCTTCCTCTGTTGCACATTTGTATTTTTGATTGTTGTCTTATTAAATGGTCTATGTGATGCCCACTGAAGTGGCTTCACAATTTGTTAATGCAGCACATGATTTAGGTTTTAAATCCCTGTCTTTATTTTTATGGGATTATATTAATAGCTCTTATTTGGGTTGAGTTCATCAACTTTAGGCATAGATGTTATGCCATTCCTCACCTGTGGGTGGCAGTGAGCACGGTGTGCCGCTTCGGGGAGACAGGAAGCGCTGGGGTACCACCTGTTCCTCAGAGCTCATGCTACGCCTGAAAAAGGGTTACACGTGTTCTCCGCCTCATCTTTGCAATTGTTTCCTTCTGTTTATTAGATGAGGTGTTCTTTTAAATGTCTGGACCCACGGCCTCTGCTGCCGGGGTGCAACATCTACATTGTATCTTTGTTAACGTATTGAATGTTGTTTTTATTATTTTCTTTTTTTATTTGGATGTTTGAAAGTTGTTTTATTGTATGTTCTGTTCAGTCACAATTTGGACATTCTGTCCCCGTTTGGACATTTTGTTCCCCCACTGGGAACAAAAGCGACTCCATTCTGCTTGCCCGCTTTGATCTGACTGGTTATGTATAAAGACGCCTGCTTCCCACTCGCTCCCCGCCAGATTGTTATTTACCTTTCTGCACTCAAGACTTGAAGACTGTCGTCAACCTTGCCTGTATTTGACCAGCCTGTCCTGCCTGATGCCTTGCCTGATTCCTGATGTCCTGCCTGATTCTTGATGTCCTGCCTGATTCCTCATGTCCTGCCTGATTCCTGATTAAAGACTCTTTGACCTTAACCTGTGTGTCTGCTGTACAGCAATTGGTTCCAACACACACCCGTTTCACCGGTGATGTCTTTATCCATTATTCAGTTTGAATGTTATCATCTGCAGGCACAGCTGACATGTCAGTGCAAAGTTTCAGTCTGGTCACAAGACACGTGCTTGTGATCAACAGTTTGATTGTATGGATGCACACTGAGGAGAGTCAGACAGTGATGAGCTGCTGAGTCTCTTATGTAGCCAACGTTTTGTCCCTGAGAGCTTCTGGCATTCTTGCTCCCTATGACATTAAATGTACAAAGCCATTCTTCATGAAATTTTTTGTTGCTTTTCTCAAGAGAGTTGCATACATTCATAGTGGAGTTTATTTTCCCGGTCAATAGATTAGACAGTTAAAGTGCTTTTGCAGCAACATGTTAAAGTGTATGATTACTAAGAGTATAAATATTCAGCACCATATTTTTGGTAATTTGATGAGACACAAATGCTTGAGAGCTGAGCTCTGGTTTTAGCAGTAGAAGCAGCAGCTTGTCTCTGCAGGATGAGGTTTTGTTCCTCAGATGTGGAGATGCTGTGTATACTTTGTGGTTGCACATCTGCTGCTTCCTGTTTGCTTCACTCTGACGAGCACAAACATGTTTTTGACATCGTTCAATGTTTTCTAAAAACAACAAAACAAATGTGTTGCAAGCTTCCTCAACGAGTGATTCAATGATGAGATCCCTTTAACATGTCATAGCTGTCCACCTCCTCACTCTAGTGAGTATCACTATCAGGTGGGAGGAATCGTGGTGAAAACAAGCTTTAACCTTTGTGGTTCCTGCCAAGGCCTCCAGTGGAAAATAGCTGTTAAAAATAACACAAGTGACTTTCCA
The DNA here is from genome assembly GCF_046127955.1 of Nelusetta ayraudi. Lineage (NCBI taxonomy): Eukaryota > Metazoa > Chordata > Actinopteri > Tetraodontiformes > Monacanthidae > Nelusetta > Nelusetta ayraudi. Next base: position 253,757 of record NW_027466238.1, read on the forward strand.
GAAGATAAAAAAATGACTCACGAAGATTGGGTAGAAATAATCATTCAGTAGAGAAGGTGCCTTTTTGTTTATTCAGCTCCAACAAACGGTCTTGAGGCATTGTGTGAAATGAGAAAAGTCTAGTAGAGCATCGACTTGTCAACAGAGTGCTAAATATGCAACTTCCTGGAGGTTCTCAGAGGTTTTTCGATTAATCACATTAGAAAATGGGGGAAATTATTTCAATTTCCTCCTGAAAATGAGACACTCTCAGAAAAGTCTGTTTGACACAGGACTTAAACCTGATGTTATGGATAAATATGATTTAAAGAGCATCAAGAGATTAACATTTGCCCTAGCTGTGTCAACAGAGAGAGCTGTGTGTGTGTGTGTGTGTGTGTGTGTGTGTGTGTGTGCATGTGTGTATTTGTATATGTGTGTGCTGCAGAGCAGCAGGTGAAGAAGGAAGAAGGCGGCAGCTTCATCGTTTCTCAGCAGAGAAACAAGGCTGCGCGACCACATCCTGTGCCTCTGCAGCGGTTCTGTCCCAGTTTCACACTCAGTGCGCTCACAAACTGACACACACTGACTCACACCCACACACAGTGTTGACTTCCTGCCTCGTCCTCACATCTGCTTTCCAACTGAAGGTGTTTGAACAAAACAACTTAAAGATCATCTGCAGTCTGTCAGTTAACAAGTAATGGGGAAAATAATGTTGTTGTTTTTTGGGGGTTTTTTTTGCAATTCAGTTCAACAGGTGTCTGTCGGCGGAAGAATTTGTAATCTCATGTTCAGGGAGGAAAATGAAAACCTGAAAGTTTCACACAGTATTTCCAAAAATATGAGATAAGACGACTGGTGTGCAGATATCAGCAATTAATCTCATTCAAGCTGTGACTGAAAACTGAAGCGCTGATGCTTCAAACTGCGTCTTGACAAAGTAAGGGACCAGGATGAAGATACACACATACTTTTATTAAGAAATAAGAAAAACAGCAAGCAAAACACTTTTACAGGCACAAAGTGACAATGCCAGGCTTAAAGAAGTTGTGAATGTGAGGGTTTCCAGATTTGAACAGACTTCATTTCCCAGCAGCCCCTCTGCTTGTCTCTCTCAGCGGCTCAGCTTCCCCGCTGACCTCTGAAAGCATGAAGACACATGGTGTTTTTCAGAGGAGAGGAGAAGAGGCAGAGGTCGAAGGTCAAAGGTGGTACTGTGCTAGGAACCGACCTGAAGCTTGTACAGCAGAAATGCCACAAAGGCGCCGTAGACGCAGCTCTTGGCGATGAAGACGATGTAGGAGAGTTTAGCCGACTGGCTGATCTTCAAGTATTTCTCTATGGGGGTTTTAAGCAGACAGTTAAAATTTTGAAGCTCCTCACTGGGAACATATCACACCTGAAATCTAAGACATTCTCACCTCTGGTCAGACTGTCCATTACTGGAGCTGAGAGGCAGAATGAACACAAACACATGGTTATTTCATAGCCACTCATCAGGTTGGACATCTTCTCATCTCCTCAGTGGACTCACCTGGGTCACCATTGACCGTATCTGTTTCATTTATATAATTTGTCCCATTGAAGAACTTGACGATGCATTTGAACTGGGTGTCAGGATTGAACCAGGTGTCAGCAGAGACCCTCAACCTGCTGCTGATCTTGTAGTAGTCCTTCCCCTGAGGCCGCAGTGCGGCGGTGTCTGTTGCCACGCCATCCTTGACCTCCTCCCCGTTCTGCTGCCAGGACACGGAGACGTGGTCGGGGTAGAAGTGGGAGGCCACGCACACCAATGTCTTCTTTCTCCTGTTGTCCTTCTGGTTTCTGCATTCCTCCTCTGAAGGTTTAAGAAGCTTCACCGTCGGTGATGTCACTGGGGGATATTTTTCTGCATAAACAGACATTCAGATCAATGTGAAAGACGTGCAGTATTTCCAATCTGACAGCGGTGCAAGATGTGAGAAGGTTACAGAAACTCTGGAGAACTTTCAGAATTAACACAATTTCGTAATTTGTGTAAAAAGTCTCTTAGCAAGTCTTACTGAGAACCGTCAGCCTGGTTCCTTCTCCGAAGACGGGAGGATAAGAAGCGGAGCACACCGCTGACTATAGTGTGAAAAACTCTCTCACCTATCGACCGGCTGCATCACACTCACCGGGTTTGAAAGCACAAAGTGCAGCAGAATAATCAGCTTGTGTGCAACAGTTTAGAGTTTGTCAGCAGCCTTCAAGCAGTCCTGCCGCCCAAATATTCTATGTTTGTCAGTTTTCCTGAGGTCCTGCACCGCTGCCACACACATTTTTTCTTTTAAAGCAACAATGTTTATCTCACTAAACAACATGTTAAGTGAGGTAAAACTGCAACTTAACAACAGAAAACACAACGGCCCTAAATATATAATTTTAACCTTCAAGGTGAAGAAGCGTCAACATATAAAATATTCAATGGATTTTCTCACCCAGCACAGTCAGTCTGGTCCCACTGCCAAAGTAAGCAGGTTCATAGTTGTTCACACTGATACCAGGCTGCAGTAAAAGCTGCTTGCAGCGTCTCTTCTACACTTCACACTCACGAAAAGTGCCAGCTGCACAGACTGAACGGTGCTGATTGAGTTGATTCTATCTAAAGTCTTGCTCCTATTTGGGGATATTTTTCATTACCTCACAATTCAACCTATTTTAACAGTTCTTCATGTTTTGGAGGCTACTTTATGATTCAGTGCATCTTCTTGCAGATCAAACAGCAGAAACACCTTTATGACATGAATCATAATTCTTCATGATTCAGAGGAATTACTCTGACTTTAAAATGATTTCTCACCTAAAACAGTTACTTTTGTGCCTCGGCCGAAGAAAGGCTGCAGTGTCCCAGAGTCACAGTAAACTCCACCAACGCCCAAACTGAGACGGTCCTTTAGCATGTTGCATTTAATCCAATTAATTATTATTATTTTTTTTTTACTTACAACAAATGTAACCTTAAAACCGCTGAGAAGAATGGCTGCCTCTTCTCAGATTAACTTTTCTAACATGCTGCATTACTTTTGCCTTTCTGTCTTGGCCATTATTTTAAAGTATTGTTGTGGTTGTTTTTCTCTTTTATCAATGTGATTTCTTACCCAACACGGTCAACTTGGTTCCACCACCGAAGATCACTTCATAACCAGAGTCACAGTGAACTCTGTCAGCTGCTCAAACTACCCCCACCATGCCACTGCTGGCATGCTGTTTGTTGCTGTACAGCTCAACTAAATCTGACATTCTGACATAACGCAGTCGTTAGTCTGTCGTCCCTCCTAACAAACACACTGCAACGATCAGAGGAGGTTTTGGTGGTTTACTCACCGAGAACAGTCAGTTTGGTTCCTGAGCCAAAATGAGCTTCGTAATTGGCACAGAGTGTGAGCATGGTGACAAAAAGCCCCACGGGTGAACTCAAACTTCGTGTTTTACATACATCCAAATGTATGACAACATTATCGTGAACCACACGGCCCACTGCACCTCCTTTAATGCTACTTTTTACTGACCTTAAACCATTAATTTGGTTCCATGGCCAAAGTGGGCAGGAAGAAGGCTGTTCGCAGTGATTTTGCCTCAGTTCAATAATTGACCAGTTTCATGAAAACACCTTTCTGCTGCCTTGGTGACAACATCACTGCGTTAACTGACCGTGATGAGTGGATTGAACTCACCTAAAACTGTCAGTTTGGTGCCTTTTCCAAAGTAGGCTTCGGCAAAGTTGTCACAGTGCAGGAACACTGAGCATCAAACACTTGTTCTCATTCTGATTGGATTAATATTGGGCAACTGAACAACTCTTTTGACTGTGTTTTAATAGAAAATACAAGAATGGATAGACATATTTACCAAGGACTGTCAGTTTGGTTCCTTTTCCAAAGTAGGCTGGGTTAGCATTGTCACAGTGCAGAAACACTGAGCATCAAACTAAAACCTTTCCTACCAGGTCAACTCAAAAATGTTTATCTTTATCTTTTCATCTTCACTGTTGTCCTCAAAAGAAAGTTCATGAACGGACATATTTACCCAGAACTGTCAGTTTGGTTCCTTGGCCGAAGTAAGCAGGATCAGTGTAGGTCACAGTGTTTTCTCTTCAGCTTATTATTGCAGCTTGTTCAGACTGATGGATCATCCTCACTTTGAACAACGACTAAACTATTTGAATGTTTTCCTGCTAAACCAAAGAGTTAGAAGTCAGACTCACCCAGAACAGTGAGTTTGGTTCCTTTTCCAAAGTAGGCTTCGTTAACGTTGTCACAGTGCAGAAATACTGAGCATCAAACTAAAACCTTTCTCACCTGGTCAATGCAAAACAGTTTTCATATCTTTATCGCTCATAAATGGACATATTTACCCAGAACTGTCAGCTTGGTTCCCTTGCCGAAGTAAGCAGGCTGATTGTTGGTCACAGTGTTTTGACTTCAGCTTATTATTGCAGCTTGTTCAGACTGATGGATCATCCTCCCTTTGAACAACAACTAAACTATTTGAATGTTTTTCTGCTAAACCAAAGATTTAAAAGTCAGACTCACCCAGAACAGTGAGTTTGGTTCCTTTTCCAAAGTAGGCTTCAGATCCAGTGTCACACTGAATGTCTCCTCTACAAAAAAGTCTGAAGACTTTTTATAATCTGCATATTGAGACGGTAATATAATCCAGAGGATGACGGAAGGATGGGTTCAACCATGTCCAAAGTCCTGTTTGCTTTTAGTCAAAATGGGCAGGAGGAACCTCCAAACACTCCTCACAAGAGTTTGAAGAAACATTTTGCATGTTTTCCAGCATATGTTGTGAATATAAATGGACTTTTCTAAGGTCAGAGTGTCCTGATGCCTCACACACCTTCACCTGGGTGATGTTTCCTGCTAAACTGGAGTGGCAGGCAGCATGCAGCATCCTCCACACTGGGTGCTGAGTGCTAATGCTGGGAGGTTTTTGTACGGTGGCTCAATGGGATTGTATCACCGTGGCCCCCTGTCCCCACGGTGAAAATGCACCACACAAAAACCTGCCGTGTGTTTGGCTGCCTGCTCAGCCCTCCCTCCACATCTCAGCCTCCATCTCTGTGGGATCAGCTGCAGCAGTCGGCCGCCCGCTGCTATTTCTGTGCGACGGCGGCTGAGAAAAGAAGCCAGAGTACAGGGAGGGAAAAGGAAGTTCAACTGGCCTGTTTGTGTTTGTTTTGGCTTGTTTGGGGAAGTGACATCATAGCTGGTCACACCTCTCTCTGTCTCTCTCTCCACCCTGTTGTCTGCCAAGAGAGACAAACATCTGATCAGTAGGAGATACAACTCCTTATCAGATGGTTTAGCTGATGACAAGTCACAATGCCTGCATTTCTTTAAAAATATATATATAAAAAAAAACTATCAAATCAAAATAAAAAACAATTAACTTCACTTTTTGACAAATTAAGATTGAAAATAATACATTTGGACAAAATAAATAAGATGGCTGTATGATTTTTGCAATATTTTTATTAATTTATTTATTTAGATAAGAAATATTCAGATTTTCCACAGACCGATTCGCGAACAGGATCTGTTTTCTGATCACTTTGTGTTGATATCCTCATTATGAAAATAGTTAATTGTGTCGTAGTTGTTCATTATGATACCAAACAAAGCCTGTAGAGGGCAACAAATGCTGCATTTCTGTATGAAACAAAAATATTTTTAAGTTATTACATTGAAAGTATATCAATAGTAGTTCTTGTGCACTGTGACTAAATAAATTAAATTGTAATTGTGTAAAATGTAATTGATCTACCTCACTGTAAAATACAACTGCAAACACATTACAACCTTTGAAAATGTGTATCCCAAGGTGGTAGTTTCATTTTTAGCATTGAGAGAATTATTTACTTTTGTCTCTTTTTTCCACGTTTTCATGTTCTTTTCACTTCTGCGTTTTTCCTGGTTTCTCCCCGGCTTTCCTGTCATTACTCTACATTGCATCATTGCACCACCTCCACACGTCGGCATATCCATTTGGTGTCTCGTTGGTGACTGCAGTTTTCATTTGAAAATATATGTACACTATATATGTGGCTCGCGTGATGCTGTGAGATTCTCGGACCGTCGACGCAATCCAAAATGGCGACACCCTGTCAGTAGTAAACAAACTTTACCTGACTATTTTGCCGAATTACATATATTTATAAAATAGATTAAAACGATAAGAGATAAGAAGCCTGGAGGACGAGGAGAGCTTAGCCGATCTGGAAAAATATCTAGACGACATCTTCGACCGAAGAGTTATGGGGAAGACGGGCAAGACGCCAACGCCAACGTCAACGCCGTCTTCCAAGCGAAGCCGTCCCGAAGACTCCCCCGGAACAATTTCACCACCCGGCAATTCCTCGATTGACATATTATTGTCGATCGAACAAAGGCTCTCCAGCGTTGATGCCAGATTAACCTTAATGGAAACACTCCACAAGGAATTCCAGGCGATGCGCGAGTCGCTGGAATTCAGCCAGCAACAGGTTGTCTCACTAGCCGCAGAAAACAAGGAGCTGCGAGGGTCGGTTAAATCCCTCACTGAGGGAATGAGCCAACTCTCTAAAGACAATAAATACTTAAAAGAAACAGTCCTAGACCTCCAGGCGCGCAGCATGAGGGACAACCTGGTGTTCTCAGGGATCCCCGAAAAGGCGGAAGAAGACCCGGAGAAGACGGTAGCGGACTTCTTAACGAAGCATCTGAAGCTTCCTACGGAGACCGTCAAGAACATCACCTTCCACCGGGTACATCGTCTTGGAGGGAAGAAACCTGACAGCCGCCGGCCGAGACCCATCGTGGTAAAATTTGAACATTTCAAGCAAAAAATGCTGGTAAAGAGCCGAGGACGGGAACTTCGCGGAACCGACTTTGGAGTGAATGATCAATTTCCAAAGGAGATTCTGGATCAACGAAGAGTCCTCTTCCCGATCCGGAAAAGGTTCCTCGCTGAAGGCTCTAAAGCGGTTGTCGCGGTAGACAAACTGTTTGTCAACGGTCAGCTCTACCGCGATAGCGAGTCAACTCCGTGGTTGTACTAACCGTTCTCTCCACAGGCTTCAAGACAACAGGTAATATCGTATTAACGCAGCTTATGCCAATATTGTTGTCAATGATAATCACGTAAGCGCCATTTCAGTTAAAGTATGACTTTTCTGCATCGAACTGATTCTCCCCCCTCAATATCCCTCCCCTCAAACTGCACTAATGTCTCTTCCTCACTTCTCTTCTCTCTGGTAACAATGTTCACCGTGACAGATTGCAACGATGTTTGTTTACATTGGCAGTTGTACGCGCGCGCGCACGCACGCACACACACGTAACACACACACTAACACATACACCACTCTAGGTCTATATAGTAAACATGACCTCCCTTAAGTTCGTCACTTGGAATGTGCGGGGTATAGGTACCAGGGACAAAAAAATTTAAAATTCTCAACCATTTGAATTTTCTTGAAGCCGACATTGCCCTACTACAGGAAGCTCACTTAACAAACACTACAGCACATAATCTAAAATCGACCCTTTTTCCAAACATCTACTCGGCGAGTTACAACTCGAAGCAGAGAGGTGTGGCTATCTTGATCAATAAGAGACTTAATTTCATTATAAATAGTACAATATCTGACCCTAATGGAAGATATATAATAATCAACACTAACATTGACAATAAAGATTACTGTATTGCTAGTATTTATGGCCCAAACGTGGATGATCCCTCTTTCTACCATGCCTTTTTCTTGTCACTCTCTGCACATGTAAACACAACACTCATAGTAGGGGGTGACTTCAACCTAGTGTTAAACTCTGATATTGATAGATCCAACACCTCAGCTAGCCAACGACACTCATTAGCTGCAGACACATTAAAACAGTATATGAGTGATTTTGGTTTATCAGACCCTTGGCGTTCAAACCACCCAACTCACAGAGAGTACACCTTTTTCTCTTCTGTTCACCACTCATACTCACGCTTGGACTACTTTATCACCAGCAACTCACTCTTGGCAGATATCCGGGAAGCCCGGATCCACTCCATCACTATTAGTGATCATGCACCTGCCTCTATCTCCGTCTCTACAAAGGCACCTAGAGCACCGATCTGGAATTGGAGGCTGAACACGTCATTACTCATAGACTCAGATTTTATAAAATACTTTAATAGGGAGTGGACAATATTCCTACAAATTAACGACTTGCATGAAACTCCTGTACATGTTCTATGGGAAACAGCTAAAGCAGTAATGCGGGGCAAAATAATATCTTACTCATGCCGCAAAAAAAAAAAGGAATTAGCTCTGGAGTCTGAATTAGTTAATAATATTAAAACCTTAGAATCTTCATATGCCATCCAACAGGAAGAAGACGTATGGAAAGAGTTATGCAAACTAAAAACGGAATTAGCCAAACTGACATAAAAAAAACAAGTTCCAAATGCAAAGATTACACCTTGAAAACTTTGAATGCAATAATAACTCTAGCAAATTCTTAGCGAACCAGCTAAAGTCAAACAGAGAAAAAGCAACAATCTCCTCCATCAAAAACCTGGATGGCAAACTAACCCATAACCCAGAAGAAATTAACCAATGCTTCAGAGATTTCTACAAAAAATTATATTCCTCCGATAATAATCCTTCAGAAGCCTCAATAGATAACTTTCTTAATAGTATTGTGCTCCCTAAATTAAATCAGGAACAGGCTACTACAATGGACGCAGATCTCACTCAGGAGGAATTTGAAGAAGCCTTGGCACAAATGCCAGTAAATAAAGCCCCAGGACCTGATGGCTTCCCAGTAGAATTTTATAAGGCACTTTGGCCTACTATTGGTCCGACCTATAATAGAATGGCTAGAGAGATCCTAAATACTGGACTTCTCCAATCAAACATGAATTCTGCTAACATTACCCTCATACTCAAACCGGACAAAGACCCATCGCTTCCGACTAGCTACCGACCAATATCATTAATCAATACCGATCTTAAAATTATTTGTAAAGCAATAGCTAGACGACTAGAAAAAATTACTCCATATATAATCCATCCTGACCAAACAGGGTTTATTAAAGGTAGAGATTCAACCTCAAACGTACGTAGATTTATCAATCTGATAGATTATACTAACGCCAACAATCTACAAACAACAATTGTTTCGCTAGATGCAGAAAAAGCATTTGACAGGGTCAATTGGAGTTTCTTATTCTCAACACTACAAAAATTTGGTTTCGGGAATTCATTTATATCCTGGATACGAACATTATATAGCTCTCCGTGCGCCTCAGTCAGAACGAACAGCCAGACCTCTCAAAGGTTTAATCTGCAACGAGGAACCAGACAGGGCTGTCCTCTCTCCCCTTCACTATTTGCAATGTTCATAGAACCTCTGGCAGCTGCAATTCGGCAAAATGATAATATCAAAGGAGTCCAAACTTCAACATCTGACCATAAAATAAGCTTATATGCCGATGACGTATTGTTATTTCTTCAAAATACACAATCCTCACTTACTGAAGTTATCAGCCTTATTGACAATGTCTCTTGTATTTCAGACTATTCAATAAATTGGGCAAAATCCACGGTGCTACCGCTTAATTGTAAATTTAAACGAACCACTCTAGCACCATTGCAAGCCGGTAACATACAATACTTAGGTATCAATTTCTCTCCCAACCTATCAGACTTAATACAACTCAATTTCATCCCGCTATTAAAGAAAATAGAAAATGATCTAATCCGATGGAGAAACTTACCCATATCTCTTTTAGAGAAAGTTGCAACAGTAAAAATGATGGTTTTACCGAAACTAAACTACCTTTTCTCAATGATTCCACATCAACCCCCTGCTCAGTGGTTTAAAACCCTGAACTCAAACGTCACAATATTTCTATGGAAAAACAAACCACCCCGTATCAGTCTGAAGACGCTTCAAAAAGCGAAAGATGCTGGGGGACTAGAATTGCCAAACTTTTATTACTACTATATTGCCAACAGAATAAAGTATATTCATAAGTGGTTCAACCCTAGCCCACATGATGTAACCTGGTATGTCATAGAACAAGCCTATTGTGGTGATATTCAGTTAGCAGACTTGCCATTTATCAGCACACCAAAACACCACAGCTGCATGAAAAGCGTTAATATAAGTCACTCTCTGACGGCTTGGATGGAATTTCTGAAAATCACAGGTTCTTCCCTTCTCCCGTGCGGTCGTATGCCCATCTGGAACAATCCTGATTTACTACAAAATAAAAAAGTACTTAACTTCACACATTGGGCAGATAAAGGTATAACTCACGTAAAACACATAAGAGAGAATAACAATTTTAGACCATTTCAAGAGCTTGTGACACAGTTTGGAATTAACAGTAGTTGTTACTTAGAATACATGCAAATTAAGTCCATAATTAAGAAAAAATTCAAACTTGAACAAACACACATGGAGGTCTCTCCGGCTGTACAGTCGGTCCTTAATTTCTCACCTCCTAAACTACTTTCCAAGATATATAAAATCCTTACAAACACAGATCGCACTATTTCTATCCCCATTGTTAAGTGGGAAAGAGACCTGTCTCTCCAGCCCCACTCTAATTTCTGGAGAACAATCTGCCTGAACACCTTTTCACTGATAAAACAACCTAATCTACAATTAATACATTTTAAAGTACTCCACAGGATCCACTACACTGGACAGCGGATGTTTCAGATGGGCATGACCGCCACTCAAACCTGCTCACACTGCACAGTTAATGTTCCAGATAATTACCTACACGCTGTATGGCATTGCCCACCAGTAAATAAATTCTGGCACATAGTATGCAATGATCTATCAGCACAGGTCGGTTACACCATCACAGCCACTCCTTCTTTTTGTCTCTTAGGAGACCTTAGTGATATCACCTCAGATAAGGCAGAATCTCGCATGCTGATCACCTCCTTATCTATCGCTAAGAAAACACTCCTCATAAACTGGAAAACAAAACAACACCTGCACATTGCACAATATAGGAACTTACTGTTAGACCACACCTCCTTGGTAGGAGTGTCTGCTTCATCCTATAACTAACTAGTAAACAATCAATAGCTGAGGCTGCTGGTTGATGTGGACGGCCGTGGTTGTGCTGCAGCAGGCCGGGTGCGGTCTGGGGGGGTGGGGGGGGGTGTTGGGCGTGGGGTGCTCGGCTGCTTTGCGGGTTGGTGGGGGGTCGGGGGTTGGGTGCCCCGGCGGGGGATGTCTTCCGCGCGGGGGGCTGGGCCTGGTGGTTGGGGGGTGGTGCCACGGGGTGGGGGGGCGGCGGCTGGGGTGGGGGGGCGGCGGTCCCTGGCTCTGGGCCGGGGGCCCTCCTGTTGGTGGGGGGGCTGGTCCGTCCCTGTGTCTGGGAACTGGCACTGGATCGTACGCGGTGGGGTCACATGCCTGGGGTGGGGCTGCGCGGCCGGCGGCTACCGCTCCTGTGTGCCCGGGTGGTGCCTTCTGCCCCACCTTCGCCCTCCGTCTCCCTGGTCGCTGCCGCTGCCCCGGGGCCCTCGGGCGGTGGGGGGTGGCCCCCCCTTTGGCTCCTGGATCCCTGTGGTGTCCCCGGCCCCGATGTCGCTGAGGGGGCGCCCTAACCGGGAGTCCCCCCTGGTCACATAATGGGTGTATTTATTTATTTTATTTTATTTAAATTTAAATTTAAATTTAAATTTAAATTTTATTTTTATATATATATATATATATATATATATGTATATATATATATATATATATTTTTTTTTTTTCATTTTTTTTTTTTCATTTATTTATTTATTTATTTATTTATTTATTATTATTATTATTATTATTATTTTTTTCTTTCCTTCTGTTTTGGGGATTTGTGTCTTGGGGGGGTCGCTGCCCGGCCTTCTGGCCGGGCGCCGCGGGGGACTCGATATGGGCGGCGACCGGGTCCCCGGTGGGCCTCCCCCCGGTGCGGTCTCCTCGCCCTTGCATGGGGCACCGACTGCACCCTCGTTGGCGAGGACCTGGCCCCCACGCAGCCAACGAACCACTGACATTATCACTAGGGCTTTGGATGAGGGTCTCCATCGGCCGGCCACCGCTCCATCCGAGACCCTCTCCAATTTTAATAGCATTATAGACACTTAGGGCCTGGGGGGGGGGGTTCGTGCACTGCGGCCGCCGCCCTGCTCAGCAGCAGTGTGGTTGCCCCAGGGCCTTACCACCCTTCCATTTTAAACGCACCATAGTCCAACACACCAGCAAGTGCACATATACACACACTGACACTCCTACACACAGTGGGGTCGGCCTGCTAGTGGGGGCTGGACCCGACATCTTTCCCACCCTGGATGGGCCCTGTGCAGTCCGGTGCCCCCGAGGTGCGAGACCGGCTGGGCTTATGGGGACCTTGCCACTTGTGGCAAGGTCCCCATAACGCCAGGACGCCCTGGATGGTGTCCCTTCTCCTTGGGGTATCTGCCTCCCTGTCCACCCTGCCCTGGCTCCTCATGGGGCGGGTGCCCTCCGGCCCGGGGGCCTGCTGCTCCGGGCCTCTTCCTGGCCGGCTTTGCGGTGGGTATGCCGTGTCCGGCCCCCCCACCCCCGGCTCGTCACTGGCGTGGGGCGGTTGCGGCCTCGGGGACCGCACTAATTGGCAGCCTACTTCCAGTGACGTACTTAAACACACCCACTCCCACATTCAGGTACACACACCACCACATCCATACACACACCACCACATCCATACACGCACACACACACACACACACACACACACACACGCACACACACGCACACACACGCGTATACACAGATGCAAACATGCACACACACACAAGTATACACACATGCAAATATACACACACACCCGCACACACGCACACACACACACAAATATACACAAGCGCGGGTACACTGTTGTACACTATTGCATAGCTTATTGTCTTATTGATCCATGAGTAGATTATTATCATCGTTATTATTATCATTATTATTATTATTATTATTATTATTATTATAACTATTATTATTATTATTACTATTAACGTTGCTATTATTATCATCGCTATTATTATTAACATCACTGTATGAACTCGCATGTATGTTTGTATGGGTATATATGCACTATCTGACAATTAGTTATGCATATTTACGATCTGTTTTGTTCTCTTTTAACACAATTGTATATTGTTGCCAGTTGCCTCCTCTACTCCTCTCTCTCTATCCCTCTCATCATCTCATCATCCCCCCCCCCACTCATTTCCCCTCTCTACTCACCCCCCTATCTGTCCCCCTCAGTCCGGTCATGGCCAGAATGTCACCAAGAACATTATAATAAAACCACTGAAGAGGTAGCTCCTGAAACCACCCACGTGGCTCACACTCTCAAGATCGACCTCTGAGAATAAAATCTGTCAGCCATCATAGACATTCAGAGACACTTCTGCTTGTCATTATGGCCAGACCGGACAAGGGAAAAAAAAAAAAAAAAGAAAAAAAAAGAAAATATATGTACACATAGAGAAGAATGTTATTATTGGTTATTTGCTTCCTTTAGATTACTGGTCGTCATCATTAAATCATATCCCGCACTCTTTAACTTGATAAACAAAAGCCAGTTGTAACCACAAGTTCTTCTTTGTTTTATTAGTTCGATCAAGACAACACTCAAAATAGATACAACAACTGTAAACTGAATCAGTCTCTGGGTTGTTCCCGATCCAACTAAAGAACTGGACCTAACTAGGAAGTCACCAGCTGAGAGCTGGTCTGAGAACGGCTAATTTGGGTCTCTGACGTCATCGGCAGTTTGATGGTCCTCATGTGCCAGCACCAGCAGTATACAGTATATGCATGTATACACCATGCTGAAGTCTAGGGAAAGTTTTGTTGAGAGAATGACGAGAAGAAATCTTTTGACCCTCGATCGCCGCAACCAACAATGGTCTGGAAGGAGGAGAGTTTTGGAGACAACACTGTGAAGCGGGAGGATGGGGAGAACCTGGCAGTGCATAGCGGCCGGACTTAGTGTTAGAAGATGGAGACAAAGTGTTGGTTTGGCTACTTTATCTAGTGTTGTGCTACCAAACCATGTGTTTGTTTAATGAAGAGAATAGGAGACAAGTAAAATCTTAATCAGTTTTAGTAAAAGGAGGAACAAGGTATTTGGTGCAGAGATCTCTGGAGTCGAGTCCTGGCCGTCACTGGAGTCCGATTGACTGCTTTCTCCTAAAAAAAAGGTCCTTAAATACAAAGACAAACAAGCTGACTCCTGATGTGAATGTCTTCTCAAGTGTCGTCCTTCGATTGGCTGTCTGTTCTTCATTTCTCAGCCTCATTGGATGTGATTGTAGCCTTTGTTCCCCGTTTTAGGCTAATACCTGAGGCAGGAAAAAAGTCCTTATTAGGCCGTGAGCCAAATGGTCCATCCTTCCTTCCGGTATGACCTGCTGAAACAATCTCCTTCAAGAAAAACCTGAGGTGATAAGTTCCCATCCCTGTGACTGAATGGGTCATAAGTTCCCATCCCTATGACTGAATGGGTCATAAGTTCCCATCCCTGTGACTTTGAATACTGTACTTGCTGTCTCCTCCACCAAATCATTCATCAGTGGTGTTCTCTCCATCTGAGATTGAGCCAGAAAGGTTGTATTTTTATTTATTTTTTTACCTTGTATCTCAGTAACACTTCATGGACTGCATGACAAAACAATTAGTTGATTGCATAATGAGCAAATGCATGGAATAAAACAGCAACATCACAAAACCAGGCAGGTATGGAATGGAATGTCCTCAAATCCTGAAGCCACCTGATCAACTAATCGGAAACATATTTTACTTTTTGTACTGACTGTGTTTTTGTTTTGTATTTTTGTTAGACATTTTAATAGGGCTTAGAATGATTTCGTTTCATACTGTTGACTTGTATCAAAAAACTGTCCTAGCAGAGAAAATATGTAAGCTGAAATGATCACTTGAGTCACAGAGTTGTTTATTATTGTCAGGTGTTGGTGCACTCAAATGCACGACAACCACTGATGCAGTTTAAGATGTTTATTGAAGCAGGGAGGTCGGGCAGTCCAGGGTCGAGAACCAGTGCAAGCGGTGGGAGAGGCAGGCGAGATCGGCGTCGGGGACGGGCGGAGGTCGATAACAGTGAAAGGATCCAGACAGGGCAGATGAGGGACGTAGTCAGAGCCGAGCAGGGTCGTTACCGGGGATACCGGGGAATCGGTCCGAGGACGAGGCGGAGGCAGGGTCGAAGACGGGCTGTTGTCAACCGGGGAATGAAACAGCACAACAAGGAGACAGGCGCTGGATTACTGGTGCACTGTAAAACAGATAATCTGGCAATGGGGGAACATGGGAGACTGGTTAATAAAGGCAGTGCAGATCAAAGGCGAAGATTGTTGGCTCTCAAGATCACAGGCGCATACTGTTAGCTTGGAGGCCGTGACAATTATTATACCGTCCACCGGTCGAGTCGAGCCCGTCTCCCTCCCGTTGCCCACTGGGACGGTGTTATATTGCATCCGCATTAGGATGAACAAACCTCCAACATTTTCTCTGTTCCTTCCACTCATTCGATTGAGTACTTGGTGCTTCGGTAGTCGCTCGGTATCTTTTTTTTTTTTTTCAAATTTCCCTCACACTGAAAAACCTTTCTTGAAGCAGCACACAGCGAAATAACTTTCGGGGCAGAGCGGGGGAGGGCGGAACCAGTCCGAGAGTATGCCTGAGCTCGGCCATGTAGGGAAATACGGCATGCATTGACGTCAATGCGATCCCAATGTTAAAAACAAAACTCGGTGAAACAGAGCGTTCAGAACCACGCCCATCTGACGATTTTGCATCGTTTGACACTAGTATTCAACATTGTGACAGTATTTAGTGCTCAGAAAATTGGAAAAGCATCATAGGTCCCCTTTAAAGTACTTGGCCTTTTTATCTTTTCTAACTATAGAGCATTCACCATTGCGTTCTCTGTTAATGTGCCTCAACAGCTGCTGTACTAGTGGTGGAGAAACTGCACATGCTCAGGACCCAATCATGTCTGCATATGGGCGGCGGGCCCTGAAGGGCCTTGTCTCACATCAACCCAAGTAAGCTTGACAAAGAAAATGTTATTTATTATATGTTATCTATTGTTCTACTCTAAATCCAACCTGATCCAGAGGCCTTTGCAGACTTTATACTTTGTTCCCGAGTGAGATTGACTGTGAATGATTTTATCGGTCAATTCAGTGCCCCAGTGAAACAAGCTTCTAGGCCAACCTAGGTTGCTCCGGTTTCACCCTGGGGGTGAATGCCCAAGGACAAAGAATCTATTACTACATAATATTCCTTGGACGTCGGGCGTGTTTGTTCCCGTTAATTATTTTCCTAGTACCACCCATTGGCTCAATTTATTCCCCTGCACTTCCGACGCTTAATGTTGTAGACACAACAAAATAAAACTAATGATGCAAACTTCCTTTCTTGTAAAATAACAAAATAAAATTCACAGAATAAAAGTCTGGTGCAAGTGCCCTCTGTTGGAGCCAAAATATTTATTTTCTTTCCTTATTTCTGATTTATTGGTACTTTGGCTTAATGTGTTAATTATGGACTCAACAGTAATTGTTTTATTTATTTTGTATTTTCTTAGCATCGGTTGCACTAAGGGCCACGCCCCCACATCACCGTAGGCTGGTGACTGCAGCACCTGCACTATATCAGGGTGGCAGGTCTCTTGAGTAGAACGCAGCAGAACAGTTTCAGACCGCTGTCAAGCATTTTTATTGGATTTCTGATTTTTGACTATTTTTGGATTAATTTGACGATCAGTGTGTTGGAAGCAACCTGTGCCGCGTTGTCCACTGTCGCGGTAAGACTGTTTTCGTTTTTTGAGTGGGGAAAAAGATAAACAAACGGAGCATTGGATCGCCGCATCCTCCAGAGTTTTTGTTTTGCACAACCACGCTTGGGCGCGTCGAACTGAAAACTCAAAAGATTCACCAAGAACAAAGCGCACCAATATAACACAATATGCTATGATGCATGATGTTAAATATCTGATTCCAACAAAACCTAGTAAAAACCCACTCGTGCCTACACGTGGCGTCTAGCCAGCATACGGAGGTGTGCACTAGTTACCGAAAAGGGGCGGTCCTAAGCCCTTACTGGGTTTTTGTTTTAGAGAGCTCCATAAAGTTTGTGGTCAATTGTGTAAAGTTGCTCTTTCAAGTCTGCGTGATTGTTGTCAATACATTTTTATTATTATTGTTATTATTATTATTATTATTATCATTATTATTATTATTATTATTATTATTAAAGACAGTTTATTAGCCTGTTTTTCCTCCACACTTTCAGCGTTGGAGCAGCTGAAGCGTGAAGGAGATGTAGGTTTTTGGCAAAGTGAAGACATTCAACCACATCACTGTGTACTGGCAGCGCAGAAATACACAGCTGAGTATGACGGATCAGCACTGGGAATTATCAGCGCTCCTGTTTGCGTGTTCTCCCTGGTGATCTCAAAGCGATCCTTAAACTGCTCCTCGTAGCTTGGGGGACTGCCAGCAGTGTAGCCATATCCCATCAAGCTGATAGAGCCCGTGTCCTTCTGCTGGTACCACAGCATTACAGTCATGCTGCTGTCATCGTGGCTGCACCTGATTTTTACTCTTGTTGACTCGTGGACTATTCTTGGGAAGGACGGCTCAAATTTCACAGTCAGCGCCTCATCTGTCAGAAAAAACAAATAAATTGCATCAAACTCCCACTGAATCAAATTAAAAATGTACAATTCACTTGATTTAGAAATTCAGCAAAGGTTGTTTTTGATTATTTGGACATTACATGTTAGGAAGATGAGGAGGAGTCCAGTCAGAGACAGAGACATGTTGGAGCTGCTGTGCCTGATAGTGATTAACTTCACCTGCTCTTGTTCACATGCCATTAACAGGAAGAGATGAGGGTTTTTAGTGAGGGAGGAGCATGACGCCACACCACTGTGTACTGGCAGCACAGAAATAAACAGCTGTGTGTAGCAGCGTTGCACTGTTGACGATCAGCGTTCCTCTTGTCGTATCTTCTCTCTTCAGAGTGAATTGGTCTTTGAACTGCTTCTCATAGGTCGGGGAATTCTGACCATATGTGTATCCAATGAGGTCCAGAGACTGGCTGTCCACTTTCTGCTGGTACCAGAGCATCACCTGAAGGTTTGTGTCATCATGACTGCAGGATAAGCGGACTGTGGTGTTCTCTCCTACTATCTGTGGAGGAGAGTCCTTGAAGGTCACTGTGCTCACCCCACCTAAGAAGGGACAACAAGATTGTTGATGCAGAGAAAACAACAACAACAACAACAACAAAAATGAAATATTTTTTGCTGCTGCTGTTAAGGGATTATATTTGAGCTCATACCATAAAGAGAGATGAGAAGTAAAGCAACGATGGGAGCTGATGAAACCATTGTCAGGGTTTGACAGAGAGAAGCTCTCACAGATTAAGGCTGAATGTGTCTGCGTGAGTTTGTTCCCCTCCTCCTGTCTGATAAAAGCTGTCTGTTCTCTGCCTCCCCCTGTTGGTGGAACGTCAGTCGTCCAGACGGTCGTGTGAGTTCTGGAATTTCGAATTATTATCTTGTAATATTCAGAGGCAAAAATGAAGTAAATTATTTCGAGTAAAAATGCTTCCAATGTTTCCATAAATTATTATACACAAAGAACAAATGTAGTAGTGGATTTGTTTTTGTTTTTTGAGTTTGATTTCATGATTCATGTGTCAAAAACACGGTTTTGACGAAAAAAATATCAAACAAAAGAAGTTGTCCACAAACCGCTACAGATGTTCTAATTGTAATCAGTAAAAAAGATTGTGAAATCCATGATGTTGTTTTGCGTGTTGAGTTTGAATATGATATGTGTGTCATATGGTTTCAGTGGTTTCCGGATTATTATGGAGGTTTTATGTCTGACAGAGTGACTGTCTTCACTACTGTGGTAACTGGCAGCTCCAAAATATTCCCCACTGTCTTCAGGCTGTCTTGGGTTCAGGGTGCTCAGATTAACTGACTTGCTTCCATCTCCAGTCAGTTTAAAGTGACTCTCAAAAGCAGGTTCCATCTCGACAGTGTCATAACGCATATAACCAATGAGCTTGAGGGCAGAGTCTCCAGGTGAGCGCTGGTACCACAGAATGGTGTCGTAGCTCTGGATTTTATGTTCGAGGCTCAGCTGGACTTCTTGGTTTGGTTTCACTATCAGGTCAGTGGGAGTCTGGAAAACCTGTTGGTCTTTGCTGAGGTGAACTCCTGAAAGAAATTACAATGCCAACAAAAACATCAGCCAGAGTGATCAGTGGATGTCATTGTTCCACTTTGGTGGCTGAATCTTTCTGAATGTGTTACCTTGAAACCAGGAGACCGTGATGAAGCAAATGATGAGACCAGGTGGTGTCATGTTGAGTGGAATGAAGCAGCGGCAGTTTGAGCTGGTTTTCACTGAAGGGAGGAAACAGGAAGTGATGTTGACAACGTCGACAAATAAATGACTGGATAAAGAAGTCAAGTTGTGGGTCTACTTGATGCGATGTTGCGTTGAGTGTTGAATGTGAACATGACAGTGTGTCACATGGTTTCAGTGGTTTCCTGTCTCTGGCTGCTGGATTATTATGGAGGTTTCATGTCTGACAGAGGTACTGTCTTCACTACTGTGGTAACTGGCAGCTCCAAAATATTCCCCACTGTCTTCAGGGTGTCTTGGGTTCAGGGTGCTCAGATTAACTGACTTCCTTCCATCGCCAGTCAGTTTAAAGTGACCCTCAAAAGCACGTTCCATCGTGGGAGCTTCATAATAGACATAACCAATGAGCTTGAGGGCAGAGTCTCCAGATGAGCGCTGGTACCACAGAATGGTGTCGTAGCTCTGGATTTTATGTTCGAGGCTCAGCTGGACTTCTTGGTTTGGTTTCACTATCAGGTCAGTGGGAGTCTGGAAAACCTGTTGGTCTTTACTGAGGTGAACTCCTGGAAGAAATTACAATGCCAACAAAAACATCAGCCAGAGTGATCAGTGGATGTCATTGTTCCACTTTGGTGGCTGAATCTTTCTGAATGTGTTACCTTGAAACCAGGAGACCGTGATGAAGCAAATGATGAGACCAGGTGGTGTCATGTTGAGTGGAATGAAGCAGCGGCAGTTTGAGCTGGTTTTCACTGAAGGGAGGAGAAAGGAAGTGATGTTGACAACGTCGACAAATAAATGACTGGATAAAGAAGTCGAGTTGTGGGTCTACTTGATGCGATGTTGCTTTGAGTGTTGAATGTGAACATGACAGTGTGTCACATGGTTTCAGTGGTTTCCTGTCTCTGGCTGCTGGATTATTATGGAGGTTTCATGTCTGACAGAGGTACTGTCTTCACTACTGTGGTAACTGGCAGCTCCAAAATATTCCCCACTGTCTTCAGGGTGTCTTGGGTTCAGGGTGCTCAGATTAACTGACTTGCTTCCATCTCCAGTCAGTTTAAAGTGACCCTCAAAAGTAGGTTCCATCTTGACAGTTTCATAATTCACATAACCAATGAGCTTGAGGGCAGAGTCTCCAGGTGAGCGCTGGTACCACAGAATGACATTGTAGTTCGGGATTTTGTGTTCAAGGCTCAGCTGGACTTCTTGGTTTGATTTCACTATCAGGTCAGTGGGATCCTGGAAAACCTGTTGGTCTTTACTGAGTTGAACTCCTGGTAGGAATCAGAAGGCCAATAAAAATATTAGCAAGAGCGTTCAGTGGATGTCATTGTTCCACTTTGGTGGCTGAATCTTTCTGAATGTGTTACCTTGAAACCAGGAGACAGTGATGAAGCAAACGATGAGACCAGGTGGTGTCATGTTGAGTGGAATGAAGCAGCTGCAGTTTGAGATGGGTTTTCACTGAAGGGAGGAGACAGGAAGTGATGTCTCCTCCTGGATAAAGAAGTCGAGCTGTGGGTCTACTTGATGTGATGTTGCTTTGAGTATTGAATGTGAACATGACAGTGTATCACAAGGTTTCAGTGGTTTCCTGTCTCTGGCTGTCGAGCTGTGGGTCTACTTGAATGAATGAATGAAAGAAATTAATAATTTTTCCTTTCGAATAGCCTCTGTGCACATCAACAAGACAATTTTTGCAAAATATCAAAAACAGTAACAAAACAGTGTCAAACACCCAAGAAATAATAATAATATTTAATAATTCTGACATATATATAGCATATTCGAAAAGGAGTAAGAAGAAGCAAAACTTTTTAAATCTCACCCTCTTCCCCAAAGGTAAAAAAAAAGTAAATCAGTGCAAAGTTGTGCAACAATATGGTCAAAATTAAATAATAATTCATACTAAGAAGAAAAAGAAAAAGAAACGCAACCAATCTAATTGAATCAATAACATTGAATATTGTCAAAAAAAATGAGAATAATAATAAATAATAACACAACAATAATAGCCATAATAATAATAACAAATACCCCACAACGAATTGGACAGCCTGGATTTTAAGCCAATGTCTCTCTGTACTCCGCAAAAATCATATCTTTGTAAAACTTTTTAAACTGCCTCATGTTCGGGCATCCTTTGAGATTCTCATGCAACCCATTCCACTGCTTCACCTCACAAACTGAAATACAAAATCCTTTCATATTAGTACGAATTCTTTTATGCTTAATTTTAAATGATCCCCTTAAACAACAATTTCTCTCCGTTAACATAAACCTTTTTTGTATATTGTGAGGTAATTGGTTATTTTTTGCTTGAAACAGTATTTGCACAGTTTTGAAGTTGATCAGGTCAGTAAAGTTAAGGATTTTGGACTGTAAAAATCATCCCCAGTGCACAGCATGTTTGCATCATCAGCAAACAAAATAAAATGTATTTCTTTGGATACCTTGCTGATATCATTAGCATATAACAAAAATAATTTTGGTCCCAATACTGACCCCTGGGGGACTCCACAGGTGATGTCCAAACATGAAGAGGAACTATCCCCCAACTTCAGGAACTGTCTCCTCTTACTTAAATAACTTTTAACCCAATTTAATATTATTCCCCAAATTCCAAATGTTTCCAATTTATTGACTAAAATGTTATGATCGATTGTATCAAATGCTTTTTGTTTTTCAATCTATATCTATTCCAAGTGCATGTTTTTTCTGTTCTCTACAATTAGAGACTTCTTCAGTGAGTTCCATTTAGGCAAGTGATGTTGATCTTTTGGCCCTAAACCCATATTGACTTTCTGCAAGTAACTTATATTTATCAATGAATGTGTCTAGTCTTTTATTGAAGAGCTTCTCTAGAATCTTAGAAAATTGTGACAGTAGTGAGACAGGCCTGTAGTTTGTAAAATATGTTTTGCTCCCCGCTTTGTACAAGGGTATGACCTTAGCTATTTTCCTTCTGTCAGGGAAGGTACCAGGTTGAAATGACAAATTACATATATAAGTGAGTGGCTTCTGTAACCCGGTTAAAATGATCTAAATAACCTAATACTATTTATATATTATAAAATACAAATGGGTTAAAAAGGTTGGTTTTCAGTTATTTTTGTTAAAATGTTTAGCAGGTGTTTTAACTGTTTGTTTGTTTGTTTATTGTACTGCACCTTAACCATCACCGCTATTCAAGCAACAGGTGTGTTCAGCAGTGGGCGGGTCAACCATCACCGGTACTTAAGAACCAGGTGTGTTCGGCTGAAAACCGGGGGGAAAAAACCAAAGGAGAAAAGGAAACCGACGGCGCGGAGGAAAAACGGACTCTCTCCCAAAAAGTGGATTATCTGCAGCCAGCTCAAGTTTGTCCTGAGGAAGGACGGAGACACCTGGCAGCTAACACAGCAGCTAGCGGCCCCACGCTCTGCGGCAGTTAGCCATCCGCTAACTGTGGGAGCGGAGACCGTGGGACGGGAGGAGCAGCAGACGGCGGGCGAGCGCCCCGCACATCGTCACCCTCCATCGTCAAGCCGGTCAGTTTCCTCAGCGCCTCCTTTTTGTCCGTTGACCCCCACTGTGGTGGACCCCATTGCCCTGGACGAAGGTACTGTTTTCTGTTTTCCATTGCCCAGTGGTGGGCGAAACCGCCACACGCTGCGGCTCCGGCGGCCAACTCAAAAAACACACTTGTGGGCCCACACCAACTAAGCCGGCTTTTTTTTTTTTTTTTTTCCACGGCACGCTAAAAGAAAACGGGTCCTTTGGTCAGCCGGACGTAGCTCGGGTGCGACTGCGGTCAAGCCAACCGACCGTTCGAAAAAAGCGGTCGAGCCAGCAGGCACTCGCTTTTTGCTTGCTCCGTGTACACCAGGTATTACGGTAGTCATTGTACTCAATGGGGAAACGAGATCGAATCGCTTTTCTCTGTACTTGGTTTCAGATTAACATTATTGGCGAATTCCTAATTGTCACTCCAGTATTACACTTCAGGGTGCTAGTGCACGACCCCAGGAACACCCTCACTGAATTTCACAAATTTCTGATGTAGCATTTCAGAATGAAGCTCATCCAAAACTGTGCACTTTTTATGTTTATTATTCTTGATTTCAGATTAGATTTTTTCGAGAATTCCTAATTGTCACTCCACCATTCCACTTCAGGGTGCTAGTGAACAACCCCAGGAACACCAATTTCCAAATATTTACATCTGAAATCACGACTTATAAACATGAAAAGTGCACATTTTTGTATGAGCTTTATTTTGAAATACCACATCAGAAATTCCTGAAATTCAGTGAGGGTGTTCCTGGGGTGCTGCACTACCACCCTGAAGTGTAATAATGGAGTGACAATTAGGAATTCTCCAATAATGTTAATCTGAAACCAAGTACAGAGAAAAGCGATTCGATCTTGTTTCCCCATTGAGTACAATGACTACCGTAATACCTGGTGTACACGGAGCAAGCAAAAAGCGAGTGCCTGCTGGCTCGACCGCTTTTTTCGAACTGTCGGTTGGCTTGACCGCAGTCGCACCCGAGCTACGTCCGGCTGACCAAATGACCCGTTTTCTTTTAGCGTGCCGTGGTAAAAAAAAAAGAAAAAAAGCCGGCTTAGTTGGTGTGGGCCCACAAGTGTGTTTTTTGAGTTGTTGAGTTTGATTGTATTATAGCGTTTACCCTGATGTGAAAGTTTTTTTTTTGTTTTCGGTTGAAACACGTCCATAGCCAACATTCCTTGGTTTACAAGTAAATGATTGAGGATTTTATTTATGAAATCTGTTGTGCTGTGTACTTTATTTTGCATTTGCATTGAACGGTGTGTTTCAGATGTGTGCTTGACTTGTTGCAAGTAGAACTAGGTTCTATACATTCTGATTATTGTATAATTTAAAAGTGAAATAGAATTAAGAATTTAAATATAAATAAATAATTATTTATATAATTAAATATTTAAAGATGAGTAAATAAATACTTACCGAATTATTTATTTAAATATAAATAAGTAAATAGTTAAAACCCATTTGATTAAAGGGAGATCCAAAACATAGATATAAGAACGTAGATGGTAAAAGAACCCAAAACCCTTTTTCAATACAGTTATATCAATTCCATCACAATCAGACGTTTTTTTTTTCATAACTCATCACAATCTCTACAATCTCTTCTTCACCCACTGCAGTGAGGAACATTGAATGCAGATTCCTTTCTAATAGGCAGTCAAGGTTTACATCTGCAGGTCCTGGGTCCGAGATTTGTGTCGCTAAATCTATGATGTGATGTTGCCTTGAGTGTTGAATGTGAACATGACAGTGTGTCACGTGGTTTCAGTGGTTTCCTGTCTCTGGCTGCTGGATTATTATGGAGGTTTTATGTCTGACAGAGTGACTGTCTTCACTACTATGGTAACTGGCAGCTCCAAAATATTCCCCACTGTCTTCAGGCTGTCTTGGGTTCAGGGTGCTCAGATTAACTGATTTGCTTCCATCTCCAGTCAGTTTAAAGTGACTTTCAAAAGCAGGTTCCATCTTGACAGTGTCATAATTCACATAACCAATGAGCTTGAGGGCAGAGTCTCCAGGTGAGCGCTGGTACCACAGAATGGTCTTGTAGTCTTGGATTTTATGTTCGAGGCTCAGCTGGACTTCTTGGTTTGGTTTCACTATCAGGTCAGTGGGATCCTGGAAAACCTGTTGGTCTTTACTGAGGTGAACTCCTGGAAGAAATTACAATGCCAATAAAAACATCAGCCAGAGCGTTCAGTGGATGTCATTGTTCCACTTTGGTGGCTGAATCTTTCTGAATGTGTTACCTTGAAACCAGGAGACAGTGATGAAGCAAACAATGAGACCTGGTGGTGTCATGTTGAGTGGAATGAAGCAGCTGCAGTTTGAGCTGGTTTATAATGAGAGGAGGAAACAGGAAGTGATGTCGACAACGTCGACAAATAAATGACTGGATAAAAAAGTAAAGTTGTGGGTCTACTTGATGCAATGTTGCTTTGAGTGTTGAATGTGAACATGACAGTGTGTCACAAGGTTTCAGTGGTTTCCTGTCTCTGGCTGCTGGATTATTATGGAGGTTTTATGTCTGACAGAGTGACTGTCTTCACTACTGTGGTAACTGGCAGCTCCAAAATATTCCCCACTGTCTTCAGGGTGTCTTGGGTTCAGGGTGCTCAGATTAACTGACTTCCTTCCATCGCCAGTCAGTTTAAAGTGACCCTCAAAAGCACGTTCCATCGTGGGAGCTTCATAATAGACATAACCAATGAGCTTGAGGGCAGAGTCTCCAGGTGAGCGCTGGTACCACAGAATGGTCTTGTAGTCTTGGATTTTATGTTCGAGGCTCAGCTGGACTTCTTGGTTTGGTTTCACTATCAGGTCAGTGGGATCCTGGAAAACCTGTTGGTCTTTACTGAGGTGAACTCCTGGAAGAAATTACAATGCCAATAAAAACATCAGCCAGAGCGTTCAGTGGATGTCATTGTTCCACTTTGGTGGCTGAATCTTTCTGAATGTGTTACCTTGAAACCAGGAGACAGTGATGAAGCAAACGATGAGACCAGGTGGTGTCATGTTGAGTGGAATGAAGCAGCAGCAGTTTGAGCTGGTTTATGAGGGGAGGAGACAGGAAGTGATGTTGACAAAGCCGAGTTATAGTTTAAGGTCCAGTGTGTAAAGTTTGGATTGATTCATGATTTTTATACATTAGTTAAAGCTTAACATACTGCCCATACATTTTTAAAGGTGCAGACACAGAGTAGAATAAAAGCTATTTGGTGTTCCTACCCTTAGAACGGTTGTCATATAAAAACATACATACATACAACATAGAGCTACGGTCTTGCTCCTAGTTCACTGCCATCTTGCACTTCACTTTTTGTTTAATTATGTTTTATTGATTTTTCATTAACAAACATATAAACAACGAACCACACAGTACAGCTTTAACAATGTTACAGTAAATAAAAACAACAGTAATAATAATGTACATGGGTTACACCATAGGTAAGAATATACATAGAACAATGGATCTTGCTCATAGTTCACTGCCATCTTGCGCTTCCATTTCTGAAGGAAGCCCGTTTGACAGTGAAGGAAATACCAAACGCGCTGTCAGGTGGGCTTCCTTAAAATTTCACACGTGGGACCTTTAACTAAATAATGAAGTGAACGTGTAAACATGTGAATGTGACAGTGTGTCACGTGGTTTCAGTGGCTTCCGGTCTCTGGCTGCTGGATTATTATGGAGGTTTCATGTCTGACAGAGTGACTGTCTTCACTACTGTGGAGACTGGCAGCTCCAACATATTCTCTACTCAGTGCGTTTACATGCAGAGCTTAATCGAACTAAGCAATAATTCGGTTTTCTCGTCCAATCGGCGTTCTCACCTTGCCCCCGTATACATGCAGCTGAGAAATTCGAATTATTGACGGGAACGTGTCATCCTCCCAACACTAGGGGGTGGAGTGAGTCTCTTCAGCTGGTCAGTTGCTTTCGGTTGACATATTAAATCATTATGATATGGAACGATAGTTCATAATGTACGTGTTACTTGCTTTGCAGATAAGGTGTACCCTATTTCTTGTGCTCATGGTGATTTTAAAAGGCAGACAAGAACGTTGTTTGCTGTTGGAGAGCTACAACAACACACTGTCTTCGATGCTACACTTTGTGCCGTCGCTACGGACCCGAAACTCTCGTTCTTGTTGGGTTCGGAGCAGACTGGTGGGAGAGTTTGTGTACAGGTTTTGCAAAGGAACGGTGTCTTCAGTTATACACACGCACATTAAAGTGCCGACCGTGGAGGAAGCTGGTGCCGCTGCACGCCGTTTCCAGCAGAATAACAGCGAAATTACCAAAATAAAAACAAATCAGAAAAACATCTCTTTGGTGTGCTTTTATTTAATATGTCCATCTCTTTTAGAAGAGAAGGCATCAGCCCGGTCTCATCCTCTCTCCAAATGCGAACATTCTTATTCGCGTTTGCCAGGTTGTTTCACGCCGTCTGTTTTGTTAGACGACGTAGTTGTGTGGTCATGAGTTGCGAGAGGGAGGCGTGGCGCGTGCGCACTCGCGTTGTCCAGTTAATAGTCCGACTTAGGCGTATACATGGCAGAGAAATTCGAATTCCAATCGCATTATCTGGGTGTCTCAATCGAAGTTCTCCGATTCCAATCGGAGTTCTCAAACTCTGATCATAATCGGACTAAGGTGTTTACATGCACGTGAGTTCTCCGATCATAATCGGACTAAGGCAATAATTCAAATTTCTCTAGTGCCATGTAAACGCACTGTCTTCAGGGTGTCTTGTCCTCAGGATGCTCAGATTAACTGACTTGCTTCCATCTCCAGTCAGATTAAAGGTCCCATAGTATCCAAAATGCACTTTATTGCGGTTTTCTATCAATAATATGCATCCCCGGCATGTCTACGATCCCCCCTGGTGTGAAAAAAGTCTGTCTACGTTACGGTCTTTAGTGTTTCCTACTTTCGAACATTTGTGCTTCCAACGGGCAGATCATACTTCCGTGACTTGGTGATGTCACGGAAGTGCACTCGACCCTGCCCCCTCAGGTTAGTGGCACCGCCTCTGGTAAAGGTTTGTCACACCCACAGAAATTCCAGAAGCTGCGCCATTTTCTTCTGCTCGCAAACGCTCCGGTGAGAACAATGGCGAAACCACGATCAGGAAGAAGGGGTTGCTCTGTTTCTGGCTGCAGAAATGAGCATTCTACTCTTTTTATAACTCTGTCGTCCGAGTCTTCGAGAAGACAATGTATTTTATTTTTGAAGGATGTGTACTTACAGCTGTTCCAAAAATGCTGTATGTGTGTGCTCACCATTTCGCGAAGGACTGTTTTGACAATGAAAGCCAGGTCAAAGCCGGATTTGCACTTCGCTTAAACTTAAAGAATGGATCGGTCCCAACGGTTCGTGACGTGACTACAAACGTGGAAGATGTAAGTTTTTAACATTTTATTTTGATTTACTGTTTAGCCTTCCTTCCTATCCTTTCAATGTGTTTTTAGCATTGCGGCTAACGTAAGGCAACGTTACATTTAAACGCAAACGTAAGGCAACGTTACGTTTAAACGTAATGTAAACTAAACGGGGACGTTGGTAGAAAGCTGTGTGAAAATGTGTTCTCAGAAATAACCTCGTTTTCGGCCTCATGTGTTATTCACAGGCCAGCACATCAACTCCCTGTTTGCAGATGCCAGCATCAAGAGATGTTGCCTGTCAGACTGACAAGAAGACACGTTCTGTCGGCACGCAGCTGTCGTTGAAGACTCTAGGAGCTTCTTACAGAAGTGCAGGTATGCAGCCACCTTCATTAGGCTACATTTACTTGGGATGAAGTTAGTAATAAATTACATCCCATAATACTTCTGTTTATGCTCAGTAAATCACTTTAGTTTTTCTTTTATTAAAATTTAATTTTGGTTACAGGTGTACAGGCTAATGTGGCCTGCAGGGATTTTCGTGTTGGTATATCCAATGGTGCAGCTCCATTCCAGTTTTCATCGACACCAGTCAAACGACGGTCAAAGAGAGCTCGCATGGATTTGGAGGAGGAGCTGGGAGAGGAAGATCCTTTAGAGAGTAGCTCTTCAGTAGTAGCTTCAAAGGGGCTGGACTCAACCTATGACCCTGCAGAATCAGTCACAGTTCAGACAGAGTCAATAATTATGTCGTAAGTAATTCTAGTCTGTGTCGTGAGTGTGTTTATTTCACGCATGTAATAATTTTGAAGGTTAAAGCTGTCTAGGTAAGAAAGTGTATTACAGTGTTGAGTACACTGCTTCTAAGAGATGATGCTGTTAAATGTATTAAAACACATTTTCCTTTCGTCTTATAGAGACCGCGGATCCACTCCCATCCACCATATAAAGAAATGCATCGTTTATGAGAGCAACCTCATGGAGTTATTTGGTGCGTGTCCTGTTTGCACACGGGCATGTGATTTGAAGACCAGGAATGTGGGGACTTTCCTATCTGTTGAACAGCAGTGCCCACATTGTGAGTACCACAAACAGTGGAATAGCCAGCCTGTCATAGGAAGCACTCCAGCTGGGAACCTCCACCTATCTGCAGCTGTATATTTGAGTGGGGCCTCCTTCTTCAAAATTAAACGGCTAAATGATGAAAAGTAAATTTTTTGTCTCTGTCGAAATAGCTTTGATTACGATGTTACGTATGATCCAGTAGCTGACAATGCTTTTTCTAAAACACTTTCTTCCCTAACATTAGGTCTTCAAATCAATGCACCTTCAACTCTTCCATTATGACACTTTTTGTCGGCATGCCAGATCCTTTATTGAGCCTGCAGTTATTCACCACTGGCAAACACAGCAGAATGAGTTACTGCACCAACTCAGCCAGAAGGAAAAAGTCGTACTTGGTGGAGACATGAGGGCTGACTCTTCAGGTTTTAATATTTCACTGAATAACAAAATTCTTTGTAGGTGTTTGTTTTTGAGTGGCAGGAAAAATGTAATTGAGAGTAATATCAAGTTATTTAACTTTCTTTTTTTTAAGGACATTCAGCAAAGTTTGGTAGTTCCACAACAATGGACCTCGATACAAACACAATTGTGGACATGCAGTTGATTCAGGTGAGGAGCAAAAATTGACTTTTAATTATGTAAAAGAATTTCATTACACATTTTCTAATAAGAAACATTTTTGTGGTATGCTTGCTGGGGTACAGAGCAATGAGGTTGGTGGTAGCTACCATATGGAAAAAGAGGGACTGAAGAGGAGTCTGGCATTGTTGGATGCACGTGGTGTGACTGTGGACTGTATAGTCACAGACCGACATCCACAAATTCAGACGTTTCTCAGGGAGAACAATGTCACACACTACTACTGGATTTCATTTTCATCCACATCTACAATTGTTGCACTTGGCTTATTTCATTACAACTAATGTGTTTCTTGTGCATGTAGGAATTTCAAAGAAACTCGACAAAATTAGGAAGATGAAAGATTGTGAGAAGCTGCAGAAGTGGATGAAAAGCATAAACAATCACATCTACTGGACAGCAGCTACATCCACCACTGGGCCTGAGAGAGTGGCAAAGTGGACCTCGATCTTTAATCATGTACAGGACATTCATGAACATGACGACCCGCTTTTTCCAGCTTGCCTGCATGAGTCACGCCAGACACGCGACAAAAAGAAATGGCTTTCAGCAGGTTTGGATCAAAAATTAACGTTTCCTCAAAGACTACCCCACTTTGTGAAACTTTTGGGAATTAAGTGTAATTGTTGTCCTTAAAAAGTGTTATGTATAGAATTTTGAATTATGATTTTTATCCTTTGTAGAAAGGCTTTCTGCAGACTTGAGAAGGTGATGGCAAACAAAAGGATTCTCAAGGATGTAGCTAAACTTAGCCCACACCCCCAGACTTCATCTTTGGAGGCGTTCCACAGTGTCATCCTTCGCTTTGCCCCGAAGAACGTTGTATTTCCATTTCTCGGGATGCTGTGCAGGTAAATAAAACTGTGCTTACTTATAACTTTGTTGACGTGTGTAACCTAAAATTTCAGACATCTTTGATCATTTTCTTTTTTTCTTATTACAGACTATACTTGGCGGCGCTGTATTACAATGAAAACAGCAACCGACCACAGGCACAGACAGACCAAGGTGTACCCATTTTCAAGGTGCACTTCCCAAAGGCATTGAAGGGAGAGTGTAGCACAAAACCCCTGAAGACAGAGCCGACATTCCGTAAGAGTTTAATTTAAAAAAATGTTATTATAAATATAAATTAGACACTTTTGGATGTTGCATTTATAATAAATAAACATTTCAACAATAAATAAGCAGAAAACCATCTTTAAAAAAAAAAAAAAGGAACCAAAACTTATGTTTTTATCTTGTGTAAAACAGGGTTTGTAGTGGACATGATGGACCTAATCTTCAACAAGGTCTTTGTGGACCCACTTCCCTACACTGAAGCAGTCGTGGCAATCAACGTTCCAGAAAGTCTCGCAGCACAGTTTGACCGGCCAGACAAGGAGGAGGTCATTGAAGGTTATGTGTCCCGCTTCAGTCAAGCAGTTTGAATCCCACGCAGTGACGTGCAGTATCAGGATACTCCATGCGGATTCGAAGGACCACACAAGCTGGGATGACAACCCTCATTCTGCATCCCAGCAAGTCCCAACACCAGCTCACGAAAGATCGATATGCCAGATACCTGTAACGACTACAAGACATTGGACAAGATAGATTTATTTTTTTATGTGTAATTTTAAATAGTTTTCTGGTATGTTGTTTCCTCATCACATTTATAACTTATCTGTAAATAATTCAATGGCAAATGTTTGAGTGTGTATACTGCAATGACTCCTGTTAGTAGGTTACATACACATTACTTGCTTATGAAAAAAACAAATATTTGTTATAAATGCACAGATATCCCATTTGTCACACTTTATTACAGTTGCAAAGAAGTAATCCATAAAATCTTTGACTTTAATTTTAAATCATAATATTTAGTAAAACATATCTTACTGGTGTATTCTCCTTAGTCGCAATGGACCATAGTCCGCCTTATAAATTTGGCCTGCATTCTGCAATGAGAACCTATTCAGGCATACTGGCTCCAATCCTGGATGGTCCACCATGCATTTGAGGTCCCCCTCAACCTCCCGCAGGCGTCTGCTAACCTACAAGATATTACAAAGTATAAATGCCATTATGTCTCAAAGATGTATGCAATAAACAATAATCAAGACAAACGAGTTCATTTTTGATATCTTGACCCTACCTGTGGTATCTCCAGGCAGCATACATTTTCCTGCTCCATGGGCATGGTTTTACATTTTCCACAGGAGCACCTGTCAAAAGAAAAAAATATATAATTTCACCTGAATGAAAGTTGCCAACACGAGCAGAGTTGGATAAGACTTGTGACATTTGTCTAATGTTGAGCTGGAGAACAGCAGCATTTTAAGCAACATGGCAATGCTTCTAATTTTGACCATGACATATTGTGGATACAGACATATTTAAAGTTAAGTTAAAAAAGAAAAAAAGAGTACATTCAAAATACCTAGGGAAAAAAGGCTGTTCATTTTTAAGCATTGCGCTGGTAGCAGTCTGAGTATTTGCTGGGGTTATTAACAGCCCCGTGACGACAACTTTTTTTTTTTTTTTTTTTATCAGTAGTGTTCAAGAATATACGGAGGAGAGATAAGTATAACGTTACTGCACTGTTTAGAAAAATGCTCATTCACCAGAAGAGCTCGAAGTAATGACGAGACAGCGGCGACGAAGCTGTTAGCATGAGCTAACGTGTAAGTTACAGTGTAACAACACACAAAATAAAAACTTTATAATATATAAAAACGCACAGTATTTGTTCGGAAATGTCCTGCTGCAGACGCTGAGTCCGTATTTCTTTTTTTTTTCTTTTTTTTTTTTTCCTTTGTCCGGTCTGGCCATAATGACAAGCAGAAGTGTCTCTGAATGTCTATGATGGCTGACAGATTTTATTCTCAGAGGTCGATCTTGAGAGTCTGAGCCACATGGGTGGTTTCAGGAGCTACCTCTTGAGTGGTTTTATTATAATATTCTTGGTGACATTCTGGCCATAACCGGACTGAGGGAGGGATAGATAGGGGGGTGAGAGGAAAGTAGAGAGGAGAAATAAGTGTGAGGGGGGATGATGAGAGGGATAGAGAGAGAGGAGTAGAGGAGGCAACTGGCAACAATATACAATTGTGTTAAAAGAGAACAAAACAGATCGTAAATTTGCATAGCTAATTGTCAGATAGTGCATATATACCCATATAAACATACATGCGAGTACATACGATGATGATAATAATAGCAATGATAATAACAACGTTAATAGTAATAATAATAATAATAATAATGATAATGATAGTAATAATAACAATAATAATAATCTACTCATGGATAAATAAGACAATAAGCCCCCCCAGACCGCACCCGGCCCGCTGCAGCACAACCACGGCCGTCCACATCAACCAGCAGCCTCAGCTATTGATTGTTTACTAGTTAGTTATAGGATGAAGCAGACACTCCTACCAAGGAGGTGTGGTCTAACAGTAAGTTCCTATATTGTGCAATGTGCAGGTGTTGTTTTGTTTTCCAGTTTATGAGGAGTGTTTTCTTAGCGATAGATAAGGAGGTGATCAGCATGCGAGATTCTGCCTTATCTGAGGTGATATCACTGAGGTCCCCTAAGAGACAAAAAGGAGTGGCTGTGATGGTGTAACCAACCTGTGCTGATAGATCATTGCATACTATGTGCCAGAATGTATTTACTAGTGGGCAATGCCATACAGCGTGTAGGTAATTATCTGGAACATTAACTGTGCTGTGTGAGCAGGTCTGAGAGGCGGTCATGCCCATCTGAAACATCCGCTGTCCAGTGTAGTGGATCCTGTGGAGTACTTTAAAATGTATTAATTGTAGATTAGGTTGTTTTATCAGTGAAAAGGTGTTCAGGCAAATTGTTCTCCAGAAATTAGAGTGAGGCTGGAGAGACAGGTCTCTTTCCCACTTAACAATGGGGATAGAAATAGTGCGATCTGTGTTTGTAAGGATTTTATATATCTTGGAAAGTAGTTTAGGAGGTGAGAAATTCAGGACCGACTGTACAGCCGGAGAGACCTCCATGTGTGTTTGTTCAAGTTTGAATCTTTTCTTAATTATGGACTTAATTTGCATGTATTCTAAGTAACAACTACTGTTAATTCCAAACTGTGTCACAAGCTCTTGAAATGGTCTAAAATTATTATTCTCTCTTATGTGTTTTACGTGAGTTATACCTTTATCTGCCCAATGTGTGAAGTTAAGTACTTTTTTGTTTTGTAGTAAATCAGGATTGTTCCAGATGGGCATACGACCGCACGGGAGAAGGGAAGAACCTGTGATTTTCAGAAATTCCATCCAAGCCATCAGAGAGTGACTTATATTAACACTTTTCATGCAACTGTGGTGCTTTGGTGTGCTGATAAATGGCAAGTCTGCTAACTGAATATCACCACAATAGGCTTGTTCTATGACATGCCAGGATACATCATGTGGGCTAGGGTTGAACCACTTATGAATATACTTTATTCTGTTGGCAATATAGTAGTAATAAAAGTTTGGCAATTCTAGTCCCCCAGCATCTTTCGCTTTTTGAAGCGTCTTCAGACTGATACAGGGTGGTTTGTTTTTCCATAGAAATATTGTGACGTTTGAGTTCAGGGTTTTAAACCACTGAGCAGGGGGTTGATGTGGAATCATTGAGAAAAGGTAGTTTAATTTAGGTAAAACCATCATTTTTACTGTTGCAACTTTCTCTAAAAGAGATATGGGTAAGTTTCTCCATTGAATTAGATAGTTTTCTATTTTATTTAATAGCGGGATGAAATTGAGTTGTATTAAGTCTGATAGGTTGGGAGAGAAGTTGATACCTAAGTATCGTATGTTACCGGCTTGCAATGGTGCTACAGAGGTTTGTTTAAATTTACAATTAAGCGGTAGCACTGTGGATTTTGCCCAATTTATTGAATAGTCCGAATGATGGGTCTTTGTCCGGTTTGAGTATGAGGCTAATGTTAGCAGAATTCATGTTTGATGGGAGAAGTCCAGTATTTAGGATCTCTCTAGCCATTCTGTAATAGGTCGGACCAATAGTAGGCCAAAGTGCCTTATAAAATTCGACTGGGAAGCCATCAGGTCCTGGGGCTTTATTTACTGGCATTTGTGCCAAGGCTTCTTCAAACTCCGCCTGAGTGAGATCTGCATCCATTGTAGTAGCCTGTTCCTGATTTAATTTAGGGAGCACAATACTATTAAGAAAGTTATCTGTAGAGGCTTCTGAAGGGTTATTATCGGAGGAATATAATCTTTTGTAGAAATCTCTGAAGCATTGGTTAATTTCATCTGGGTTATGGGTTAGTTTGCCATCCAGGTTTTTGATGGAGGAGATTGTTGCTTTTTCTCTGTTTGACTTTAGCTGGTTCGCTAAAAATTTGCTAGAGTTATTATTGCATTCAAAGTTTTCAAGGCGTAATCTTTGCATTTGGAACTTGTTTTTTTTATCTGTCAGTTTGGCTAATTCCATTTTTTGGTTTGCATAACTCTTTCCACACGTCTTCTTCCTGTTGGATGGCATATGAAGATTCTAAGGTTTTAATATTATGAACTAATTCAGACTCCAGAGCTAGTTCCTTTTTTTTCTTGTGGCATGAGTAAGATATTATTTTGCCCCGCATTACTGCTTTAGCTGTTTCCCATAGAATATGTACAGCAGTTTCATGCAAGTCGTTAATTTGTAGGAATATTGTCCACTCCCTATTAAAGTATTTTATAAGATCTGAGTCTGTGAGTAATGACGTGTTCAGCCTCCAATTCCGGATCGGTGCTCTAGGTGCCTTTGTAGAGACGGAGATAGAGGCAGGTGCATGATCACTAATAGTGATGGAGTGGATCCGGGCTTCCCGAATGTCTGCCAAGAGTGAGTTGCTGGTGATAAAGTAGTCCAAGTGTGAGTATGAGTGGTGAACAGAAGAGAAAAAGGTGTACTCTCTGTGAGTTGGGTGGTTTGAACGCCAAGGGTCTGATAAACCAAAATCACTCATATACTGTTTTAATGTGTCTGCAGCTAATGAGTGTCGTTGGCTAGCTGAGGTGTTGGATCTATCAATATCAGAGTTTAACACTAGGTTGAAGTCACCCCCTACTATGAGTGTTGTGTTTACATGTGCAGAGAGTGACAAGAAAAAGGCATGGTAGAAAGAGGGATCATCCACGTTTGGGCCATAAATACTATCAATACAGTAATCTTTATTGTCAATGTTAGTGTTGATTATTATATATCTTCCATTAGGGTCAGATATTGTACTATTTATAATGAAATTAAGTCTCTTATTGATCAAGATAGCCACACCTCTCTGCTTCGAGTTGTAACTCGCCGAGTAGATGTTTGGAAAAAGGGTAGATTTTAGATTTTGTGCTGTAGTGTTTGTTAAGTGAGTTTCCTGTAGTAGGGCAATGTCGGCTTCAAGAAAATTCAAATGATTGAGAATTTTAAATTTTTTGTCCCTGGTACATTCCAAGTGACAAACTTAAGGAAGGTCATGTTTACTATATAGACCTAGAGTAGTGTATGTGTGTGTGTGTGTGTGTGTGCGTGCGTGCGTGCGTGCGTGCGTGTGCGCGTACAACTGCAAATGTAAACAAACATTGTTGCAATCTGTCACGGTGAACATTGTTACCAGAGAGAAAAGAAGTGAGGAAAAGACATAAGTGCAGCTTGAGGGGAGGGGTATTAAGGGGTCCGTATTTCTGCCGGAGCCTCTCCCTCTGGGTCAGATTCTGGCTCAAACTGCTACGGTTGTACCACACTGCTTCTGCTAGCCATGACCGAGTCGCTTCGCATTCACAACATTAGCGCATGGCTACCAGAGCCAAGCCACAGCCCCATCGAGAGAGAAGGGCGTGGCCAGGTGCAGCTCATTAGCATAAAAGTGACAGGCCCTAAAACGGGCTGTTCTGAACAGAGCGGTTTTTTGCTGATTTAGGGACAGCAAAAATATTAGATCCAAAGTCAATTTTGAAGAATGCAGGTCACAGACAGGTCTTTTACACATTTGAGAACTATTTTAAGAAGTGGAAAAGTGGCATAATATGGGACCTTTAAATGTTTCATGGTCGGTGAAAAACTGCAGAAGTATGTGAGATTACCATTCCAAAACAAATTTGTTGTATTTCCACTCCTACATTGAGAACAAGAATGCTTTACTGTATAATAGTTTAGGAAGTTGAATACTAATAATCGTTGAATCGGAATTACTGTTTTATGTAAGTATTCCTTCTGTTTAGATGTTTCATATTGTTGTGTTTGACAACACAAATGAGGTGGAAGTTGTACGCTCTGTGTGGATGAGTAATGGGACGTGCTTGTGGCCTCCAAGTAAAATTGATGTCTCAAAAGCTGTGAAATCCAGAGAATCTCCTGGAGATGGGTGGAAGCCCTACAAAGCTAGGATCATTTTCACATCAGGTAAATACAATTCTGTAGTCTCCAACTCTCAAGTTGAATTCAATCATGTATCACTTAATTATATTTGTTTCTGCTGTTTCTGTATTGTTTTTTTCAGATGAATACAATGAAGCCAGGCTCAAACTGCCTAAAGCTGTCAACCACACTGACCTAGGAAGTGATGAAGGCAATTCACCAATTAAATTTAAAAGAAAAAGAATGTAAGTTTATAGGGCTGCAGCTGTTATATGATTTTGTAATCCAATTTATTGAATATTCCATCGATTCAATGAGTAATTATTTGATTGATTAAAGCCCGCTGTGCAGCAGAACGTGGCCATGAACACCAGTGTGCAAGTTCACACCAGATGTGGCGCAGGTGCATTTCAGTTTGAAACCATGCTGCCCTGGTACCGTTGCCATCAAAGACCACTATACCACTTCTGTCTTCTGCTTTGCAAGGGCACACGGCCTTTGACAGGAAGCACATTTTGTCATACTAAAGGCTACATGTGAAATGTGAGCCATAAATTCAATAAAACAATGCATTGAGACACGTGAAATTCCTCAAATATTTTTGTAATTGAGTTACTCGAAGTTGCAGCCCTATACGTTTGAAAGTTAATATATGAAGCCTCAAACTCAATCTGTTGTGAATTGCACTGCAATTACTTAACCTTGTTGAAATAATGGTGTTGTTAGACGAAAGAATCTTCTTTTCCCTGGGGAAGACGACAATGAAGACGAGATACAGAACACGCAGACGATCTTACAGTCAAAAGTGTAAGAAGTTTCTACTCCCTAATGATAAGATGACAAGACAACAAAATGTTGAAATAATAACTGTGTTCTTAGATGCAAGAATCTTCTTTTTCCTACTGAAGAAGATTATGAAGAAGAGACGCACGGCTCCCGAAAGGTCACACAGTCTAAAAAAAGGTGAGAAGTTTCAACTCCCTTATAATAAGATCACAAGGTAATTAAATTTATTGTATAATAAAATTGAAGAAGTTTGATTTTAATTTTATTAAATAGATTATGTATTTTTTCCCCATTAAAGTATTAACACTTGTTTTATGCATCTGAACAGACATGATTCATTGCCCGAAGCGCCACAGATCAGACGGCAGGCTCCTTCATTAAAACTAGGGAAGCAAAGCACCCCCATGCTTCACCGCAGTCCTGAACTCTTATCAACTGATACAACTCCTGACCTAATAATTGAAAACAACAGTACAGCCAGCACTCCAGACCTTCCAAGTGGCCGCAGCACTCCAGATCTCCCTAGTAGACATAGCTCTCCTGAGCCACGAAGGCATCCAAGAAGCAGTGACATACATTCATCGAGATGCCCCAGCCGCAGTGAGATCTGCTCTCCAAGGTACCCCAGCAGCGAGATGCTCACACCAAGGCGTGCCAGCAGAGATGTATGGTCCCATAAGTCTGTCGCCCCCACTCCAGTACCATCAATGCATGTTGAGCCACATCAGACCAGGAAGCAGACAACCTCCCTACAAATTTGTGAGTATTCACCAATAAGATATTAACAATTGACACAACTTGATTTGATTCATCATTTTTAGTATCCATTTATGGTTTATCACATTTGTTTAAAAAGTCAGATTTGAAAACCGGAAAGGTATGATTTCAGTACTGTATTTACCTTCTTGGGTAAATCATTTTCTGACCATTTGGTGATACAGAGTAGATATGATCACATTATCGTACATCGGTGTGTGCATTCTCAAGTGGGCCTTATTTGTAACCTTTCCCTATTAGAACTAGCCTAATTTGAAAACAACTAATTCCTCCCAATTTAAAAAAAAAAAAAAAAAGACACACACACACAAATGTATTTAATTTAAATAAGACCCTAAAGATGGAAAAAGGATATCTCAAAATCATGTCCATTCTCACGGCTCTTTTAGACTTTTCAAAACAATATCACACATAATAAAGCAAATTCCTCTATCTCTACAGTAAACTGCATTAGGGTTAATGTGGCTTTGTACGGTTTTTTAATCTGTCTTTCTCACTCTTCCCCATTTCAGCCCTCCTGCAGAATATATTAACCAAACAGGAAATGATGATGGACCAACTACGAATTATCTTTAAGACCCTGCAAGTTACGAAGGCATCAGATGAGGCAGAAATCGGTCTGGATAGAAATTTGTTGCCACTCAAAGATATTAGTTCGCTTCAAAACCTGGAGGAACAACTGCGGAGTAACCCTGACCTACAGAAACAATTGGTATGTTGGCACAGTATTGATTGCATCGCCAGGGTAATGGGGATGGAGTAACAATGCCAATATTTTGCAGTTGGTAGGGGAAATGGTTGCTACTGTCATTTATTATCTCCCTAGATTTTCATGATTACATTACTCTAATATATAAATATTGCTGAAGAAACTAATGAGAAAAAATATTATTGCAGGTTAAAACACTGGGTCTGAAAGGTGGAACGGACGTTCGGGAATGTGTTTGGAGGATCATGGCTGCAATGATCACAAACTCCTTGGCAAAAAACATCAATATGAGAGGAGCAAATGGCAAGATTGGCTTCCAGCGGCTACAGATTAGAGATGTTGTGTGTGGTACATATACCTTGATGAAAATACATGGTTTTAACTTTTATGATTTGATACAGTAGCACTTAGTTCGATTTATTTCTTAAAAAAAAACAAAACAACAACAACAAAATGTTTTGGTAATGGTTATTTACGAATACCGCTCTATGTATGTAATGTTAATCTTGTTTGTCAGCATAAGTAGAAAGCCAATGTTAATGCTATTTGTTCACAACACTATATCCCATTTGTTTTCTAGCTGCTGTGAGGTGCAACAGGTTAACCTGTGACGCTACAGAAAAAGAAATTGATGCCACAGTGAAGAGATGGCTACACCTGGCCCCTGACAGAGATGGTGGGAGGAAAGAAAGAATGAGAAGAAAAGAAAGTGAAGATGGATTGAATTAAATCTTTTTTTTTCTTTTTTTTGAAACGTTCAGATTTTTTTTTCTGTATACAGAATAAATATTTCATAATGTGGTTATTGTTCGGACATTTCTTTTATCCTAGCCAAATATGGTAAGTGAATGTGGAAGACGTGGCTTGGATAAGGGTTAGTTGAAGCTGGCACCCAGAATAATAATCTGCTTTATTTGCTAAATTTGTGCATGCCAACCAGGGAATTGGATGGTCTGATTTCACAACAGAGGTTAATAAAAGAACAGAAACAGTAAGGGTAGACAACAATGTGTAACTCAAATATACAATGAAGAATGTGCAACTTAATAAAGTAATTAGTAAAATGAGAATATATATACAAATATATATTTAAAATTTGCACATAAACTTCATTATAAAGTTTGTCTAAATATTCCTAAATATGAAAATATCCTGTTCTGAAACTTAAACTTAGGACCAGAAGAGGGCCAGCTCTGGTGAAACTTAGGACCAGAAGACGGCCAGCTCTGGTGATACAGGTGGCTCATATCTGGAAAGTGTGCTAAAAATTGTCTGGTCCAAGATTGGGCCAGGACTGGGCCACATGTGGACATATAGGTGGTTAAGACATGGCAAGCTCATGGGCCGGATGTGGCCCACTTCTGGCAATCAGATTTGGCCCACCTGTGGACCGTAATTCATTGCGATATGTGGACCAAGTGTGAGCAAGTTGTGTGGCCCATCACTGGGCAAAACCAAATTTGCTATGTGGGGAGGTTGACAAAGCCAACTAATAGTTAAAGGTCTAGTTTGTAAAATTTTGATTGATTCATCATTTTTATATTGGTTAAAGCTTAACATACATATACTACATACATAGTAGAACAAAAGTAATTTGGTTTTCCTACCCTTAGAGCGGTTCTAGTTTATTTAAGAATATACATAGGGCAAAGGTGTTGCTCCTAGTTAGCTGCCATCTTGGCGGGCTTCCATTTTTTAAGGAAGCCCGTCTGACAGTGAACTAATACCAAACGCACTGTCAGGCGGCCTTCCTTAAAATTTTACACACTGGACCTTTAACTGAATGATAAAGTCAAGTCATGGGTCTTTTTCATCATGATTTTTTAAGTGTTGAATGTGAACGTGACAGTGTGTCACGTGGTTTCAGTGGTTTCCTGTCTCTGGCTGCTGGATTATTATGGAGGTTTCATGTCTGACAGAGTGACTGTCTTCACTACTGTGGTAACTGGCAGCTCCAAAATATTCTCCACTGTCTTCAGGCTGTCTAGGGTTCAGGATGCTCAGATTAACTGACTTCCTTCCATCTCCAGTCAGTTCAAAGCCACTTTTAAAAGCAGGTTCCATCCTTGGAGGGTTAGTGCTTAATTTATAACCAATGAGCTTGAGGGCAGAGTCTCCGGGTGAGCGATGGTACCACAGAATGGTGTCGTAGCTCGGGATTTTGTGTTCAAGGCTCAGCTGGACTTCGTGGTTTGGTTTCACTATCATGTTGGTGGGATACTGGAGAACCTGTTGGTCGTTACTGAGTTGAACTCCTGGGAGGAATCAGAAGGCCAATAAAATAATTAGTGAGTGCATTCAGTTGATCATTGTTCAACTACGGTGGCTGAATCTTGTTGACTATTTTACCTTGAAGCCAGGAGACAGTGATGAAGGAAACGATGAGACCAGGTGGTGTCATGTTGAGTGGAATGAAGCTGCTGCAGTGTCAGTTTGAGTCAGTTTATAGTGAAGGGAGGAGACAGGAAGTGAGGTTGACAAAGCCGACTAATAGTTAAAGGTCTAGTTTGTAAAATCTTGATTGATTTATCATTTTTATATTGGTTAAAGCTTAACATACATATACTACATACATAGTAGAACAAAAGTAATTTGGTTTTCCTACCCTTAGAGCAGTTCTAGTTTATTTAAGAATATACATAGGGCAAGGTGTGGCTCCTAGTTAGCTGCCATCTTGGCGGGCTTCCATTTTTTAAGGAAGCCCGTCTGACAGTGAACTAATACCAAACGCACTGTCAGGCGGCCTTCCTTAAAATTTTACACACTGGACCTTTAACTGAATAATAAAGTCAAGTCATGGGTCTTTTTCATCATGATTTTTTAAGTGTTGAATGTGAACGTGACAGTGTGTCACGTGGTTTCAGTGGTTTCCTGTCTCTGGCTGCTGAATTATTATGGAGGTTTCATGTCTGACAGAGTGACTTTCTTCACTATTGTGGAGACTGGCAGCTCCAAAATATTCTCCACTGTCTTCAGGGTGTCTTGAGTTCAGGGTGCTCAGATTAACTGACTTCCTTCCATCTCCAGTCAGTTTAAAATGACTTTCAAAAGCAGGTTCCATTGTGAGAGAAACAAAAGACATATAACCAATGAGCTTGAGGGCAGAGTTTCCAGGTGAGCGCTGGTACCACAGAATGGTGTTGTAGCTCTGGATTTTGTGTTCAAGGCTCAGCTGGACTGCTTGGTTTAGTTTCACTATCAGGTCGGTGGGAGTCTGGAGAACTTGCTGGTCTTTACTGAGGTGAACTCCTGGAAGAAATTAGAAGGCATTAAACTGCTGATGAAGTTGCTCCTTGAGATGAAATTACAGGGAGAACAATCCAAAGGCTCAAACAATCAGAGTGAAGTTGTTCCTCTCATGTCAGTTATGAATTGAAATAAAAATATGTCACCTTTCATCCAGGAGCTGATGATGAGCACAATGATGTGATGGCGTCATGTTGAGTGCAGAGACCCAGCTGGAGTTGTTTGTGCTGCTTTTTCAACCAAAGGAAGAGACAGGAAGTGATGTTGTCATCACGTCACATTGTTAACATGTGAAGCTCAACATTTCAGTAGACAGTGAGGAAGTTCTTTGAATGTGATGAGGAACAGAAACATCAGCATCGTGTGGGTATCATAGGTGGAGTTCCAAGTCTAATGTGAATAATGGCAAAAGATAATGTGATGTAATGATAATATGATGTGGTCAGGAGGTGTGGCTTCATGTTGGTTCCTCTGCCCTATTCTCAGAGTATGTCTGGTGCTCCAGCTCCACCTTCTGGTAAGAGTTAAAAGTCACTTCCTGATTCCGCTGCCCAATCAGTTTTTGTTCAGCCGCTCTGCGTCTCGCATCACTGTGTTTGCTTACAGCACAAAAGTAAATGCCGCCGTCCTCCAGCTGCAGGTCTTTCACAGTCAGAGTGCCAGTGGAGAATTTTTCTTTGGTTGCTGAATACTTCCCGTCGGCTCCCCTGTAGTCGGGGTTTCCACCATAAGCTGTGTAGACGACCATGCTCATGCTTTCCCCCTGACGCTGCAGAAACCAGTACATCTGGTTATAACCAGCATCACCATTGTGGCTGCAGTTCATCTCTGCTGATTTGGACACTGAGCTCCAAGCAAAGTCAGGTTGTTGGGTCACATCCAGGCAGTAAACTGTGTGGAGGGTAAAACAAAACATTTTAATATTGCGCTGCTGTTGTCCCGCTAAAGAGAATTACACAGTCAGAAATGAATGTTGGTCGCATGCAGTGTGTGAATATGTCAATAGCAAAAAAATATTCACTTACCCAGAACACGGAGAGGTGAGACCACTGAGGTGCTGAGAATGTAAGCCATCATGACCGTGTTGACCTGAGACTCAGCAGGAGACGCTGAGTGAATATCTGAGGTGGGTGTGGCTCTGAGCTGTTCAGCAGCAGGAACCTCCCACTAAAATCTCTCCATCTTTCTAAGCGGGAGACACAGTTGGTGTGATGGATGCAGCTGCGTGAGTCTTCATCACTGACACTGG
The DNA here is from genome assembly GCF_046127955.1 of Nelusetta ayraudi. NCBI lineage: Eukaryota > Metazoa > Chordata > Actinopteri > Tetraodontiformes > Monacanthidae > Nelusetta > Nelusetta ayraudi. The sequence continues at coordinate 297,955 of NW_027466238.1, forward strand.
GAGCTTTTTGCTCTGAGGAGCAGTGAGACACATCACTGTGTTGACTAGCTGCACAGAAGTAAAGTGCACTGCTGTTCCGGCTGAGTCCTCTGATGGTCAACGTGCACGTCTTTCCCTCCATCGCACTCCCTTCTATTGCCACATTCACTCTAGGCTCAATGTTACCAGTATTAACATTCATGTATCCCAGAAGTTGCATCCTACTGTCCTGGGACTGCTTGTACCACAGGATGACGCTGTAACCCTGGATGTTGTGTGAACACTGGATTCTTGCATCTTTCCCTTGTTGGCTGAATATCTCATGTGGCTTCTGGTGGACTTTGTCACTGAGAGAAGAACCTTTCAAGAGTCAAGCAAAAAGAGTCAGCAATATTCTATTTGACAACATGAATTTTGCCCTTGAAACATGGGTTGGCTTTTGTATCTTGGGGCAGATTTTTTTTTTTTTTTCCAAAAATAATTAGAACAGACTTAAAGAACAGATCAGATTCTATATTACCTGAGACCATGATGATGTTTAAAGTGATGCAGATGACAGCAATCATGATGTCAATGTTCCTGCCGAAGTTCTTGGTGTGACACAATTGTTGTCACATCGTCTTACTGGTTCCTGTCTTGAACTCGGAGACTTCCTCCTCACTGAATAATCATGTTTCATCACCAGAGGTCTACTGCCCCCTTCTGGGTGTCAATAAAACAACACAAACCTGTTTGTGTTTAAACTTTGCGTCAGTTTTGGGGACCAAAATTTGTTTTCTGTTTTATTTTTTTTGTCAGTGGAAAAAATATATTTCACATCCAGCTCAGCGTATTTGCTTTGCATATTAAGGTACAAGGGCGACACGTTGGAGCAGGTTGTGGGTTCGACTCCAGCCCTGTGACGTTTCTGTGTGGAGGTCCTGTGTCTTGGTTCTCTCTGGGTTCTCCGGCTTCCTCCCAGAGTCCAAAAACATGCACGTGAAGTGAATTGAAACTCTAAGTTGTCCATTTATGCGAGTGTGGACGATTGTTTGTGTCTATGTGGCCCTGCAATGAATTGGCGACTGGGTCCAGGGTGCCATCCTTCCTTTGCCCCATGACAGCGGGCATAGGCTCCAGCAGACCCATGTGACTTTGAGCTCGGGACAAAGCAGGGATGGAAAATGGATTGATTAAAGTACAAACGTGAATCTCTAATATTCACCTCTATCCGGCCCTCTCAAAGTACAACCTGAATTTTAAATCAACTGAATGTTCCCCAGGAAGTGTGACGTCCCAGGCAGTGCACATATGAGACATCATGCAGGAAGTAGGCGTCATATATCAAAGGAACATTGGCTTGTTTCTGATGTGGATGAACGGAAGTTAAACTCTGGTTACACTGGTTAATTCCAGGTGTGAGTCTCTGTGATGGAGACGAAGACAGCAGAAGGTTTTTGCACTGGGGATCAGTGATTGACAGCACTGTGTAAACTAGCTGCACAGAAGTAAAGTGCACTGCTGCTGACACTGAGTTCCGACACTGTTAATGTGCACATTTCGTCTTTGTTGGCGCTTCCTCCAAATGTCACGTTCAGTTTTTTCTCTGGCTTTCCAATTTTTCCAAGCATATATCCCAGAAACTGCAGCTTTCTGTTGAGTTGTTTGTACCAGAAGATTCGGTCGTAGCTATTAATACTGTGTGAGCAGTTGATTGTTGCTGTTTGTCCTGCTGTGCTCATCATGTCAGCTGGATCCTGGTGGACCTGGTCACTGAGGGAGGAACCTGCAGAGGTCAAAACACACGTTAAGTCAAACTGCTTTGCAGTGAATCATGCTGTGAAACATGCAGATAAATGTGTGATTAGAGTGAGCAGAGATGTTCAGTGAGGTTACCTGAGACCAGTAGGATGTTGAGGGTCAAACAGCAGAGAAGAATCATCATGTTTCCTGGCTGATGTTTGAGTCACTCTTGTGTTTGGTGCAGTTTGTATCAGGATGGGTTTGGTCCTTCAGCGGTGGGAGGTGTCACAGTGGAGGTGAGTGGGAGGAGTTTCAGTCTGAATTACTATATTTAAGTAGAGGTAGACTGATGTGGTGTCCTGACCCTGCTGACCTGAGACTCAGCAGGAGACGCTGAGTGAATATCTGAGGTGGGTTTGGTTCTGAGCTGCTTAGCAGCAGGAACCTCCCACTAAAATCTCTCCATCTTTCTAAGCGGGAGACACAGTTGGTGTGATGGATGCAGCTGCGTGAGGCTTCATCACTGACACTAGGAGCTTTTTGCTCTGAGGAGCAGTGAGACACGTCACTGTGTTGACTAGCTGCGCAGAAGTAAAGTGCACTGCTGCTCCGGCTGAGTCCTCTGATGGTCAACGTGCACGTCTTTCCCTCCATCGCACTCCCTTTTATTGCCACATCCACTCTAGGCTCAATGTTACCAGTATTAACATTCATGTATCCCAGAAGTTGCATCCTACTGTCCTGGGACTGCTTGTACCACAGGATGACGCTGTAACCCTGGATGTTGTGTGAACACTGGATTCTTGCATCTTTCCCTTGTTGGCTGAATATCTCATGTGGCTTCTGGTGGACTTTGTCACTGAGAGAAGAACCTTTCAAGAGTCAAGCAAAAAGAGTCAGCAATATTCTATTTGACAACATGAATTTTGCCCTTGAAACATGGGTTGGCTTTTGTATCTTGGTGCAGATTTTTTTTTTTTTTTCCAAAAATAATTAGAACAGACTTAAAGAACAGATCAGATTCTATATTACCTGAGACCATGATGATGTTTAAAGTGATGCAGATGACAGCAATCATGATGTCAATGTTCCTGCCGAAGTTCTTGGTGTGACACAATTGTTGTCACATCGTCTTACTGGTTCCTGTCTTGAACTCGGAGACTTCCTCCTCACTGAATAATCATGTTTCATCACCAGAGGTCTACTGCCCCCTTCTGGGTGTCAATAAAACAACACAAACCTGTTTGTGTTTAAACTTTGCGTCAGTTTTGGGGACCAAAATTTGTTTTCTGTTTTATTTTTTTTGTCAGTGGAAAAAATATATTTCACATCCAGCTCAGCGTATTTGCTTTGCATATTAAGGTACAAGGGCGACACGTTGGAGCAGGTTGTGGGTTCGACTCCAGCCCTGTGACGTTTCTGTGTGGAGGTCCTGTGTCTTGGTTCTCTCTGGGTTCTCCGGCTTCCTCCCAGAGTCCAAAAACATGCACGTGAAGTGAATTGAAACTCTAAGTTGTCCATTTATGCGAGTGTGGACGATTGTTTGTGTCTATGTGGCCCTGCAATGAATTGGCGACTGGGTCCAGGGTGCCATCCTTCCTTTGCCCCATGACAGCGGGCATAGGCTCCAGCAGACCCATGTGACTTTGAGCTCGGGACAAAGCAGGGATGGAAAATGGATTGATTAAAGTACAAACGTGAATCTCTAATATTCACCTCTATCCGGCCCTCTCAAAGTACAACCTGAATTTTAAATCAACTGAATGTTCCCCAGGAAGTGTGACGTCCCAGGCAGTGCACATATGAGACATCATGCAGGAAGTAGGCGTCATATATCAAAGGAACATTGGCTTGTTTCTGATGTGGATGAACGGAAGTTAAACTCTGGTTACACTGGTTAATTCCAGGTGTGAGTCTCTGTGATGGAGACGAAGACAGCAGAAGGTTTTTGCACTGGGGATCAGTGATTGACAGCACTGTGTAAACTAGCTGCACAGAAGTAAAGTGCACTGCTGCTGACACTGAGTTCCGACACTGTTAATGTGCACATTTCGTCTTTGTTGGCGCTTCCTCCAAATGTCACGTTCAGTTTTTTCTCTGGCTTTCCAATTTTTCCAAGCATATATCCCAGAAACTGCAGCTTTCTGTTGAGTTGTTTGTACCAGAAGATTCGGTCGTAGCTATTAATACTGTGTGAGCAGTTGATTGTTGCTGTTTGTCCTGCTGTGCTCATCATGTCAGCTGGATCCTGGTGGACCTGGTCACTGAGGGAGGAACCTGCAGAGGTCAAAACACACGTTAAGTCAAACTGCTTTGCAGTGAATCATGCTGTGAAACATGCAGATAAATGTGTGATTAGAGTGAGCAGAGATGTTCAGTGAGGTTACCTGAGACCAGTAGGATGTTGAGGGTCAAACAGCAGAGAAGAATCATCATGTTTCCTGGCTGATGTTTGAGTCACTCTTGTGTTTGGTGCAGTTTGTATCAGGATGGGTTTGGTCCTTCAGCGGTGGGAGGTGTCACAGTGGAGGTGAGTGGGAGGAGTTTCAGTCTGAATTACTATATTTAAGTAGAGGTAGACTGATGTGGTGTCCTGACCCTGCTGACCTGAGACTCAGCAGGAGACGCTGAGTGAATATCTGAGGTGGGTTTGGTTCTGAGCTGCTTAGCAGCAGGAACCTCCCACTAAAATCTCTCCATCTTTCTAAGCGGGAGACACAGTTGGTGTGATGGATGCAGCTGCGTGAGGCTTCATCACTGACACTAGGAGCTTTTTGCTCTGAGGAGCAGTGAGACACGTCACTGTGTTGACTAGCTGCGCAGAAGTAAAGTGCACTGCTGCTCCGGCTGAGTCCTCTGATGGTCAACGTGCACGTCTTTCCCTCCATCGCACTCCCTTTTATTGCCACATCCACTCTAGGCTCAATGTTACCAGTATTAACATTCATGTATCCCAGAAGTTGCATCCTACTGTCCTGGGACTGCTTGTACCACAGGATGACGCTGTAACCCTGGATGTTGTGTGAACACTGGATTCTTGCATCTTTCCCTTGTTGGCTGAATATCTCATGTGGCTTCTGGTGGACTTTGTCACTGAGAGAAGAACCTTTCAAGAGTCAAGCAAAAAGAGTCAGCAATATTCTATTTGACAACATGAATTTTGCCCTTGAAACATGGGTTGGCTTTTGTATCTTGGGGCAGATTTTTTTTTTTTTTTTTCAAAAATAATTAGAACAGACTTAAAGAACAGATCAGATTCTATATTACCTGAGACCATGATGATGTTTAAAGTGATGCAGATGACAGCAATCATGATGTCAATGTTCCTGCCGAAGTTCTTGGTGTGACACAATTGTTGTCACATCGTCTTACTGGTTCCTGTCTTGAACTCGGAGACTTCCTCCTCACTGAATAACCATGTTTCATCACCAGAGGTCTACTGCCCCCTTCTGGGTGTCAATAAAACAACACAAATCTGTTTGTGTTTAAACTTTGCGTCAGTTTTGGGGACCAAAATTTGTTTTCTGTTTTATTTTTTTTGTCAGTGGAAAAAATATATTTCACATCCAGCTCAGCGTATTTGCTTTGCATATTAAGGTACAAGGGCGACACGTTGGAGCAGGTTGTGGGTTCGACTCCGGCCCTGTGACGTTTCTGTGTGGAGGTCCTGTGTCTTGGTTCTCTCTGGGTTCTCCGGCTTCCTCCCAGAGTCCAAAAACATGCACGTGAAGTGAATTGAAACTCTAAGTTGTCCATTTATGCAAGTGTGGACGATTGTTTGTGTCTATGTGGCCCTGCAATGAATTGGCGACTGGTCCAGGGTGCCATCCTTCCTTTGCCCCATGACAGCGGGCATAGGCTCCAGCAGACCCATGTGACTTTGAGCTCGGGACAAAGCAGGGATGGAAAATGGATTGATTAAAGTACAAACGTGAATCTCTAATATTCACCTCTATCCGGCCCTCTCAAAGTACAACCTGAATTTTAAATCAACTGAATGTTCCCCAGGAAGTGTGACGTCCCAGACAGTGCACATATGAGACATCATGCAGGAAGTAGGCGTCATATATCAAAGGAACATTTGCTTGTATCTGATGTGGATGAACGGAAGTTAAACTCTGGTTACACTGGTTAATTCCAGGTGTGAGTCTCTGTGATGGAGACGAAGACAGCAGAAGGTTTTTGCACTGGGGATCAGTGATTGACAGCACTGTGTAAACTAGCTGCACAGAAGTAAAGTGCACTGCTGCTGACACTGAGTTCCGACACTGTTAATGTGCACATTTCGTCTTTGTTGGCGCTTCCTCCAAATGTCACGTTCAGTTTTTTCTCTGGCTTTCCAATTTTTCCAAGCATATATCCCAGAAACTGCAGCTTTCTGTTGAGTTGTTTGTACCAGAAGATTTGGTTGTAGCTATTAATACTGTGTGAGCAGTTGATTGTTGCTGTTTGTCCTGCTGTGCTCATCATGTCAGCTGGATCCTGGTGGACCTGGTCACTGAGGGAGGAACCTGCAGAGGTCAAAACACACGTTAAGTCAAACTGCTTTGCAGTGAATCATGCTGTGAAACATGCAGGTAAATGTGTGATTAGAGTGAGCAGAGATGTTCAGTGAGGTTACCTGAGACCAGTAGGATGTTGAGGGTCAAACAGCAGAGAAGAATCATCATGTTTCCTGGCTGATGTTTGAGTCACCCTTGTGTTTGGTTCAGTTTGTATCAGGATGGGTTTGGTCCTTCAGCGGTGGGAGGTGTCACAGTGGAGGTGAGTGGGAGGAGCTTCATTCTGAATTACTATATTTAAGTAGAGGTAGACTGATGTGGTGTCCTGACCCTGCTGACCTGAGACTCAGCAGGAGATGCTGAGTGAATATCTGAGGTGGGTGTGGCTCTGAGCTGCTCAGCAGCAGGAACCTCCTACTAAAATCTCTCCATCTTTCTAAGCGGGAGACACAGTTGGTGTGATGGATGCAGCTGCGTGAGTCTTCATCACTGACACTGGGAGCTTTTTGCTCTGAGGAGCAGTGAGACACGTCACTGTGTTGACTAGCTGCGCAGAAGTAAAGTGCACTGCTGCTCCGGCTGAGTCCTCTGATGGTCAACATGCACATCTTTCCCTCCATCGCACTCCCTTTTATTGCCACATTCACTCTAGGCTCAGTGTTACCAGTATTAACATTCATGTATCCCAGAAGCTGCATCCTACTGTCCTGGGACTGCTTGTACCACAGGATGATGCTGTAACCCTGGATGTTGTGTGAACACTGGATTTTAGCGTCTTTCCCTTGTTGGCTGAACATCTCATGTGGCTTCTGGTGGACTTTGTCACTGAGAGAGGAACCTTTGAAGAGTCACGAAAAAGAGTCAGCAATATTCCTTTTGAGAACATGAATTTTGCCCTTTAAACATGGGTTAGCTTTTCTTTGTAAATTGGTGCAGAATTTTTTTTTATTACCTGAGACCATGATGAAGTTTAAAGTGATGCAGATGACAGCTATCATGATGTTGATGCTCTTGCCCAAGTTCTTGGTGTGCCATAATTGTTGTCACACTGTGCTGCTGGTTCCTGTCTTGAACTCGGAGACTTCCTCCTCACTGAATAATCATGTTTCATCACAAGAGGTCTACTGCCCCCTTCTGGGTGTCAATCAAACAACACAAACCTGTTTGTGTTTAAACTTTGCGTCAGTTTTGGGGACCAAAATTTGTTTTCTGTTTTATTTTTTTTGTCAGTGGAAAAAATATATTTCACATCCAGCTCAGCGTATTTGCTTTGCATATTAAGGTACAAGGGTGACACGGTGGCGCATTGGTTAGCGCTGCATCCTCATAGCAAGAAGGTTGTGGGTTTGACTTTGGGCCTTGGACCTTTCTGTGGGAGTTTGCATGTTCTCTCTGTGTCTGTGTGGGTTCTCCAGCTTCCTCCAACAGTCCAAAAACATGCATGCACGTGATGTGAATTGGAAATTCTAAGTTCTTTTTTTTCCTAATCAGTAGATATTTCATGTTCTCAGCATTGACATCTAGTTATTTGTACCAAACAGATTTTTGAAGAATTAAAGTTGTCTATTTTTTAATCAAAAATAATAGTCTCAATGATTTGGGTGGAAACGGGAGGAGCAGCGCCTGAGTGATATCAGTCACTGCACCGTGTTCCACCTGCTGTTGGTGAGTTACGGAAGGTTTTTGCTGAAGCAGTCAGCTGTGTGCAGCACTGTGCTGTACTGGCTGCGTAGAAATACACTGCACTGTCCTCGTGGTGACTTTGCAGGATTTTAAGACTTGACTGTTTTCCCCCATCACCGCTCACATCCATCTTCCCCTTAAACCCATCTTCAACCACTGCAGAGGTGAAGCGAACATCGCCAAGCAGGACCATGTCGTGTTTCCCAGCCGACTGTCTGTACCACTGGATCATATCAAAGTTTGGGTCTGAATGTTGGCAGTTGAGTTGGATTTCTTCATTGTGAGGTTTGATCAGAGCGCTGGGAATCTGGCGGACTCCGAAGGACCCTGAAAGACATTGGACATCATCAGCCTCAGTGATGGAATGAGGTTGAAGTCGGTGTTGAAATGATTACCTGGTGTCAGTTTGTTTCGCAGAGAAACACAAACTGTGCAAAAGAGAAACTGCAGACTGGACTTTAAAACAAACAAACAAACAAACAAACAAACAGACAAAAAAAATGTGTAGCGGGTGGAAGGTGAACAAGACGGTTGACATACATGTGTAGAGCTGGGGCAACGTGAGGGGGAAAGGGGCGGAGTCAACACAATGAGCCGTGGGGCGTCGTCGTCATCCACAGAGAGCCTGCCACAGGATTTTATGTTCACCCTGTCAGCTGCTTGCACAGCAGTGAGAGTGCTGACGGCACAGTAGTAAACTCCACTGTCGCTCGGCCTCGCATCTGTCACGGTGAACGCACCTCATCCTTTGTAGCTGAATATTTGTACCGGCTGAGTCAGCCGAAGTCTGGCTGGCTGCTGAAAGGAACCATGTGGACCATCAGCGTCAGGCCCTCGCCTGGCCGCTGCAGGTACCAGCTCATCTCCAGGTAGTGGCCGCCCAGATCCTGACTACAGTTCATCTGAGCTGGCTGACCGGCCTCCACCAGTACCGCTGAGGTCTGTTGGACTGGGTTGCGCCCAGCGCTCCCTGCGACCACACCTCCCACCAGCAGCAGTAAACAGCAAACTGGCCTCGCCACAGACATGACGACGAATCTCTTGAGGGTCAGAGACGTTGTCCACTGACAGAGCAACTTGCATGATTCGTCCCAAGAAAAGACAGTGGATCAGCGGAACACAGCCCTGTCACATGACCTCTGAGAGGTGTGTTTTCAGAATGACATGATGTCACGTGGAAGTGGAAGGAATGTGTGGTTACCAAGCCTAACTATTAACCTGATAATGGAGTTATTCAGTGTGTGGTTAGTGTGAGCAGCTGCCTGCTGTTGGCTGCCGAGTCAAACCCGTGCGGTCTGACTGGGAGCTGTCATTACTCTACGAGGACCCCTACAGGATACGTGGGTTTGTGTTCAGTCTTTGCAAGGCCCTGCAGCACTGTGTTTACTGACGGCACAGAAATACACTCCCTGATCCTGCGGCTCGACTCACCTCACGGTGAACGACCCGTTGTAAGCATCGGGTTTGGTGGCTGAGAATTTGCTGGTGTTGAAGGAGCCAAAGTCGTGGTTCTTTCTCCCTAGTGCTGTGAAGACGACCAGCCTCATGGTTCCTCCTGGCAGCTGTCGGAACCAGTACATCTGAGTGTAACCTGCAGTCTTTGTGTGACTGCAGTCCATTGTAGCATCTTCCCCTTCAGGTTTCCACAAGCTGGACATTTGGGTGACATCATCAGCGCCTGTCAGACCTGCTAGAAGAACAGATTGGTCTCGTTTCTGTAAAGGTCAAAGAGTAACGCAGGGTTGCAGTGTTTGAGGCTGCTTCTACCTTTAATCCAGAGAAGAAGAATTAGTGCCACATTTTTCATGATGACAGCCATGTTGTGTCTATCCTAAGGATGCAGTTAGTCAAGTTAAAGTACTGGAGGAGTTAGAGGTCAAAATATCAGTGGTGGGCGTGTCATTCGAGACTTTCCCTCCTCTTTTATTGTGTCTGCCACGAGGTTCCTCTGCAGCAGAGGAAATGGAATGTTTAGATAACGATGAACTGGGGTTTTTGCTCAACGCTCTCATGCGACTCTGTCACTGTGTTGACTCACGGCACAGAAATACACTCCCTGGTCCTGTGGCTCCACTTTCTCCACAGTCAACGTCCCACTGAGGGCGTTGGTCTTGTTGGTCGAGAATCGTTTCCCCTTGAACTCTGGCTCAAATTTTGGTTCGGACTTGGGTGCAGTGAGCACCATCTGTTTCATGCCTTCTCCCGGCAGCTGTCGGAACCAGTACATCTGGTAGTAGAATTCACCCTTTGTGTGTCTGCAGTCCATTGTGGCGTTTTCCCCTTCAGTTGTCCAAAGTGTGGAGTTCTGGATGACGTCGTCCCCAGCCATCAGACCTGTGAGGAGAGCAGACCATTTAGCTGTGCTAACTGGAGAGATGATACAGTCGGGAAGGATTGGGACTGGTTGTACCTTCGATATCCTGAGCAGAAGAATCAAAGTAACGTGTTTTATGAAATCCATGTTGTCTGCACTCTGAGACCTTCGCTCATGTATTGTCTGTCAGAGAAGATGAAAGTATTGCAGGTGGGAGGGACCCTGGTTTGTGGATCAATATTCATATTGTCAATGTGTTGATGTTCTGCTCATCACTTTTGTTAAATAAGGTCTCCTCCTGCTGGTGTAAGATAAAAACTGAGGCCTCTGAAGGAGATTATGTCTGGTGTTTGAAGCTGCAGCGTTAGCTGTGTGTGTGTGTCAAGTGTGTTTGTGTCATGTGGTGTGTGTCAGTGGACGAGGAAGGAGCAGAAAGAGAGAGCTGTGTGTGGAGAGAAAGAGAGTTGTGTCATCCCCCCCCCCCCTCCATTTATAGCTCTTATCATGATTGGTTTGTAGTGGTACTGGTTTTACTGCTACTTGACACAATTTTCATCCTCTCACTAGCTAAAGATGCAAGCAGCAAGTCACAACATTTAGCAAATTAATATGGTATTGAACTAGAAATTTTTTTGAAATTTTTCATCATGCCTTGACAGTTTTAGACCCCTCAATTCAATTCAACTTTCTGACATGCAGAAAAGGACACACTGATGACTTCCCCATCTCTTTTCGAACAGTACTCTGTCTCTGTAAAATGAAGTAAACTTCCTGCGGTTCATTCAGGAAATTAGACGACATTACCATGGATGCTATCTGCTCCAACATGGAAAATAAATTGATCCAAGCCCATTTTTTGAACAGGATTCTCAACTCTCCTGCCACAATCAAAATATGGTCCGTTTTCCTTCTACACAACTGCCCCCTACTCTACTGCTCATTAATAATCACAGTAATAACATCCATCTATCCACCCGTCCACCCATCCATCCATCCATCCATTTCCAATACATTATTTCTTAACTCAGGGTCACAGGGTTCTGCTGGAGCCTATCCCAGGTGTCATAGGGCAAGGAGAGGCAGGGAGACACCTTGGACGTTCTTGGTGTGAGGCAGCAGCACCAACCATTGCACCACCTTGTGGCCAATATAACATAATGACGTTATTTGCTTTGCAATGTGCTTTTATTCCCGCTAGATGGAAGCAAATTGCAGCCATTGATGCTTCTGACAGTGCGCTGTTTGGTCTAATCTAGTTCATTATGCCAGTCTTCTTGCTCGTCTGCTATGTGCAATGCGTTGCAAGTTTATCCTGCAGATGGCGCCCTGCCCACTGAAACATTCTGCACTTGGCATCAGGCACAGCTGAGATGTCAGTGGAAAGTTTCAGTCTGGTCACAAGACACACGTGCCCAGGCTCAACATTATGATTGTGTGGATCCAGGAGAGTCGGGCAGTGATGAGCTGCTGGTTCTCTTATGTAGCCAACTTTTTGTCCCCTCACTTGTTTCCCTGAGAGATTCTGACATTCTAGTCTGTCCTGTCTGTTACATTGAATCCTGCTTTTTCACAGAGTTGCAGACGTTTATAGCGAAGGTTGTTTTCAATAGGACTGTCAACAGGTTAGACAGTTAAAGTGCTTCTGCATATACATGCCAAAGTGTCTGGTTACCAACAGTATTAATATCAGCACCATGTCTTTGGTGATTCCATTAGACACAGAAGAGACCTGAGCTCTGGTTTTAGCAGTAGAAGCAACAGCTTGTCTCTGCAGGATGAGGTTTTGTGGCTCAGATGTTGAGATGCTGCATATACTTTGTGGTTGCAAATCTGCTGTTTCCTGTTTGTTTCACTCTGACGAGCGCAAACATGTTTTTGACATTGTTCAATGTTATCTAAAAACAAAACAAATGGTTCGCAAGGTTCCTCAACGAGTGATCCAATGATGAGATCCCTATCACATGTCACAACTGTCCACCTCCTCATTCCTAGTTGCTAAATTATGATGATTTGACGCATGTAGTTAAGAGATGCTCATAACAGTATCAGGTGGGAGGAATCGTGGTGAAAACAAGCTTCAACTTTTGTGGTTCCTGCCAAGGCCTCCAGTGGAAAATAGCTGTTAAAAATAACACAAGTGACTTTCCAGAAGATAAAACTGTGACTCACGATATTACGGGACTCAAGAAGATTGGGTAGAAATACTGAATGTCAAGTCTTCAGTTGAGAAGATGCCTTTTTGTTTATACTGCTCCAACAAACGGCCTAAAGGCTTTTTGAGAAGTAATAAAAGTCCAGTAGAGTATTGGCTTTGGCTGGAGGTTGTCAACAGAGGGCTAATATGCAACTTCTTGGATGTTCTCTGTGTTTTTTGCATTTTGTTTTGTGTTTTTACGATTAATGACATTAGAAGATGGGGGTGATTATTTCAATTTACTCCTGACAATGATACTCTCAACAAAGAGCTCTCATTGTTTCCACATGCTGATTAGTTTTAATGTGGTTTGTCTGTTTGACACAGGACTTGAACCTCATGTGATGGATAAACAATGTTTAAAGAGCTGCAGTAACTCATAATGCAGCTTCACAGTTGACAGTTGACACAGAAATGAATGTTTTCCCAGCTGTGTGGACAGAGAGAGGGCGTGTGTGTGTGTGTGTACTGCGGATAAGCAGGTGCAATGCGAGGAGCGTGGCTGCGGAAACAAACAAGAAGACAGTTTCATCGTTTCTCAGCAGAGAAACAAGGCTGCGTGACCACATCCTGCACCTCTGCAGCATTTTGGCCCCAGTTTCACACTTGATGTGCTCACACACTCTTAAATCAATAAGGTACCAGGGTGAAGATACACACACTGACTTTATTAAACAAAAAAAAACTAAAAAAAACTGTGCTCTGAAAAAACACTTGTATGAACACAAATAAAAAGAAGAAGAAGTAGAAGAAGAAGTGGTGAATGTGAGGGTTTCCAGATTTGAACAGTCTTCATTTCCCAGCAGCCCCTCTGCTTGTCTCTCTCAGGGGCTCAGCTTCCCCGCTGACCTCTGAAAGCATGAAGACACACAGTGTTTTTAAGAGGAGAGGAAAAGAGGCAGAGGTCAAAGGTGGCACTGTGCTAGAAACCAACCTGAAGCCTGTATAGCAGAAATGCCACAAAGGCACAGTAGACGCAGCTCTTGGCGATGAAGACGATGTAGGAGAGTTTAGCCGACTGGCTGATCTTCAAGTATTTCTCTATGGGGGTTTTAAGCAGACAGTTAAAATTTTGAAGTTCCTCACTGGGAACATATCACACCTGAAATCTAAGACATTCTCACCTCTGGTCAGACTGTCCATTACTGGAGCTGAGAGGCAGAATGAACACAAACACATGGTTATTTCCCAGCCAGTCGTCAGGTTGGACATCTTCTCATCGCCCCAGTGGACTCACCTGGTTCACCATTGACCGTATCTGTTGTAATTATGTCACTGGTTCCATTGAAGATCTTGACGATGCATTTGAACTGGGTGTCAGGATTGAACCAGGTGTCAGCAGAGACCGTTAGCCTGCTGCTGATCTTGTAGTATTGCTCCCCCTGAGGCCGCAGTGGAGCAGTGTCTGTTGCCACGCCATCCTTGACCTCCTCCCCATTCTGCTCCCAGGACACGGAGACGTGGTCTGGGTAAACGACTGAGGCCACACACACAAGCGTCTTGATTCTTCCGTTGTCCTTCCTGCTTCTGCATTCCTCCTCTGAAGGTGTTATAAGATTCACCGTCGGTGGTGTCACTTGGCAAGTTTCCTCTGCAGAGAAATGTAAAAAAAAACTCTTTACCTCTGGTGAAACTTTACTTTGCTGGAGCTGAGAGGCAGACTGAACTCCAACACATGGTTATTCCCCAGCCAGCCATCAGGTTGGACATCTTCTCCACCCCAAAGTCAACTCACCTGGTTCACCATTGACTGTATCAGTTGTAATTATATCACTGGTCCCGTTTAAAATCTTGACAATACATTTGAACTGGGTGCCAGGATTGAACCAGGTGTCAGCAGAGACCCTCAACCTGCTGCTGATCTTGTAGAATTTCTCCCCCTCAGGTTGCAGTGCTGCAGTGTCTGTCGCCACGCCATCCTTGACCTCCTCACCGTTCTGCTCCCAGGACACGGAGACCTGTTCCGGGTAGAAGCCAGAGGCCATGCACACCAGCGTCTTCTTTCTGCCCTTGTCCTTGTTGTTTCTGCATTCCTCCTCTGGAGGCTTCATAAGATTCACGGTTGGTGCGGTCACTTGGCAATTTTCTTCTGCAGCAAAATAGACAAAAGACATCTTTACCTGTGGTCAGACTGGCAGGAGGAGAAAATGTCCAACCTGTTGACTGACTGGGAAATAACCAATTAATCTCTTGGCTCCAGCAAAGCCCAGTCAACTCACTTGATTCACCATTCACTTGATCCATCTTAATTCTGTTATTGGTCCCATCAAATAACTTGACGATGCATGTGAACTGGGTGCCAGGATTGAACCAGGTGTCAGCGGAGACCCTCAGTCTGCTGCACATGATGTAGTATTGCTCCCCCTCAGGTCGTAGGGTGGCAGTGTCCATTGCCACGCCATCCTTGACCTCCTTCCCGTTCTGTTCCCAGGACATGGAGGCGTGGTCTGGGTAGAAGCCAGAGGCCACGCACACCAGCGTCTTCTTTATGTCTTTGTCCTTCTGGTTTCTGCATTGCTCCTCTGAAGGTTTAATAATCTGCACCGTCGGTGATGTCACTTGGCGATTTTCTTCTGCAGAAACAAACATTCAAGTCAGTGTGAAAGCTGTGCAGTAGTTCCAGTCTGGTAGTGGTGCAGGATGTGGGAGGGTGACAGAGAATCGAGTGACCTTTCAGAGTTGACGCAATTTCAGGTCACCATGGCGGTTTGTGTAAAAAGTCTCTTAGGAAGTCTTACTGAGAACCGTCAGCCTGGTTTCTTCTCTGAAGACGGGAGGATAAGAAGTCGAGCATACTGCCGACTGGCGTGTGAAAAACTCACTAATCTACCGACCGGCTGCTTCACACTCGAAGTGGTTTGAAAGCACAAAGCACCGCAGAATAATCAGCTTGCCAACAGTTTAGAGTCGTGTCAGCAGCCTTCATCCAGTCCTGCCGCCCAAATATTCTATGTTTTTCAGTTTTCCTCAAGTTCTGCTCTGACCACACACATCAATGACGTTTATACCACTAAACAACATGTTGTTCATACGACAGCTCTCAGAGTTAACACTCAATTAGGTAAAGAAGCGCGGACGTGTCAAATATTTGAAGGATTTTCTCACCCAGCAGTGAGTCTGGTCCCTCTGCCAAAGTAAGCAGGATAATAATTGTTCACACTGATACAACACTGCAGAAAAAAGCTGCTAGCAGCGTTTCTTCTACACTTCACACTCATTCACTCTTATTGGACGTGCATTCTTTCCTCACACAATTTAACCACATTAACAGCTCTTAATGTTTTTGTAAACCTCACCAGCACCCAAACTGAGACGTTCCTTTAGAATTTGCCTTTTCATCTTGGCCATCAGTTTAAAACAGCATTGTTGTAGTGTTGTTGAGGGAGGAACGATGAGAGGAGATTTTGGTGCTTTACTCACTGAGAACAGCCAGTTTGGTTCCTGAGCCAAAGTGAGCTTAGTAATGGGCACAAAGTGTGAGCATGGTGCCAAATAGACAAATAGTTTGGCCCAACCTTTTTTTTGTTTGTTGATGTATGTCGACTCACCTAAAACAATCATTTTGATTCCTTGGCCAAAGTAAACCGTTTTCACCAAGAACAGTGAGATTTGTCCCTTTTCCAAAGTAGGCTTTGTTAAGATTATCACAGTGCAGAAACGCAGCATCAAACTAAAACCTTTCCCTCTGGTCAATGCAAAAATGTTTTCATATCTTTGTAGAACATTCATTCATCCATCTTCCATACCCGCTTATTCCTATTCAGGGTCACGGGGGTCTGCTGGAGCCTATCCCAGCTGTCTTAGGGCGAAGGCAGGGTGACACCCTGGACAAGTCGCCAGTTCATCGCAGGGCCTTTGTAGAACATGAATGGGCATATTTACCTAGAACTGTCAGCTTGGTTCCTTGGCTGAAGTGAGTAGGCTCAGTGTAGCCCACAGTGTTTTCACCTCAGCTCATTATTGCAGCTTCTTCAGACTGATGGATCCTCCTCCTTTACAACAACAACCAAACTAAATGAATGTTTTTTTCTGTTTAATCAAATAGTTAAAAGTCAGACTCACCAAAAACAATGTGGTTGGTTCATATTCCAAAGTATGCTTCAGTTCCAATGAACCCTTAATGCCCTTAATGTCTCCTTGACCAAAAAGTCTCCAGACTTTCTATAATCTGCACATTGAGTTGATATAATAATCCAGAGGAAGGAGAAAGGATGAGTTCAACCATGTCCAAAGTCCTGTTTGCTTTTCATCCAAATGAGCTGGAGGAACATCCAAACACTCCTCACAAGAGTTTGAAGAGTAATTCTGCATGTTTTCCAGCATATGTTGTGAATAAAAATTGACTTTTCTAAGGTCAGAGTGTCCTGATGCCTCACACACCTTCACCTGGGTGATGTTTCCTGCTAAACTGGAGTGGCAGGCAGCGTGCAGCATCCTCCACACTGAGTGCTAATGCTGGGAGGTTTTTGTACGGTGGCTCAATGGGATTGTATCACGTGGGTCCCAAGTATCCACAGTGAAAATGCACCACACAAAAACCTGCCGTGTGTTTGGCTGCCTGCTCAACCCTCCCTCCACATCTCAGCCTCCATCTGTGTGGGAGCAGCTGCAGCAGTCGGCCGCCTGCTGCTATTTCTGTGTGACAGCGGCTGAGAAAAGAAGAGTACAGGGAGGGAAAAGGAAGTTCAACTGGCCTGTTTGTGTTTGTTTTGGCTTGTTTGGGGAAGTGACATCACAGCTGGTCACACCTCTCTCTCTTCCTAGCCTGTCTCTCCTGGCAACAGGAGACAAACAGCTGATCAGTAGGTGATACAACTCCTTTTTAGATGGATCGGCCGATGACCAAAAAAAAAATCAAATCAAATAGCTTTATTGTGTGAGTGTATTGTGACCTCAAGCAACTTTCTTTTTAAGGCTATTTGCACATTACAACTGCTGTGTCATGTTAAAAAATTGTTAGCTACCACCGCTTACTCAATGTTCTTTTTGTGTTTTGTGTTCGCTGGCAGCGAAACTTAAGAAGCAGCAGTTTGCTGCCTCTTAAGTTTCGCTTTGTGAGCGATTTTAACGCACTTGTGTCAACATCTGTTGAATTAAGCTGTTACTGTTTAGTGCTTTGTGGCTAAAAATAAAAGATTTTATGACTCGATGGATTGTTTCATTGTCTTGATTTTCACAGCGAGGACAGTGATTTGAAACAAGTCAACAGCATTAAACAAAGAATTTTAAGGCCGACTAAAATGTTTTGAAACACAAAAAAGTTAAACATATTATTATGGGGACAACAAGAAGAAGAGAAGAAGCGCCGCTGGAAATGCGCCCAGAGCTAGCCATGGAGCGATCTGGTGTCGATTACTAATCCTGGTCAGAAAGCCCCACCCACAGCCTTCTGAGTGCATTTTGCTTTTACCAGACGGTAAAAGCACAATACAAAAGGAAAAAAGGACAAAAAAAGGACAAAAGGAAAAGGCAAAGGCAAAAAACTTTTGTCATTGTTTTTTCCATTAGTCTTTTACAATGACAAAACAGAAAAGGCAAAGACAAAATGTACCTTTATATTTGTATTCATTCATTCATTCATTCATTTTTAATTTTGACATTCCTGTGATTCCATAATTCACAAGGAAATTTCATTTTATGTTCTTCATGCTGACATTGCAGCTCTTCCATTATGGGTTCAGACACACTTAGAGAAGGAGGGTCAGAGAGTCAGCAGCTTCTCTTGATTTGGTTTTAGTCGCTCACGTGTATGGATTCCACTACTTGAAGTAGACTTTGGGTACATTTACTGCAGGTTGGGATATGTTGCAGTTCCGACTGTCCTTGTGAGCTCCATAAAGTCTGTTGTCAATTGCATAATGCTGCTATTATAAGTCAGGGTGGGGTCGATCCAATCCAGTGTTTGCGTTGGATTCTGATACCAACATAATTCATGGATTGGAAATTTCTGATCAATGATCAACTCATGTAAAATCAACAATAATGATAATAATATTAAAGCAGACAGAGCTCTGATGTCGGAGACGTTTCTCAGCCTATTTTTCCTCCACACTTTAATCATTGGTGCAGTCAGGGTCTCAAGGAGATGTGGGTTTTAAGTGAAGTGAAGACATTAAACCACATCACTGTGCTCTTTCTTGCAGCGCAGAAATACACACCTGAGTGTGACGGATCAGCTCTGGGAATTATCAGCGCTCCTTTTTGCTTGCTTTCCCTGGTGATCTCAAAGTGATTCCTAAACTGATCCTCATAGTCAGGGCTACTGCCATAATAGTTGTATCCAATCAAGCTGATCGAGCCCTTGTCCTTCTGCTGGTACCACAGCATTACAGTCAAGCTGCTGTCATCGTGGCTGCAGCTGATTTTTACCCTTGTTGCCGCGTTGACTATTTTTGGGAAGGACGGCTCAAATCTCAGTCAGCGCCTCATCTGTCAGAAAAAAAGGAAATTGCATTAAAATTCAGCTGAATTAAAATTAAAGATGTACAATTCAGTTGATTTAGAAATTCAACACAACAATGAAATGAGTGTTTTCAATGTTTTGGACGTTACATGGCAGTAAGATGAGGAGAAGTCCAGTCAGAGACGGAGACATGTTGGAGCCGCTGTGGATGAAAGTGATGAAACTTCTTCTGCTCATTCTCATGTCCCAGTAACAGGAAGAGATCAGGGCTTTTAGTGAGGGAGGGGCTTGAAGCCACATATAAGTCACATCTTCTCTCATCAGCTTGAATTGGTCTTTGAACTGCTTCTCATAGGTCGGGGAACTCTGACCATATGTGTAACCAATGAGATCCAGAGACCGGCCGTCCACTTTCTGCTGGTAGCAGAGCATCACCTGAAGGTTGTTGTCATTATGACTGCAGGATAGGCAGACTGTGGTGTTCTCTCCTACTATCTGTTGAGGAGAGTCCTTGAAGGTCACTGTGCTCACCAGGAGGAGGGACAACAAGATTGTTGATGCAAAGAGAGAGAAAAAAAAACAAGGAAAATATTTTTTGCTGCTGTTTTAAGTTGAGACGGTGTTTGAGCTCACTTAATAAAAAGAGATGAGAAGTAAGTTAAAGTTTAACAACCAGTGATTGTCACATCCTGAAGGATGTGAATTGTCCTCTGCATTTGACCCATCATCCTCTGAGGGAGCAGTGGGCAGCAGCGGTGAAAAGCTGTCTTACCTGGTCTCTGCCTCCCCCTGTTGGTGAAATGTCAGCCGTCAAGATGGTTGTGCAAGTTTTTGATTTTCTAATTATGATATTTTTATATAAAACATTCAGAGACAAAATGAAAGTAAATTCTTTATATTTTCCAATGTTGTGTTTAAATGTAAATTATCATAAGTAAGGAACACATCTGCTTCTGGATTTATTTTCTGGGCTTCCAGGATTGTAGGAGAGTCATAATACATATAACCAATAAGCTTGAGGGCAGAATCTCCTAGTGAGCACTGGTACCATAGAATGGTGTCATAGCCTGGGATGGTATGTCTGAAGCTCAGGTGGACTTCTTGGTTTGGTTTCACTATCAGGTCGGTGGGAGTCTGGAAAACTTGTTGACCTTTACTGAGGTAGAAACTCCTGGAAGGAATTAGAAGGCAACATTAAGTTGCTAGATTAGTGTGATAGTGGTGGAGTGTCTGTCTTAGCATGTGAAGTTGCTTGTTTGGATTAAATTACTGGGAAAACATTCAAAAGACTTTAACAGTGAGAAATAAGTTGTTTCTCTCAGGTCAGTAATGAATTGAAACACTGTATAAATACGTCACCTTTCATCCTGGAGATGATGAGGTTTTAACATGATGTGAATAGCGTCATGTTGAGTTCAGTGACCCAGCTGGAGTTGTTTGTGCTGCTTTTTCAACCAAAGGAAGAGACAGGAAGTGATGTTGTCATCACGTCACATTGTTAACATGTGAAGCTCAACATTTCAGTAGACAGTGAGGAAGTTCTTTGAATGTGATGAGGAACAGAAACATAAGCATCATGTGGAGATCATACATGGAGTTCAAAGTCTAATGTGAATAATGATAAACGATGAAGATAATATGATGTGGTCGGGAGATGTGGCTTCATGTTGGTTCCTCTGCCCTATTCTCAGAGTATTTCTGGTGCTCCAGCTTCTGGTAAGAGTTAAGTCACTTCCTGATTCCGCTGCCCAATCAGTTTTTGTTCAGCCGCTCTGCATCTCGCATTACCATGTTTGCTTACAGCACAAAAGTAAATGCCCCTGTCCTCCAGCTGCAGGTCTTTCACAGTCAGAGCGCCAGTGGAGAATTTTTCTTTGGTTGCTGAATACCTTCTGTCGGCTCCCTTGTTGCCAGGTTTCCCACCATAAAATGTGCAGACAGCCATGCTCATGCTTTCCCCCCCGATGCCAAAACCAGTACATCTGGTTATAAGTAACATCTCCACTGTGGTTTCAGTTCATCTCTGCAGAGTTTCACACTGCAGTCAAATAAAATCAATGTTATCTTGGAGGTGGGAGAGATCATCTTTAATGTTACTTCCTGGTTTGCTTGTCACTTTTGTTGAAGGTCTCCTCCTGTAAAATCAGCCCTAAAGCAGCTTTTAAAAGAAAATTTCCAACACACACCAATATTTTCTCATACCTATTTCAAACTCCCTGTGCCCACACATGCACTCAATCTCCCCTCAGCACTGTCACAATGGTTCCAATTCCCAACTTTCTGATGTCTTTCAAACCTCTGAAGCTAAAATGGGGAGTGGTGTGAACCCAAATGCAGCACAAACAGCGTAGTAGAGATTGTAATGACCTTTATTAGAACAGTCCGCAGGTGAAATGGCAGGTAAGGGAGAAGGTGCTGGATCAGGCAGAAGGCTGGTCGGGTTGTCAGGGAGCTGACGGTGGAGGCTGTTCGGGGGCTGAAGGCTGGTCTGGTGGTTGGGGAGCAGGAGCAGGCAGGTCAGAACACCGGGAAATCCAAGCAGGACCGGGCTCGGTCAGCAACAGGTGCGCATGCAGAGACCTGCGGGAAGGTCTTGCATGAGAACAAAGAATAATCTGGCAAAGAATGGGTGTGGAGCAGGAGCATATATACTGAGCTGATTGCAGATGAAGAGCAGCTGTGAGCACAGGTGAGTGGAGTTGGCTGATGAGGTAGGAGTGGCTGGCATGCTGAGTGGAAAAGTACTGTGACCCAATAACAGAACTATAACAAGAGCAAGTCATGCCTCTCCTTTGTGTGATTGCCAATCTGTCATTGTTAACTCTCCTCTCACCAATGGAATAGTTCTTTCTTCCTTCAAAACTGCCACCATCACCCAAATCCTGAAAAACTGGCTCGTATCCCAATATTTACACTAATCTCATTCCCTTCTCCAACCACCTTTCATTTCCAAAATCCTCGAAAAAGTAGCCAAAAAGGTTTTTGCATGAGCACCAAAACTGCCCTTATAAAAATCCAGTCAACAGTCAACGTCCCACTGAGGGCGTTGGTCTTGGTAGTCGAGAATCGACTGGCTCAAATTTTGGTTCGGACTTGGGTACAGTGAGCACCATCTGTTTCATGCCTTCTCCCGGCAGCTGTCGGAACCAGTACATCAGATAGTTTCACCCTTTGTGTGTCTGCTGTCCATTGTGGCGTTTTCCCCTTCAGTTGTCCAAAGTGTGGAGTTCTGGATGACGTCGTCCCCAGCCATCAGACCTGTGAGGAGAGCAGACCATTTAGCTGTGCTAACTGGAGAGATGATACAGTTGGGAAGGATTGGGACTGGTTGTACCTTCGATCCTGAGCAGAAGAATTAAAGTAACGTGTTTTATGAAATCCATGTTGTCTTCACTCTGAGACCTTCGCTCATGTATTGTCTGTCAGAGAAGATGAAAGTATTGCAGGTGGGAGGGACCCTGGTTTGTGGATCAATATTCATATTGTCAATGTGTTGATGTTCTGCTCATCACTTTTGTTGAATTAGGTCTCCTCCTGCTGGTGTAAAATAAAGACTGAGGCCTCTGAAGGAGATTATGTCTGGTGTTTCGAGACATGTTAGCTGTGTTTGTGTGCAGGTGTTCTTGTGTCATGTGGTGTGTGTCAGGTGTTGAGGGTGCTCATGTGTATCAGTGGACGAGGAAGGAGCAGAAGAGAGAGCTGTGTGTGGAGAGAGAGAAAGTTGTGTCATCCCCTCATTTATAGCTCTTATCATGATTGGTTTGTAGTGGTACTGGTTTTACTGCTACTTGTAACAAGTTTCATCCTCTCACTAGCTAAAGATGCATCAGCAAAATACCACAGTTGGCAAATTAATATGGTATTGAACAACATTAATATAACCCACACTAGAGATTTTTCATCATGCCTTGACAGTTTTAGGCTCATCAATTGACATCAATTCATTGACTTCATGACATGCAGAAAAGGACACACTGATGACTTAACCTGCTGTTCTGGTCTCTCCTCCTTACAACTGCACAGCTCATGAACTCCATATAAGTGACCATTTCCTCATCTCTTTAAGAGACAGTACCTTGGGGTGAGGCAGCAGCGCCAACCACTGCACCAATGTGGCCAATATAACATTATGATGTTATTTGCGTTATATTTGCAATATGCTTTTATTTCAGCTAGATGGCAGCAAATTGCAGCCACAGCAGTGAGCTCTGTTTGGTCTAATCTAGTTCATGATGCCAGTCTTCTTGCTCGTCTGCTATGTGCAATGTGTTGCAACTTTATCTTGCAGATGGCGCCCTGCCCACTGAAACATTCTGCACTTGGCATCAGGCACAGCTGAGATGTCAGTGGAAGGTTTCAGTCTGGTCACAAGACACGTGCCTGTGCTTAACAGTATGATTGTGTGGATCCAGGAGAGTCGGGCAGTGATGAGCTGCTGGTTCTCTTATGTAGCCAACTTTTTGTCCCCTCACTTGTTTCCCTGAGAGATTCTGACATTCTAGTCTGTCCTGTCTGTTACATTGAATCATGCTTTTTAACACAGATGCAGATATTTATAGTGAAGGTTGTTTTCAACAGGTCAACAGGTTAGACAGTTAAAGTGCTTCTGCATATACATGGCAAAGTGTCTGGTTACTAACAGTATAAATATCAGCACCATGTCTTTGGTGATTCCATTAGACACAGAAGAGACCTGAGCTCTGGTTTTAGCAGCAGAAGCAACAGCTTGTCTCTGCAGGATGAGGTTTTGTGGCTCAGACGTTGAGATGCTGCGTATACTTTGTGGTTGCACATCTGCTGCTTCCTGTTTGCTTGACGCTGACTCTCACAAACATGTTTTTGACATTGTTCAATGTTTTCTAAAAACAACAAAACAAATGGGTCGCAAGGTTCCTCAATGATGAGAGCCCTATTACATGTCACAACTGTCCGCCTCCTCGCTCTAGTTGCTAAATTACAATGATTTGATGCCCACAGTAAAAAAAAATAATAAAATGCTCATTACAGTATCAGGTGGGAGGAATCGTGGTGAAAACAAGCTTCAACCTTTGTGGTTCCTGCCAAGGCCTCCAGTGGAAAATGACTGTTAAAAATAACGCACAATCAGAAGATAAAAATGTGACTAATTTTAAGGCATCGTGAGAAATAAGAAAAGTGCAGGAGAACATTGGCTCAAAGCAGGAGGCTTTCAACAGAGGGCTAATATGCAATTTCCTGGAGGTTCTCTGTGTTGTTGTTGTTTTACGATTAATGACATTAGAAGATGGGGTGATTATTTCAATTTACTTTTTTACAATGACACTCAACAAAGAGCTCTCATTGTTTCCACATGCTGATTAATTTTAATGCGGTTTGTCTGTTTGACACAGGACTTGAACCTAATGTGATGGATAAACAATGTTTAAAGAGCTGCAGTAACTCATAATGCAGCTTTAGTTGACACAGAAATGAATGTTTTCCCAGCTGGGTCGACAGAGAGAGAGTGTGTGTGTGTGTGTGTGTGTGTGTGTGTGTGTGTACTGCGGAGAAGCAGGTGCAATGCACGGAGCGTAGCTGTGGTAACAAACAAGACGGCAGCCTTGTTTCTCAGCAGAGAAACAAGGCTGCGTGACCACATCCTGCGCCTCTGCAGCGTTTTGGTCCCAGTTTCACACTTGATGCACTCGCACACTCTTGAATCAATAAGGTACCACGGTGAAGATCCACACACCGACTTTATTAAGAAATTTAAAAAAATGTGCTCTTAAAAAACACTTATGCGAACACGAAGAAGTAGAAGAAGAAGTGGTGAATGCGAGGGTTTCCAGATTTGAACAGGCTTCATTTCCCAGCAGCCCCTCTGCTTGTCTCTCTCAGCAGCTTAGCTTCCCCGCTGACCTGAGCATGAAGACACATGGTGTTTTTAGGAGGAGAGGAGAAGAGGCAGAGGTCAAATGTCAAAAATGCCTCTGTGCTAGAAACCAACCTGAAGCCTGTACAGCAGAAATGCCACAAAGGCGCAGTAGACCCAGCTCTTGGCGATGAAGACAACGCAGGAGAGTTTAGCCGACTGGCTGATCTTGAAATATTTCTCTACAGGGGCTTTAAGCAGATGGTTGAAAATCTGAAGCTTCTCATGGTGATCATGTCACACCTCAAATCAAAGACATTCTTACCTATGGTCAGATTGTCCTTTACTGGAGCTGAGAGGCAGATTGAACATAAACACATGGTTATTTTCCAGCCAGTCGTCATGTTGGACATCTTCTCATCCCCCCAGTGGACTCACCTGGTTCACCATTGACCATAGCTGTTGTAATCATAAACTTTTCCCCATCAAAGAACTTGACGATGCATGTGAACTGGGTGTCAGGATTCAACCAGGTGTCAGCAGAGACCCTCAACCTGCTGCTCATCTTGTAGAATTTCTCCCCCGGAGGCCGCAGTGCAACGGTGTCTGTCGCCACGCCATCCTTGACCTCCTCCCCATTCTGCTCCCAGGACACGGAGACGTGGTCTGGGTAGAAGTCTGAGGCCACGCACACCAGAGTCTTGTTTCTCCCGTTGTCCTTCTGGTTTCTGCATTCCTCCTCTGAAGGCTTAATAAGCTTCACCGTCGGTGGTGTCACTTGGCAATTTTCTTCTGCAGTGAAATAGACAAAAGACTGGGGTTTGCTGGAGCTGAGACAGGTTAAACACAAAGACTTGGTTATTTCCCAGTTAGTCAACTCACTTGGTTCACCATTAACTATATCCGTCTTAATTATGTAAATGGTCCCATCAAAAAACCTGACGACGCATTTGAACTGGGTGCCAGGATTGAACCAGGTGTCAGCAGAGACCCTCAACCTGCTGCTGATCTTGTAGTAGTTCTCCTCCTCAGGCCAAAGGGCGGCTGTGCCCATTGTCACGCCATCCTTGACCTCCTCCCCGTTCTGCTCCCAGGACACGGAGGCGTGGTCTGGGTAGAAGTCTGAGGCCACGCACACCAGAGTCTTCTTGCTGCCTTTGTCCTTCTGGTTTCTGCATTGCTCCTCTAAAGGTTTAATAATCTGCACCGTTGGTAATGTCACTTGGCGATTTTCTTCTGCAGAGACAAACATTCAAATGTAGCGGTGCATGATGTGGTAGGGGTTACAGAAACTCGAGGGAACATTCAGAGTTGACGCAATTTCGGGTCACCTTGGCGGTTTGTGTAAAAAGTCTCTTAGGAAGTCTTACCGAGAACCGTCAGCCTGGTTCCTTCTCCAAAGACGGGAGGATAAGAAGTCGAGCATACTGCCGACTGGCGTGTGAAAAACTCACTAATCTACCGACCGGCTGCTTCACACTCGACGGGGTTTGAAATCAAAAAGCACCACAGAATAATCAGCTTGCGTGCAACAGTTTAGAGTCCTGTCAGCAGCCTTCATCCAGTCCTGCTGCCCACATATTCTATGTTTTTCAGTTTTCGTCAAGTTCTGCTCTGACCACACACATCAATGACGTTTATACCACTAAACAACATGTTGTTCATACGACAGCTCTCTGAGTTAACACTCAATTAGGTAAAGAAGCGCGGACGTGTCAAATATTTGAAGGATTTTCTCACCCAGCAGTGAGTCTGGTACCACTGCCGAAGTAAGCAGGATAATAATTGTTCACACTGATACGAGACTGCAGAAAAAAGCTGCTAGCAGCGTTTCTTCTACACTTCACACTCATTCACTCTAATTGAACTTGCATTCTTTCCTCACACAATTTAACCATTTAAACAGCTCTTAATGTTTTTGTGGCCGTGTTATGATTCAGTACATCCCCTTGCAGATCAAACAGCAGAAACACCTTCATGACATCAAACCTTTAGAGAAATTACTCTGGCTTTAAAATGATTTCTCAACTAAGACAGTTTTGTCCCATGGCCGAAGAAAGCCTGCAGTGTCCCACAGTCACAGTAAACCCCACCAGCACCCAAACTGAGACGTTCCTTTAGAATTTGCGGGTTTAATTCATTTAAATTATTTTTGATTTACAACAAATGTAACTTTAAAACTGCAAAGAAGACTGTCTGCCTCTTCTCAGGTGAACTGACCTTTGTTTTCCAACATGCTGCATCACTTTTGCCTTTTCATCTTGGCCATCATTTTAAAACAGTAGTGTTGTAGTGTTGTTGAGGGAGGAACAATCAGAGGAGATTATGGTGCTTAACTCAATGAGAACAGCCAGTTTGGTTCCTGAGCCAAAGTGAGCTTAGTAATGGGCACAAAGTGTGAGCATGGTCACAAATAGACAAATAGTTTGGCCAAAACTTTTTTTTGTTCGTTGATGTATTACACACATCCAAATCATTAAATTTTCTTGAACTACACAGCCTATGCACATTGTTTAATACTTCTTTGGATGTCGACTCACCTAAAACCATCATTTTGATTCCTTGGCCAAAATAAACAGTTTTTCTGCTAAAACCAAGAAGTTAAAATTCTGACTCACCCAGAACAGTGAGATTTGTCCCTTTTCCAATGTAGGCTTTGTTAAGGTTGTCACAGTGCAGAAACGCAGCATCAAACTAAAACCTTTCCCCCCGGTCAATTCAAAAAGGTTGTCATATCTTTGCAGATCATAAATGGGCATATTTACCTAGAACTGTCAGCTTGGTTCCTTGGCTGAAGTAAACAGGAGTAGTGGAGCAAGTACACACAGTGCTTTCACCTCAGCTCATTATTGCAGCTTGTTCAGACTGATGGATCCTCCTCCTTTACAACAACAACTAAATGAATGCCTTTGTTTTTTTTTTTGTTTGTTTTTACTAAACAAAATAGTTAAAAGTCAGACTCACTACAACAGTGAGTTTGGTTCCTTTTCAAAAGTAGGCTTCAGTTCCAATGTCACACTAAATGTCTCCTCTACAAAAAAGTCTCCAGACTTTCTATAATCTGCACATTGAGATGGTATAATAATCCAGAGGAAGGAGAAAGGATGAGTTCAACCATGTCCAAAGTCCTGTTTGCTTTTCATCCAAATGAGCTGGAGGAACATCCAAACACTCCTCACAAGAGTTTGAAGAGTAATTCTGCATGTTTTCCAGCATATGTTGTGAATAAAAATTGACTTTTCTAAGGTCAGAGTGTCCTGATGCCTCACACACCTTCACCTGGGTGATGTTTCCTGCTAAACTGGAGTGGCAGGCAGCGTGCAGCATCCTCCACACTGAGTGCTAATGCTGGGAGGTTTTTGTACGGTGGCTCAATGGGATTGTATCACCGTGGGTCTAGTATCCACAGTGAAAATGCACCACACAAAAACCTGCAGTGCATTTGGCTGCCTGCTCAGCCCTCCCTCCACATCTCAGCCTCCATCTCTGTGGGTGCAGCTGCAGCAGTCGGCCGCCTGCTGCTATTTCTGTGTGACAGCGGCTGAGAAAAGAAGCCAGAGTACAGGGAGGGAAAAGGAAGTTCAACTGGCCTGTTTGTGTTTGTTTTGGCTTGTTTGGGGAAGTGACATCACAGCTGGTCACACCTCTCTCTCTTCCCAGCCTGTCTCTCCTGGCAACAGGAGACAAACAGCTGATCAGTAGGTGATACAACTCCTTTTTCAGATGGATCGGCCGATGACCAAATGGAAATCAAATCAAATAGCTTTATTGTACCCAAGTTGAAACGAGATTTGTTCACGATGCCCATACCAAAGTGCAAAGAATAGCAATAAATAAAAGTAAATATTAACATAAAGCAATGCATAAAGTGATATAGAATAAGAATAACATGTATAAAAGTCCACAGTATAAAAGCAATAAAATACAGCACGCTTGCGTATTTTCTCGGTCTTTTTATCCGTCTCAACTTCCATTTGGCCGCTATTTATTGTCAAGGCTGGCATTTGATATGGTGGTGGGAGGGTAGTAGAGGGTAGTTTTGGGTACAGGGTGGTGTTTAGTGTCAGTGTTTAGTTTGGATCTTCTCATGGAGGTTTCTCTGACTTGGGCATCAGTGTGGCCCCCCTGGAGTTGCGGTTGTGTACTGCAGCGCATGCCACATGCACGTGCCACAGCCACAACATGTATTCTGTACAATACAGGCCTCGGACGCCAGGAGTGTCCGTCCCGTCAAGTGCGCTGTGAGTCCCACCCCAATTTTTTCTGACCCCCTTACAGTGTTCGAACTGTATCTTTCTAGTGCCTTTTAATAACCATATTTCCGGTGCGATAACCGTATAATTCCAGAGTTTAAACTGTATCTTTCGGGTGATTATCCGTATTTCCGGTGATGAACCGAATATTTATGGTATACTTGTATCCAGAATTTCTTACTAGGGCACTTGAATTGACAGTGACGACAAATTTTGGAAATTGCCAATGTGCAGACCTTCGATGAAACTGGTGTCTGCTTAACTTTTACTGGGGCCCCTTTGTCGTTAGTTGTCCTCCGAAGTTACCGCTGTTGAATTCTTTGCATCAGATCACTTCTCCTTCTTCATCATGTTGGGGTCACCAAATTGTTGGATCGCCTTATTTTCTGGCATTGTGCTAACGAGCCACACTTTCTTTGAATGAAGAATCTTAGGAGAATGCTGAATTCAATATGTCTTTAGTAAACAAATTACTTCAGGATTCAAATATACAGAGCTCTGGGTCAAGTTCAAGCCTAAAATCAACAAGTGCTATCAGTGTATGAAATCCGACTGACTCTTTGTCCCCTTCCTCAGTCTTTATAGATAGAAAAGGTCCAGTTGTTCTTGTTGGCGCTCTCAGATTACACCCTCCTCTGATTGGCTGTCTGGTCTTCGCATCCCACCCTCATTGGATGTTGCTGCTGTCAGTGTTCCCAGATGTAGGCTGAGGTCCGAGGTAGAGATGCTTGGTAGAGAGACGCCGGATCCTCTCTCGGCCTGGATCCGGCAGTCATCTAAGGTAACTGTTTTACGATGGGTGATTCCTGGGTCCTCTCTTAGGAATCATCTGAGTGAGTATATGATTATGTATAAGCATTTAGATTAAAACATAATAATACCTTCAGAATATGACTAAACTTTTCTAAGGCCAGAGTGGCCTGATGCATCACACACCTTCACCTGGATGATGTTTCCTCCTAAACTGGAGTGGCAGGCAGCGTGCAGCATCCTCCACACTGAGTGCTGATACTGGGAGGTTTTTGTACGGCGGCTAAATGGGATTGTATCACTGTGGCTCCCACGTACCCCACGGTGAAAATGCACCACACAAAAACCTGCCGTGTGTTTGGCTGCCTGCTCAGCCCTCCCTCCACATCTCGACCTCCATCTCGGTGGGAGCAGCTGCAGCAGTCGGCCGCCTGCTGCTATTTCTGTGTAACAGCTGCTGAGAAAAGAAGCCAGAGTACAGGGAGGGAAAAGGAAGTTCAACTGGCCTGTTTGTGTTTGTTTTGGCTTGTTTGGGGAAGTGACATCACAGCTGGTCACACCTCTCTCTCTCCTCCTGGCCTGTCTCTCTTGGCAACAGGAGAGAATAACAGCTGATCAGTAGGTGATACAACTCCTTTTACAGATGGATCGGCCAATTCAAAATCAAATCAAACAGCTTTATTGCACCAAGTTAAAATGAGATTGGATCAGGATGCCCAGACCAAAGTGCAAAGAATAACAATAAATATAAGTAAATATGAATATAAAGCAATGAATAAAGTAAAATTGAATTAAAACAACGTGTATAAAAGTCCACAGTATAAAAGCAATAAAATACAGCGCGTTAGTGTATTTCGTCGGTCTCTTTATCTGTCTCAACTTCCATTTGGCCGCTATTTACTGTCAAGGATGGCATTTGATATGGTGGTGGGAGAGTCTGCAATGTTGTCCAGGGAGGGCAGAGGGTGGCTGATGATCTTTTGTGCCAGTATTATGATCCTCTGCAGGGCTGTCCTGTCCTTTACAGTGAGGCTGGCATATCAGACTGTAATGGCATATGTCAGAAAACAAAGCTGGACAGAACACTCTCCACTGCGGAGTGATAAAATCTCTCCATCAGGTTGTCCTGCAGGTGACACTTCCCGAGCATTCTTAAGAAATACAGTCTTTGCTCTGCTTTGCTGACCATCGCCGCACTGTTGGTGTGCCAGGCCAGGTACTCAGCCACATGAAGAAACTTGAAGGAAGACACTATATCCACACAGGTACCACCCAGTTCCTCTGAAGGCTAAGCTTCACCGTCTGTGGTGTCACTTGGCAATTTTCTTCTGCAGTGAAATAGACAAAAGACTGGGGTTTGCTGGAGCTGAGACAGGTTAAACACAAAGACTTGGTTATTTCCCAGCTAGTCAACTCACTTGGTTCACCATTAACTATATCCGTCTTAATTATGTCACTGGTCCCATCAAAAAACCTGACGACGCATTTGAACTGGGTGCCAGGATTGAACCAGGTGTCAGCAGAGACCCTCAACCTGCTGCTGATCTTGTAGTAGTTCTCCTCCTCAGGCCACAGGGCGGCTGTGCCCATTGTCACGCCATCCTTGAAACAAAGCTGGACAGAACACTCTCCACTGCGGAGTGATAAAATCTCTCCATCAGGTTGTCCTGCAGGTGACACTTCCTGAGCATTCTTAAGAAATACAGTCTTTGCTCTGCTTTGCTGACCATCGCCGCTCTGTTGGTGTGCCAGGCCAGGTCCTCATGAAGAAACTTGAAGGAAGACACTATATCCACACAGGTACCGTTGATCCACAGGGGGGCCTGGTGTGCTCTCCTCTTCCTCTAGTCCATCACCATCACCTTGGTTTTGCTGGTGTTCAGCAAGAGGTTGTTCGCTGAACACCACATGACTAGTTTCTGGACCTTCTCCCTGTACTCTGTCTCATCGCCGTTGGAGATGACACCCACCAATGTGATGTCGTCCGCGAACTTGACGATGATGTTCAAGTGGTGGAGGGAGGTGCAGCATTGAAGAGAGTCGTGCTGAGTGTTTGAGTGGGGGATGTGTGGGGCCCCACTCTTACTTGCTGTGGCGGTCTGTCAGGAAGTCGTTTATCCAGGCACAGATGATGGGTGGGAAGTCCAGGTTGGTCAGCTTTTTGATAAGGATGTTTGGCAGGATGGTGTTAAATGCTGAACTAAAATCTACAAAGAGTATCGGGACACAGTTCCCCTGTTTTTCTGTGTGGCTCACAGCAGTGTGGAGGACAGTGGTGACGGCATCAGCTGTTGACCTATTTGCCTTGTAGGCAAATTGGTGTTGGTCAAAGTTCTCCGGGAGGTGGGACATGATGTGGCGTAGAAACAGCCTCTCGAAGCATTTCATGAACACAGACATTAGAGCCACCAGAATGTAGTCATTAAGGCTGTTTATTGTGAACTTCTTGAGGACGAAGAAGACATTTGGTCTGCACAGGCCCTCAGTACTTTGCCCAGTACCCCATCTGGCCCTGCTGCTTTATGACAGTTCACAGCTTTCAGAACACCCCTCACCTGATGTTTATGTACCTCATAAGATAAGATAAGTTTTTCTTTATTTGTCCCACAGTGAGGAAATTTCCATCACTACAGCAGCAAAGGTGGATAGCAACACACAATAAAAAGCAGTGCAAACAAGTATATGTAAATCACAAATAGAATTAAGTAGTAGAAAAAAACAGAAACAAAAAATATCTAAGCAATTTAAGAATAAAAATTAGATTAAATAAAATAAAATAAAATATGAACATATCTACAAATACAGTGTATGTGCAGAGTGTGCAATCTACTGGGAGCGCTGCTTGTTGTAGAGTCTGACAGCTGCAGGAAGAAAGAACCTCCGATAGCGTTCGTTCACACACTTGGGTGAAGCAGTCTGTCACTGAAGGAGCTCTGCAGTGGAGTCAGAGGCCCTGTTTGAACTTGGTCATTTCAAGCGTTTTTCGTGTTCCGATCGGCAAAAACCACACCAAGTAATCAAGTGGAAACAGTCCAAATCCGTATTGTCATCCGATCACTCAAACCACCTCAGGGAGGTGGTTTCGACACTTCGCATGGCATTCCTCACGGACATGTGAACAGAATGCAATCTCAGTCCACATTAACGACCTCAGACTCCACTCACCTCTCCCGTGTACGTACTTGGTCGGCGCCCCACCTCCCGGCCTCGTCATTATAAAGTTACAAACAAGAAGCGAAAACAAATCATTTTTGTTAGACTCTTATTAGGATGCTAATAAATGTTATTCCGCATCAGCGTATTTTGTCAGTGGAGCAGCGGTCGCAGTTTCCCACATATGAGATTAAATGTGGGACGTTGCATCCCAAAATGTTCCAGCCACTGTTCATCCGAAAATGAAGTCATCGCCACTCTGTCCCACCAATCGTTACTCCTCACTCGGATCCATACGCATCTTTCTGGTTCCACGGCTATCAGAGCAGAGACAAATGCTGTTGCCCTCTTCCTTCTCCATGCTGCTCTTCTCTTTAGTCGGCGCTTTAAGACCATTAACCGGCTTTGTCCATGACTTCCGATAATTCGGACGAGCTGCAGTAGAATTAAAACGAGTGACTTGATATAGTCCGCAAACAGGAAGTTGATTCTTATTCGTTTTCAGGTGAAACTAGCCGTAGTTTTGCGCTTTACTGCCCCTAGTGGTTAAAAATGCACTAATGCAATCACAAGTGGCACGCTGGAGACTGGAAGCTAAGAGCCCTTCCACTGCATCTTGAATGCCTTCCTCTGCAGGTGGTTTATGATTATATTGGCTCTGCCGGATGGGTGTGTAATCTGAGATGACAAATGTAACTGGCTCAACGGTCAGTCCCACATCCGTTGAGCCTGCGGACCACAGTGTGTCCGGGAGCGAATTTAACATATGTGCACTATCGGGATGGTCAGTCTTTTCTCTCCCATGAAACCTTTGAATGTGGCGGTGTTGTAATATCACTGAATTAGTGGTTGCATGTACTATCTTGTAACTACTCTCTGAGGGAGAATAAAACAGCCTAGGAATTTGAGAAGAGCCCAAGTCAGGATATCGAGGGTAACGTGAGGACACGCCTCCTACGCCATTTCTTACCACTCGTTCTGTTTAGCCGTAAAATCAACCAACATAGCCATACCCTCAGGCCCAACCAACAAACACAGTGACATAATTGTCCAAAAAGTTCCCTGCAACTGTTCTCTAAATGCTTCTTGATACCCCTCATTATTATCGGGCCGTAGAATAGGATGACATGATAGGGGTCAGCTTGCAGGGCGACAGGATATAGCATAGACAACCAGGGCCTCCAGCTCTGAAACAGCGCCACAACACCGACACAATGCGAGGTCTCCGGCTCAAGTTCTCCCCAGCAGATGTCTGCCCACACCCCCTGATCTGGGGTGGGATTTCGTGTAGCATTGAGCAGTTCAGTTGTGTCCCATTTGTAAATCGCACCACAAGGCCTGTGACTACACACAATATGGCTGCCCCTGTCCTCACAAGGAGATCTCGCCCCAACAAGTTAATTGGGCAATGTAGTGAAATCACAAAGGGATGCAATATAGTCTGACGAGATGAGTCACCAACGGTACAGAAAACGGCAGTCTCTCTGGTCATCCCGAGAACCCAACAAGCTCGACGGTGTCAGATGAGATCATCTCTGGTGAAACATTCCATGAGATGGTGGAATAGCTGGCTCCCGAGTCAACCAGGAAGGGGTGTCCTCCTCCTTGCACCGTCATGCGGCTAAGGGAGTCTGCCAGTGCCTCGTCCGCAGGGGCCCCTTGGGCCCATCACTACAGGTTGCCATGTGACCAGTCCCCCATGGTATCTTGAACCTGCAGTGGGGACCCGGGGTTAGGAGCCTGATGCTGCAATCTCGCCACTGCCCTACCTCCCCAGTTTGACTGTGACCAGGGAGGGGGATCTGGATACACACTGAAGCCTGGGGCTCCTCTCATCACTTTTGGTATCTGGTGGTATGGTCAACTGTTTCGCCAGTGACCCTTCTGGCCGCAGCAATTACACTGGTCTTGGCTGAACCCCATAGTCAATGCATCATTCCCCCAAATTGTTGGATCGCCTTATTTTCGAGCATCGTGCTAACGAGCCAGACTCATCAGTCTTTATAGATAGAAAAGATCCAGTTGTTCTTGCTGGCACTCGCAGATTACGTCCTCCTCTGATTGACTGTCTGGTCTCCGCATCCCACCCTCATTCGATGTTGCTGCTGTCTGTGTTCCCAGATGTGGGCTGTGGTCCGAGTTAGAGATGCTTTGTAGAAAGACACCGGATACTCTCTCGGCCTGGATCCGGCAG